>NC_134397.1:259332808-259691233 GCF_050003625.1 Haematobia irritans
GGGCTATAAGACAGGAACAGATTCCCTTAATGTCATGCTGCATCTGTTGCTTTTAGACATTTTGGCCAAACAGTCAGTTGCAACAACGGCTGTGCGTTGCGCGAGCTATCGCTGTGGTCGGAAAAAAGTTACGGTCACAGTTCGGTCCTCAAAATAATGCCAGATATGCCTAACGCACTATGGCGAAACTACTTTACACTATGGCGAAACTACTTTTCGACAAAAAGTTTGAAACTCTAATTCCCAACAGTGAGCCGCGATGTTCACAGACCCCGGGTAATAAAAGATATATAGATTTCTACACTGATGGCTCCAAATTGGATGGACAATTGGGTTTGGGAGTATATTCTAAAGATTTGGAACTTGGAATAACAAAAAGATTACCTAATCAGGCTGATTCAGCCTTTTTCAGGCTGAAATATTAGAAATAAGAGAGGTAGAGAATTGGCTGAGAAGTAATGTTCCAAAAAATGTTGGCATTATTATATATTCAGACAGTCAACCTGTAATAAAATACTTGGACTCTGTGTTCTTTAACGGCCATCGACTGCCGCAAATCTCTCAACGAAATACTTGGAAAATTGTGTACACAGCCTATGTTAGGTCCAGAGTGGAATATGCTTCAATTGGATCCGCGTTGTAATAATCAAATAGCTCGTATAGAAAGAGTTCAACGAGTATTTGTGAAATATGCATTGAAATCTCTCCCAATAAGTTGTCCTTCCAGTTATTTTTCTAATTGTCTGTTATTAGGTCTTCAAACTCTTGAAGATCGTCGTAAAGTTCAGTCTGCTCTTTTTGTTTTTGATTTGATCAATAATGTAATTGATTGTCCGGATTTGTTATTACGTATACCTCTTTATGTTCCTCCTAGAACTATGAGATATGTTGATATATTTGAAATTCCTCTACACCGTGTGAATTATGCTTCCCATAGTCCACTGACGCGTGTGTTTTTTTACATAAATTCTATTAACTTAAAATTTCAAAAGAAATTTGGGAAGATTATAGAGTTTAGCATTTCGAAAAATGATTTTAAATTGTATTTTGCTACTAAATTTAGTTAAAACATACCTTAGAAAATTATAGATGTATTTTATTCATCATAGTCTGTAAGGAATTTTTGTTCTAAAGACTGAAATAAATAAATAAATAAATAAATAAATAAATAGCTGAGCAGTACAATATTCACCTAATATGGGTGCCAACCGGGGAACTGCGAACAGATCAGTTAGCAAGGCTAGGAACTACCTTACATATTCCAGGGGAACTAGAATCTGTTTGTATGTCTCTGGCTACCTGCAAGCTCTTACTGTGTCAGAAGGCTATCATGATGGCAAATGTTCGATGGGAGAATAGCAAGGGTTGACTACTGTATGAGCTGTCATGATGCGAAGGAAAAGGAATCAATTAAACACCTCTTGTGTGAGTGTCCTGTATTTTGTGTGAGACGTAAGCGAGTTTTATGATCTTGTTCATTTTGTCATTTTTTATCCAATTTGCAAGAAATTCAAAACATAGGGCTACTTTTGGTCCACAGATAGGTGTACCTAATATGGTGTGAATTAGTCCATGTTTTGGCACATAATCGTCTTTTTTATGGAGGCAGGTCATGTTTGAAGATGGGCTATATCTGTCCAGGCTTTTATATAGTCGCCATATGAACCGATACCCGATTTGAGGAGCATCTACACAGCTCATTTTGTATCTAATTTGCAAGAAAATCAAAATATAAAGGGTGATTTGGTCAAAATTTGGTCAAGGGAAAACGCATGTAAATCGATGAAATCGTTTATTTAAAAAATCAAATTAAATTTCTTTTTCAAGTTCAATTAGTATAAAATTCAGGAAAAATATTCAGTTAGGCTTTCGCTTTTCCAAATCCGAATTGCCGGGCTTCACGCTTGACACCTGCCATCAGATTTTGTACAGCCACCTTGTCCACCTTCTTCGCCGCAGAAAGCCAGTTTGCCTTGAACTGCTGCTCGTCCTTAGCAGTTTTTTGGTCTTCTTTAGGTTCCACTTGACAATAGCCCAGTATTTCTCAATTGGGCGGAGCTCTGGCGTGTTGGGAGGGTTCTTGTCCTTGGGAACCACCTGCACGTTGTTGGCGGCGTACCACTCCATGGCCTTTTTACCGTAATGGCAAGATGCCAAATCCGGCTAAAACAGTACGGAACAACCGTGTTTCTTCAGGAAAGGCAGCAGACGTTTATTCAAACACTCTTTCACGTAAATTTCTTGGTTGGCAGTCCCGGAAGCTATGAAAATGCTGCTTTTCAAGCCACAGGTACAGATGGCTTACCAAACCAGATATTTCTTTGCGAACTTTGACAGTTTTATGTGCTTGAAAATATCTGCTACCTTTCCCCTTCCTTTTGCCGTATAAAACTCCTGTCCCGGAAGCTGCTTGTAGTCGGCTTTGACGTAGGTTTCGTCGCCCATTACAACGCAATCAAACTTCGTCAGCAACGTCGTGTACAGCCTCCGGGATCGCGCTTTGGCCGTCGTATTTTGTTTATCATCGCGATTTGGAGTCACTACCTTCTTGTACGTCGATAGTCCGGCTCGTTTTTTGGTTCGATGCACGGTTGTAGACGATACACCCAGCTTATTTGCGGCATCTCGGAGAGAGAGGTTAGGGTTTCGCTTGAAACTACCGGCAACTCTCTTTGTCGTCTCAGCGGCTTCCGGTTTTCGATTTCCCCCCGATCCAGACTTCCTGGCTGTCGACGAACGTTCCCCAAACACTTTAATTACATTTGTAACGGTTGATTTGGCAACTTTTAGCGATTTTGCCAGCTTTGCGTGCGAGTAGCTCGGACTTTCGCGATGCGCGAGCAAAATTTTGATACGCTGCTCTCCTTGCTTGGACGGCATTTTGACAACTGAAGAGTGAATTCCAAAATCAAAACAGGAGCAACATTCTACACACACACACCTTCAAAATGAGGGGTGTTCAGGTTTTTTAAATGCAAAATTGAAAGAAATACGTCAAGTTTATATTGACCAAATTTTGACCGTATCACCCTTTAATAATAAATAGATATGTCGAATATGATGTGAATTGGTCTTTTTTAGGCAGATGGACTATATTTGCCCAGGTTTCGATATACTCGTCATATAAACCGATCACTCGATTTGAGGTCTTGAGCATCTACACAGCTCATTTTGAATATGAATTGCAAGAAATTGAAAATGTACTTTTGGTCCATAGGTATGCCGAATATGGTGTGAATTGCTCCACGTTTTGCTTTAGCTACCATATAAACCGATCTTCCAATTATACTTCTTCGGCTCCTAGACAATATAATTTTTATCCGATTTGTCTGAAATTGGAAATATAAAGGTATTATAGGTCCATAAGCAAGTGTGCCGAATATGATATGAATTGGTCCATGATTCGGTATAGCTACCATATAGACTGTTGTCCCCATTTGTCTTCTTCGCTTTTAGACACCCCTATTTTTATCAGATTTGCCTGAAATTCAAACGCCAGTATTATTTTAGGCCCGCAAACAGGTTAACCAATAGATGTACCAAATATGTATGGTTTGTTTCGCTCCACGTTTTGGTAGAGCCCCTCATATAGACTGATCTCCCGATTTGTATTCTTGGGATTCTAGAAACCGCAATTTTTATCCGATATGCTTGAAATTGGAAATGCAGAGGTAATTTAGGTAGACATGCGAATATGATGTGCATCGGTTCATGTTTTGGTAGAGCCCCTCATATAGACCGATCTCCTGATTCGACTTCTTGCTTAAAATTCAAACGACAGGGGTATTTTAGGCCCACAAACAGGTGTGAGTGTATCGGTCCCTATTTTGCACCAAAAACGGGAAGTTACTAATTATACAAAAGGGGAGAGCTTACAATGGATTTTAATAACATGAACTCTCTCTTATAGAAAACTTTTTATTTCTGTTGAAAATTTTCTCATAATTTTATTTCTTTAGAAAATTTTCTCATAATTTTATTTCTATAGGAAAATTTGTCAAAATTTTCTCTTAATTTTTTATTTTTTTAAAATGTTTTCTCATAATTTTATTTCTACAGACATTTTTTTATGATTTTATTTTTATAGAAAACTAGCGTAACCCGGCCCGATTCGATGCCCCTTCCGAAGCGTATTTGTAGGAACATTTTGCGTTTACTTAGTCAACCATATCCTTCGTGCTGAAAACAAATTTGAAAAGATTTGAATTCCTTCAAACAAATCGGACTACTTCTTCGTTTATAGGTACAAATACGGCGGATACGCACATGTAAAACGGTTCGTCTAAAAAAATGTCGGGGAGTAGGTGTACCCTTTCCTCCAAATTTTTTAAATAATGCTCTGTATTCAAGTAGTTGGACAATCTTCTATATTTCTTGTGAATTTTAATTGTCAATGAAAGGTATCCTTCTCCTCAACATATCTGAAAATTACGCACTATATTATAATAACATACAAAGAATTACTGTTTCCGATCCAATAAATCGGAAAATGCAAAAGTAGTAAAAAAATTTTACCACATTAACATTTGCTCAAATGTTAGAAAATGATGCACCCTCTACGTTGGCTGCCAATTTTATGTAAATTTAAATTCTTTACTAAAACGAAGTCTGGCAGAAGCCTGTGCAAAAATCATAAAATTATGTACCGAGTTCACATTTACGGACAACATTACGAGAACCCTCTCCCCACCTTCGCTCCACTCCGACCTGATACCCCATATTCATTTCACAACTACTCAATGGTCCCTATAAATTCTATCGAAGTAAATCGACAAAGTTTATTTCAATTTTCCCCTTCCACAACCAGATATCGAAAAATCATGTACTAATTTAAAAATCATGTATAAATTTAATCACCTCCACCCACGTTCCCTGTAAATTTCAAGTAGATCGGAGATGTTTAAATTTTGCTCTATTGTTTTAAAGGGACGTCACTTTCCCCGATACAATATCGACAAACACCGGCAAGGAAGGTTGCCTCTTCGTTCATAACCTTCCCCCACTGCCGTGCAAATTTCAAGAAAACTTAAGAATTTTTGTTTTTTTGCAGTTTTAGAGGAGGACCTGCTCCCCGACCAAATATCGAAAAGTGATGTAGCGTATCTTTTGTAAACGTCCCAGAAAATGTCAAGCAAATTATAAGCCTAAAGGGGCGGTCTCTCTTCCGTCCAAATATCACAGAATCAGGTATCAACTATTAATATCGTAACCTCTCCTCAGTCCTCTGTAAATTTCAAGTAACTCGGTAGAGTTTAATTGTTTCAATAGAAAAGTTTAATTGTTTATCTGTATGTACTTAAGATAAGCGGATGTCTCCCTATGTCCTTTTATTTTTATTAAAAAATCAGGAACCTGATATAAATTTCATAACCTCACCCATTTTTTCCGTAAAATTTCAGTCGGGCGAGTTTAGTTTTGTTTTCACTGTACTTTTAAAAAAAGTAGGGCGAAGGGGTGGTCCTCCTCCCCGACCAAATATCGAAAAATAATGTAGCGGATTTTTGTCTAGATGCCAACCGCAACATTCAATGAAAATTTCAAGCAAATCGCATAATTTTGTTCAAAGTTCCAAAAAGTAGGGCAAGGGGGAGGTCCCCCTCCCCGTCCACATATGAAACCATCAGGTACCCCATATTAATTCCATAACCTCACCGCATGTTCTCTGTAAATCTCAGATAATTTAGAGAATTTTAGTTTTTTCACTGTACACTCAAAAAAAAGTGAACTCTCTATTTCACTAAAGCCATATTAACTTTATATTAGTTCATAGAATCATTATGTTTGGAAAAAGTTTATTTTAGTCAAATAAATTTTTGCGTATGTTAGTTAAATGAACTAAAAAATGGGAAAAAGTTATACACAAATAAAGCATAAAGATTTCCTAATTTCGTATTTCTTACAAAATAGTTCATTATTTCTCTAAATTTGTAAATTTTACCAAAAATGTGTCCATCATGAACTTCGTATGTCACTAAAGACATTCTTGCAATTTTGAACTCCAAGATTTCTCTTAAAACTACAAAATTTTCTTTAACTACTGAAAAAAATTAGTTATGTCTAATAAATTTTCTTGAATTTGTCGAAAAATATTTACTTATTTTTGCCATATCGGAGTGATGCCAGCGCTTGTAATACCGTTTAGTTAAAATTTTCTAAAAAAGTTCCAAATTTTCTAAAATTAATCGAAAGTTATCTTTCCTGGTGGGTTCACTGTTTTTTCAGTGTACTTTAAAAAAAGTCGAACAAAGGGGAGGTCCCCCTCCGCCACCAAATATCGAAATATAAAGTAGCGGATCTTTGTCTAGATACCAAACCCAACCTTCAATGAAAATTTCAAGCAAATCGGTCAACTTTGGTCAAATTTTCAAAAAGTCCGACAAAGGGGAGGTCCCCTCCGCGACCAGGTGTCAAAAAATGAGGTACCCTATTTTCACCACATGAACGCCCCCTACGATCTCTGAAAGTTTCAAGTAAATCGGTTCAGCCGTTTCGGAGCCAACTCGGTACATACAAACAAACAAACAAATAAACAAACATAGATTGAATTTTATATATATAGATTTCCTCAAAAGTTTATTTCTGTAGAATAATTTCTCATAATTTTGGTTGTGAAGAAAAATTTGTCAAAATTTTATTTTATAGAAAAATGTGTCAAAATTTTAGTTTTATAGAAAATTTCCTCAACATTTTATTTCTGTAGAATATTTTCTCATAATATTATTTCTTTAGAAAATTTTCTCATAATTTTATTGTTATAGAAAATTTTCTCATAATTTTATTTCTATAGAAAATTATCTCAAGATTTTATTTCTATAGAAAATATTCTCAAGATTTTATTTCTATAGAAAGTTTTCTCATAATTTTATTTCCATAGAAAATTTTCTCAAGATTTTATTTCTATAGAAAATTTTCTCAAAATTTAATTTTATCAACATTTTGTTTCTATAGAAAAATTTTTAAAAATGTTATTTCTAGAAAATTTTTTCACAATTTTATATCTATAGGAAAAACTTATATCTATAGAAAATATTCTTAATATTTTATTTCTATAGAAAATTTAAGTACCTCTTAGTTGGAGATGAGTATTTTGCAAAATATACAAAAACTTCAAGAATTCGACCAATTTACGAAAGAGTAAAAAATCTACCAGGTTGAGTAGAATTCTACCAACTGTGGCAACCGTGTAGTTCATGCGGACAAAAGAGTACCTAGTTTTTCGATATTTGTTGGGGGGGATGGAGGTTTTGTTATCTTATATGGAGGGGGATGGAGGTTTTGTTATCTTATATTAAATTTTATCAACATTTTGTTTCTATAGAAAATTTTTTAAAAATTTTATTTCTAGAAAATTTTTTCACAATTTTATATCTATAGAAAAAAAAATTATATTTATAGAAAATGTTCTTAATATTTTATTTCTATAGAAAATTTATATACCTCTTAGTTGGAGAGAAATATTTTGCAAACTATACCAAAACTTCAAGAATTCTACCAATTTACGAAAGAGTCAAAAATCTACCAGGTTTAGTAGAATTCTACCAACTGTGGCAACCGTGTAGGTCATGCGGAAAAAAGTGTAACTAGTTTTTCGATATTTGTTCGGGGGATGGAGGTTTTGTTATCTTATATATTTGTGCAAATTTTTAAATCGATATCTTGCTACCATAATTTCAGCATATGGAGGAATGGGTATAGATGGATTGACTCAGAACTTCATCACGATCAACTTTGAGTCAAATTTGTCTGAAAATTTTGTTTCTATAGAAAATTTTCTCAAAATTTTATTTCTATAGTAAATTTTCCCAAAATTTGATTTTTATAGAAAATTATCTCAAAATTTTAATTCTATAGTAAATTTTCCCAAAATTTTATTTTTATAGAAAATTTTCTCAAAATTTTATTTCTATATATTTTTTTTTTCAAAATTTTACTTCTATAGAAAATTTTCCCAAAATTTATTTTCTTTAACAAAATTTTCTCAACATTTTATTTCTATGTTATAGATCAACTTTATGGGTATGAGTCAGTGAAAAAACAAACTCTATAACTGATTCTAAAAAAATATGTGTTTGCTTTGAGAGCCTTCAAGGTTGCCTCAGAGGGTGCTTGTTTCTATTTCTGTTTCTTACTATAAGCCAAAAAGCTTTTCAGCAGTGATATAATCCCTCTTAAAAATGATTGTATGATTACCAAGTGGTTCTGATTCCTCAGTTATAATGTAATATGTCAGCTATATGAAGAGGGTTCCTTATCAGTGAGCGTTTTTCTTTATGATTTTTTGTTTAATATTCCTTAATGATGTTCTTTTTCAAATCTAGTTTCATTTTTTTAAACACCTTTCATTATTGGTTTGGTGCATTTCTTGTCTATTGCCATTGTCCTACTTCACCTCTTTCCCAAATTGAAAATTTTGCATGTTTAACATTTAAGTGATATACTCTCTAGTAGAAACCCCCATCCATTAAGGCTCACCATTCAATGAATTGTAGATTGCAACATTGTTGCTTAGCTTATTGTGACAAATAGTATCTTCTGAGGAGGACACGACCATGTTGGCAATTGTTAACACAAATGTAGATTTGTCAACAGGAATGTAGATTTTGGAAAAAATTGCATCGTAACAACATGAACAAGCCAATCGTAAGTTGTACTTTGGCAATTTCCATTAATATTAACCCACATCGAACAATCTTTTATGTGCAGTAATAGTAATAGTCCTTTCCGAAGGATTTTATAAAATTAAATCTTTTATGTAAGCCTCAAAACAATTTAAATTAATTTACAAGCGAAAAATTAAATAACTCGAATTAGTTGGGTCTCAAAAGTTTGAAAATTCCTTTGCTTTTGTTTTATATCATATATCTTTCATGTTTATGTAAATTTAAACATCCACCTTTGATGATGATGATATTTTTTGTATTAGAGCTCATGGTCATTGCTTTGAGAAGGTGTTGTCGACAACTTTATGACACTTACTTAGCATAAACATAGATGTTTTCAATTTTAGTATGCCCATGTGACCATATGTCTATATGGCATAGAAATTTCCGATATTTACCAGTTGCTAGTGGCTCAAACAATTTATGAGTGTTGGAAGCCGTAAATTTTAAGATGACAGTAGTACATGTCTCTAAATGTTCATTTAATTGTTAAAAAATTATGAGGTTTCATCTTGTTGGGTGGTTTAATGCTTGGTGTAGCAGTTTTCTCAGTTATTCAATTAAGCCATTTGGATGAGAAATTTATGAGCTGTAAATAGATGAAATGGCGTTTGAAGTTCGTTTGTGCTCAAAAATGTAAAATAGATTATGAAGGTTTGGAAAAAATTGAACGCTAAATTTAACTTATTTTTATTTTTTATGTTAGACTGACATCAATGCAGGCTGATTTAATGTCCAAGTCATCTAAACTACATATTTATTCGACAGGAAGACAGGAAGTATTTATTGGATAGGAAGATTAAGGGAATTGATACTATTAAGTTACTGAAAAGAAAATGCCAGATACCAATCCCGCAAGCCTGACTATACATATGTTTCAGTGTTGGCCACTAAACATTTCCATAGTCTTTAGTGAGATCTGGCCGAATGAGATGATTTAATTCCTTATGAAATTTACATACGAGAATTATTCGTCCCAAATTGTACCATTTTTTTATCACTGTGCATCATTTTTTCTTATAAATTACAATCCCATAATATTGTTTTTATACCCACCACCATAGAATGGTGACGGGGGTATAATAAGTTTGTCATTCCGTTTGTAACACTTCGAACTATCGATTTACGACTATATAAAGTTATATATTCTTGATCAGGGAGAAATTCTAAGACGATATAACAACGTCCGTCTGTCTGTCTGTTGTAATCACACTACAGTCTTCAATAAAACGCAATCGTGCTGAAATCCGTAGTTTTTATCCAAATTGCCAGAAATTGGAAGTCTATAGGTATTTTAGGACCATAAGGAAGTGTGTCGAATATATTGTGTATCGGTACAGTTTTTGATACAGCCCCCTTATAAAACGGGCCGGTTTATAAGGGGGCTAGATTCCAGATCTACAATTAGATGTGCTGAATATTGTGTGTAACTCTCCATGTCTTTGGCATAGCCCCCATTAGACCGATCTCCCGATTTAACTACTAAGGTTTCTAGTAGAGGTCTGCACAATTCCATTTATAAATGCAGAGTACATGTGTACTTGCTACATGAGTACATCTATTTGAGAGAGTCGCAAAACAATTGGTACACATTTTGATGAACACCAAAAGCCACGAGTAACTTCTTGTTGCTACTCTGATGTCTTCACTACCAACAAACACATGTTCCCCTTTCTTTCTTATTGAAGTGTACACAGAGTGATCACGTCGAGTAAAGGGTGATACGGTCTATTTTCTTAGGTGGTATCGAAATTCCCGATGGTGAGTGTGCAAAATACCTTGGGGTTAGGAGACTGAACTTAAAAGTAAGAAAGGACGAGAAAAGCCACGGTTACCGTGTACTCGTGCGAAAGGCAATAGTGAAAATGTGGGGACTAAAACCGAAAATTGTGAACATTCCTAAGAATTGAAACTTCTTCGCACATACCATCGTCTTGGATATCATCGAATTCGCTGCCTAGCTGACGCGACTAAATTATTTTGAGTTTACGACTTTTGTTACTTTCTATATGTACGACGCGTATGTGACGTTTACGATGTTTACAACTTTGCGACAGTCGCAAACCTAAACAAGTATATACGGCCGTAAGTTCGGCCAGGCCGAAGCTTATGTACCCTCCATCATGGATTGCGTAGAAACTTCATCTAAACACTGCCATCCACAATCGAATTACTTAAGTTGCGGTAACGCTTGCCGATGGCAAGGTATCTTAAAACCTCCTAACACCGTCTTCTAAATTGTATGTAAGTCCATACGTGGTATATATTAAATCAAAAAAGATCGATCCAATACGTATATAATTAAGTTTGAATAGAAAGACATAAAATTTTGACAAAATTTTCTATAGAAATAAAATTTTCACAAAATTTTCTATAGAAATAAAAATTTTGACAAAATTTTCTATAGAAATAAAAATTTTGACAAAATTTTCTATAGAAAGAAAATTTTGACAAAAATTTCTACAGAAATAAAATTTTAACAAAATTTTCTATAGAAATAAACTTTTGACAAAATTTTCTATAGAAATAAAATCTTGGTAGATTATTTTTGGCTCGAGTGGCAACCATGATTATGAACCGAATAAAATTTGAACAAAATTTTCTATAGAAATAAAATTTTGACAAAATTTTCTATAGAAATAAAATTGTGACAAAACTATCTATAGAAATAAAATTTTGACAAAATTTTCTATAGAAATAAAATTTTTTGTAGATTATTTTTGGCTCTAGTGGCAACCATGATTATGAACCGATATGGACCAATTTTTGTGTGATTGGACCAATTTTGGTATGGTTGTTAGCGACCATATACTAACACCACGTGCCTAATTTGAACCGGATCGGATGAATTTTGCTCCTCCAAGAGGCTCCGGAGGTCAAATCTGGAGAATGTTTTATATGGGGGCTATATATAATTATGGACCGATATGGACCAATTCTGGCACGCTTGTTAAAGATCATATACTAACACCATGTTCCAAATTACAACCGGATTGGATGAAATTTGCTTCTCTTGGAGACTTCGCAAGCCAAATCTGGGGATCGATTTATATGGGGGCTACATATAATTATGAACCGATGTGGACCAATTTTTGCATGGTTGTTAGAGACCATATACCAATATCATGTACCAAATTTCAGGCGGATCGGATGAAATTTGCTTCTCTTTGAGGCTCCGCAACCCAAATCTGGGGATCGGTTTATATGGGCGCCATATATAATTATGGACCGATGTGGACCAATTTTTGCACGGTTGTTAGAGACCATATACCAATACCATGTACCAAATTTCAGCCGGATCGGATGCAATTTGCTCCTCTTTGAGGCTCCGCAAGCCAAATCTGGGGATCGGTTTATATGGGGGCTATATATAATTATGGACCGATGTGAACCAATTTTTGCATGGTTGTTAGATACCATATACCAACACCATATACCAAATTTCAGCCAGATCGGATGAAATATGCTTCTCTTAGAGGCTCCACAAGCCAAATCTGGGGATCGGTTTATATGGGGGCTATATATAATTAAGAACCGATATGGACCAATTTTTGCATGGTTGTTAGAGACCATATACCAACATCATGTACCAAATTTCTGGCGGATCGGATGAAATTTTCTTCTCTTTGAGGCTCCGCAAGCCAAATCTGGGGATCGGTTTATATGGGGGCTATATATAATTATGGACCGATGTGAACCAATTTTTGCATGGTTGTTAGATACCATATACCAACACCATATACCAAATTTCAGCCGGATCGGAAGAAATATGCTTCTGTTAGAGGCTCCACAAGCCAAATCTGAGGGTCCCTTTATATGGGGGCTATACGTAAAAGTGGACCGATATGGCCCATTTGCAATACCATCCGACCTACATCGATAACAACTACTTGTGCCAAGTTTCAAGTCGATAGCTTGTTTCGTTCGGAAGTTAGCGTGATTTCAACAGACGGACGGACGGACGGACATGCTTAGATCGACTCAGAATTTCACCACGACCCAGAATATATATACTATATGGGGTCTTAGAGCAATATTTCGATGTGTTACAAACGGAATGACAAAGTTAATATACCCCCATCCTATGATGGAGGGTATAAAAAGTTTGATACAGACCATCTCGGATATGCATATGCGTCTGTCTGTTGTAATCACGCTACAGCCTTCAATAATGGCGCTATCGTCCTGAAACTTGGCACAGATTCGTTATTTGTTTGCAGGCAGGTCAAGTTCGAAGATGGGCCATATTGGCCCAAGTTTTCATATAGTCCCCATATAAACCGACCTTCCGATTTGGGGTCTTGGGCTTATAAACACCGTGGTTTTATTAAATTTCCCTGAAATTGGAAATCTAGAGGTATTTTAGGACCATAAAAAGGTGTGTCGAAAATGGGGTGTATCGGTCCATGGTTTGATATAGTCCCCATATAGACCGATCTCCTGATTTTACTTCTTGTCCTTCTTGAAACTGTATTTACCATCCGATTTGCCTGAAATTTGAAATCTATTCTAGGTATTCTAGGACCAAAAATAGATGTGGTGATAATGGGGCTTATCGGTCCATGTTTTGGCATATCTTATATATAGACCGATCAGTCGATTTTACTTCTTGGGATTCTAGAAACTGTATTTACTATCCTATTTGGGTGAAATTTGAAATCTATATTAAAGGGTGATACGGTCAAAATTTGGTCAAGGGAAAACGCGTGTAAATCGGTGAAATCGTTTATTTAAAATATCAAATTAAATTTCTTTTTCAAGTTCAATTAGTATAAAATTCAGGAAAAATATTCAGTTAGGCTTTCGCTTTTCCAAATCCGAATTGCCGGGCCTCACGCTTGACACCTGCCATCAGATTTTGTACAGCCACCTAGTCCACCTTCTTCGCCGCAGAAAGCCAGTTTGCCTTGAACTGCTGCTCGTCCTTAGCAGTTTTTTTGGTCTTCTTTAGGTTCCGCTTGACAATAGCCCAGTATTTCTCAATTTGGCGGAGCTCTGGCGTGTTGGGAGGGTTCTTGTCCTTGGGAACCACCTGCACGTTGTTGGCGGCGTACCACTCCATGACCTTTTTACCGTAATGGCAAGATGCCAAATCCGGCCAAAACAGTACGGAACAACCGTGTTTCTTCAGGAAAGGCAGCAGACGTTTATTCAAACACTCTTTCACGTAAATTTCTTGGTTGACAGTCCCGGAAGCTATGCAAATGCTGCTTTTCAAGCCACAGGTATAGATGGCTTGCCAAACCAGATATTTCTTTGCGAACTTTGACAGTTTTATGTGCTTGAAAATATTTGCTACCTTTCCCCTTCCTTTTGCCGTATAAAACTCCTGTCCCGGAAGCTGCTTGTAGTCGGCTTTGACGTAGGTTTCGTCGTCCATTACCACGCAGTCAAACTTCGTCAGCATAGTCGTGTACAGCCTCCGGGATCGCGCTTTGGCCGTCGTATTTTGTTTATCATCGCGATTTGGAGTCACTACCTTCTTGTAAGTCGATAGTCCGGCTCGTTTTTTGGCTCGATGCACGGTTGTAGACGATACACCCAGCTTATTTGCGGCATCTCGGAGAGAGAGGTTAGGGTTTCGCTTGAAACTACCGGCAACTCTCTTTGTCGTCTCTGCGGCTTCCGGTTTTCGATTTCCCCCCGATCCAGACTTCCTGGCTGTCGACAAACGTTCCCCAAACACTTTAATTACATTTGTAACGGTTGATTTGGCAACTTTTAGCGATTTTGCCAGCTTTGCGTGCGAGTAGCTCGGATTTTCGCGATGCGCGAGCAAAATTTTGATACGCTGCTCTTCTTGCTTGGACGGCATTTTGACAACTGAAGAGTGAATTCCAAAATCAAAATAGGAGCAACATTCTACACACACCTTCAAAATGAGGGGTGTTCAGGTTTTTAAATGCAAAATTGAAAGAAATACGTCAAGTTTATATTGACCAAATTTTGACCGTATCTCCCTTTACGTTGCGAGAACAAAACTTCATAGAGTACTCCATGTACCACGTGCAGTTTCAGAAATACAAAAAACAGTTACTCTCCATAATATATGTTTTCTCTTTGTTATAAAGAACGGCAAACGTTAAGGTAAATATGTGACATACATAAATATATGAAATATGTGACATACATACATATCTATAATTAATAATAATGGAAAGTTTTGCTTCGTACATAACCGAGAAATACTTGTGGTACCACGTGAAGTGAAGAGAATCCATGTTGTACTTTTTCTCAAGTACTTACATTTTTATTGTTCCTTTTTTTCGGAACACATATTGTTTCGGATATTTAAGTACTAGGTGGTATTTGACAAGCAAGTGTTCTCTTCACTTCACTACTTGCGCTCTGAGAGAAAGACAGTGTATGTACTATATTCGACAGCGAGTTGCATACATGTAGTGAAAAGTTATTCAATGCAGACCTCTAGTTTCTAGAAATTGTAGTTTTTATCCAATTTGTCACAAATTGAAAATATACTGGTATTTTAGACCTACAAAAAAGTGTATATGATTTAGTTGTTATCGATCCATTTGGTAAGGCCTCCATATAGATCGATTTCAGATCTTGAGGGTACAGAAGATTTTACTGTTGGTAATCATTTAAATAATTGGGGTAAAAATCTACAGGTTTTTGATCTCAAATCAAGGCTTTATTTCATAGGTTTCTTGCACACTTACAAGAGATGTTTATGATTCCTCTAAAACTCAAACAAAACATGGTTCTTATAAGTCCAGAATCTGATCTAGTCTTCATAGGTAAAATCTTTTCATTTATCTTCGGGAAGCGTACTGATTGAACTGATCTGCTTGGGAAAATATCTGTCATCAAACCCCCCTGAAACATATTTGCTTGTAGTTAAATTTGATAATTTTTTCGACATTTTCCACAGCCCAATGAAATTTTATTTTTTTTTAAGTATGTATAAGTATGGGTATATAGTTCAATGGCCGTACACATAAGTTCAATATGAACTAAAGCAAAATCAAATTTTCTTACCATTCCCAAATATATTAAGAGTGAACTACAGTATGTTTAAAATTATCATGATTTGAAAAAAAAAATCATTTTTCTCCACATTTACTTCATTTTTTCTTCTATAGAGGGTTTAATTTCGTGAGTTGCAGTTAAAAAGTACTCCAGGGCATTAAATATTCATGGTTTTACCAACGCTTTGTGGAAATCTCAAAATGTGGAGTATAATTTAGTTACATTTTCGGACGACGTAGTTCATTCTTGCTATAAAACAATTTACTTTTTTTCTCTGTTGAAGCCATGATCCTTTGTATGCAAGGCGGCCATGCTATTAAAATATTTACGTGCTATTAAAGACTACACAACCTAAATTTTAGGATGAGTAATTTACACAATGTTAAAGACAAATTTCTTAAAAATAATTAAATTTTAATTAAAAAACATTTTAAATTATTTTCTTATTTTTTTTTAAAGTCGTATGATTTTGATCTAATGTTAATTTTCCCTAAAACAAAGAAACACATTTTTGATTCAGAGAAATCGTCCTTAAAATAATTGAAATTTTGAATCTTTAAAAACGCTTCAAAAATTGGCTATTACTTATTTTGAGAATTTTGCATCTTCATTTTGTTGGAATTAACAAAATATTTTTTACTTTGAAGTATCCATTATAATTTGGACTTTTAAACTGGTTTGTACACTGAAACAACAGCAGAGGACATTTTAGTTAATTTCAGAAAAAAATAGATTAATTTTAGAAAATTTTAGCTAAAGTGTAGATGTCACATCGATTTCACAAAAATAAGTAAATAATTTTTTGACAAATTCAAGAAAATTTTTTTGACAAAATTAAAAAAATTGTAATTCAAAATTGCAAAAATGTCTTTAGTGCCATACGAAGTTTAAGATGAGCCCATTATTGCTCAAATTTACAAATTTTAAGAAATTTTGAACTAGTTTGTGGGAGACACGAATTTAGTTAATCTTTATGTTTCATTTGTGTATATTATTTTTCGGTTTCTTCGTTTAAACTGTCTCCAAACATAATAATTCCATGAACTAAAAAAAAGTTATATTGGCTTTAGTGAAATAGATGGTTCACTTTTCTTTGATTGTGGGACACCTCATGAGAAATGACAAATGCGGATTCCTGCAAACCATCATAAAGTTCAAAATAGAAGAAAAATAGAAGGAAGGGGCACACTGAAAAAATATTGTCGTAAGGGACCAACGATTTCATAAAAGACGCATTTCTCTAATATAAAGTTTTTTCCTTATCCAAAAGTCGATAAACTTTTCAACGAAGACTTTTTGTCCTTATAATTAAGTGATTTTACTTAAAAATGGGTATCATAACATGGAAGAACATTTTTTGGGGTAAGGTCAACTTGACTTTAAAAATTCAGAAAAATTCTTTAAAATTAATGAAATTGTCGTTAAATTTGTTGTCTTTTTGCATCTTGACTTCAAAGCAAAAAATCGTTCAAAAATAGGACATGTTTTTCAACATTTTATTTTAAAAAGGTTTTTTTACTTGAAACATAGCATAATTTCTACTGGAAGTCGAGTATGAATTTCAAAAATAAATTTGTCGTTAACTCGTTTTTAAAGGACTTTGATAGCATATGAAGAAAAAAAGCTGAAAAAACGAAAAATTAAAATGTGTCTCCTAGAAGCAAGTACACAAAACCCAAATTTAAAAGAGAATTGTGTCTTAAAAGTATCCTTACTTGTATTCTCCGCTTCTTTGGCTCGGAATCAATGCCAACATTTTTAAAGTAAAGACAACATCTTGCTTTTTTTCAGTGCAGGAGAGAACTAAACTGGCTGGAAAACATTCAAGAATGGACAGGCCACCAGGATGAACGAAATATCAGTTCAGTTTCGAGAAATCGAGAATTTATGAAATGAAATTTTTAACACCCCCTATTGATTTATTGTATGATCACTTATATCCGTATAATAGATTTTTAAATAAAGAAGAAAAACTGTTTTGTTATCGATGGCGGGCATTGCACCACGACTCCACGCAACTTGACTTCTCCAATGCTTTTTTAGAATTTCTAAAAACTAGTACATGTATTAAAATGGCCTTATAAAATGGGCAATTTATGACACATTGGCACACATATGCCCATTTACGAATAATTAAATTTTTGTTTGCAATCTTGAGTGCACTCACCTTGAGTCCAAATATTTATACCCTGCGCCACACTGTGGAACAGGGTATTATAAGTTAGTGCATATGTTTGCAACACCCAGAAGGAGACGGGATAGACACATGGTGTATTTGACAAAAATGCTCAGGGTGGGCTCCTGATTCGATATAGCCATATCCATCTGTCCGTTAACACATTTTTGTAATCAAAGTGTAGGTCGCAGTTTTAATCCAATCGACTTCAAATTTGGCACAAGTATGTGTTTTGGCTCAGATTTTGGAAGAAATCGGTTCAGATTTAGATATAGCTCCCATATATATATATATATATATATATATATATATATATATATATATATATATATATATATATATATATATGTATATATATATATATATATATATATATATATATATATATATATATATATATATATATATATATATATATATATATATATATATATATATATATATATATATATATATATATATGGGAGCTATATCTAAATCTGAACCGATTTCTTCCAAAATCTGAGCCAAAACACATACTTGTGCCAAATTTGAAGTCGATTGGATTAAAACTGCGACCTACACTTTGATTACATTTTAGTTAATTTCAGAAAAAAATAGATTAATTTTAGAAAATTTTAGCTAAAGTGTAGATGTCACATCGATTTCACAAAAATAAGTAAATAATTTTTTGACAAATTCAAGAAAATTTTTTTGACAAAATTAAAAAAATTGTAATTCATATATATATGTAATGTATATATATATATATATTTCGCCCGTTATGGACTTATATGGCCCCAGAAGCCAGAGTTTTACCCTAATTTGCTTGAAATTTTGAACAAGAAGAACAATTAGTACTATAGTCAAGTGTGCCAATTTTTTATTGAAATCGGTTCAGATTTAGATATAACTCCCATATATATCGTTCGCCCGATTTACACTCATATGACCACAGTGGGCAATCTTTTACTCCGATTTAATTGCAATTTTGCACAGGGAGTAGAATTAGCATTGTAGCTATGCGTGCCAAATTTGGTTGAAATCGGTTCAGATTTAGATATAGCTCCCATATATAGCTTTCGCCCGATTTACACTCATATGACCACAGAGGCCAATTTTTTGCTCCGATTTAGTTGAAATTTTGCACAGGTGTAGAATTAGCATTGTAGCTATGCGTGCCAAATTTGGTTGAAATCGGTTCAGATTTAGATATAGCTCCCATATACATGTTTTTCTGATTTCGACAAAAATGGTAAAAATACCAACATTTTCCTTGTAAAATCGCCACTGCTTAGTCGAAAAGTTGTAAAAATGACTCTAATTTTCCTAAACTTCTAATACATATATATCGAGTGATAAATCATAAATAAACTTTTGAGAAGCTTCCTTAAAATTGCTTCAGATTTAAATGTTTCCCACATTTTTTTACTAACATTGTGTTCCACCGTAGTGCATTAGCCGACTTAAATTTTGAGTCTTTAGATTTTGTAGAAGTCTATCAAATTCTGTCCAGATCGAGTGATATTTAAATGTATGTATTTGGGACAAAACTTTATATAGACCCCAACACATTTGACGGATGGGATATGGTATCGAAAATTTAGATCTACATAGTGGTGCAGGGTATAATATAGTCGGCCCGCCCGACTTTTTTTAGAACTTTCTAGAACTACAGGTACACAATTTTGGAAATTTTCTTTAAAAAAAACGGGCAGGGCGTGAGAATTTGGCACGCTAGTACCTTCATACATTCTATTTAAAACTAAAAGTGTATTTCTAAGGCATTTACAAAATTGTGAAATTATTCCTGAAAGGACTTAACATCGTCATGTCTATGTTAGGTTAGGTTAAAATGGCAACCCGATCAAGTTTCACGCTCACTTAGACTATTCAGTACATTGTACCCATATATGCACAATTTTAAATATTGTGCATACCAAATCGATGGTGTAGCTTTTGTTGAAGTTTAAAATATTACACAATTTTCCAGGTACAATGTCCCCTAAATGAAATGTGTCTTAAGTCTTTCGTTTTTGGCTACAATTCAAAAAACTTAAGAAACAAACTTTTTCTAAATACAATAAAGTTATCACTAAAATGTAGCAACTATAGACTCCCATACCATGATACCATTTTCACCATAATTAGCGAATGCTGAAAATGTTCAGCTATCAATTCTCCTACTTATTTTTTTACCACACAAAATGTGAACACATTTCTTTTTATTTTCCCCCTCTCCCAATCTAACATTTAACAAGTACAAAAATGTTCTGTATAATTAAGTTAAATTCTTGAATACCCCTTCATGGTCTAGTCGTTTAATTTCTTCTTCCTTTGTTTTGGTTTTACAACCGCGGTCGATTCGAAGGAGACAATTCCAATTTACAATCCAAATGAAATGAAGCCTTCAAGATAATAGGCCACACCAACATTTACCGCCTGAATGGTTGGCAAGCAGGTTAACTAACCGATGGTAATTAAATGTAAAAACTATGCGAAGAGAAAACCATGAAGAAATACATGACTTTTTCATTCTTACACTGAAATAACAAGGCATGATATACTCATAGGAAATGTATCGAAGAACGCAAAACATTGAATATCCTCCCTGAACAAAAACCACAAAAAAAATCGAAAAAAAAATGGCTAACATGTCAACCAAAATACAACACCATGTTTGTAATGTTGAAAATTTGTTAATTGGAACAAAACGTGCAAATAATTTGAAATTAAATACAAACAATTTTGTTTCCTTAGCCGATATATGTTGAATGACTACCTTCCTGTTTAGTTTTGTGGTGGCGGTGGTGTCGATTTCCACATTACAATCAATTAAATTTGTTTTTGGCCAAGTGATCGCTATGTCATAAAAATTGAATGACTCCAAAAAAGTTCAACGTTCATCGGAGAACACGATTTTGAAGTAAAAACAAATCAATACATTAAAAAAAAAAAAACTTGTAGATTTAATTAACACAACCTAACTGAAGTCTATCTGAAGCATTTCGTGGGGAGAAATTAACTGCATTTTTTGGAAGTGTT
Organism: Haematobia irritans; assembly: GCF_050003625.1. NCBI lineage: Eukaryota > Metazoa > Arthropoda > Insecta > Diptera > Muscidae > Haematobia > Haematobia irritans. The sequence continues at coordinate 259,353,659 of NC_134397.1, forward strand.
TTCATCATTATAAATTTTATTGGTTGTATGCCCCCCCCATTCACAGCATTTGGCAATTGAATCTTACATACATAGGTTCTTACCATCTCTTAAGAGTAGCTTTTTGGTAGACGCAAAATAAGTTACTATCCCAGGCGGCAACGGTTGAGTAGGTAAATTAAGTTTAGTTGATGGATCATTGTAAGTTCTACAGAAAGGATCAGGGAATGAAGCCTTCCCATTGTTGGAGCGGCGACTGTTACTAAGTTTTTATTCTCGTCGGCGGAGGTTTTACCGCTGAACCAATAAAATTTGGTAGAGTCGGCGGCGGATTGTTATTCATTGCAAGTACCACTAAAAATTGTTGTACAATTAAACGCAACTGCTATTGGCCATGATTTCTAATAAATGACCTGGGTATCATAGAACTCACGTATTTAGGTTGGCAGTTTTGATAATATTCACAATTAATATCAATTTTCGGCGGTATGAATATTGGCAAACGGGTCTGAAAAATAAAATTAAATACTCCCCAAAAAACATAAAAAATTCGAATTGTTGTTTTCCATAAATTTTTTTGGGTCCCACTTGTTGGGCTAATATTCATAGAGCCTAGTGTGACGGTATGAAAATAATCACCTAATTTTCCTGGTGACTATTTTCATACCCCAAAACCTAAATGGAACAGGGTCCCAAAGGGCAAGGTTTCAGTCCCAATAAAATGAAGCATGAAAATCGACCCCAGAGCAGAATTAGGGCTCATACCATCTGATGGAAAATGAAATATGAGTTACTGATAAACTTTTCTAAGTGGTTTCACTGCAATGTGGAACGCTGCTCGGACTCGGCTATAATAAGGAGATCCCTTGTCATTGAACTTAACATGGAATCGGGCAGCACTCAGCGATAAGAGAGAAGTTCACCAATGTGGTATCACAATGGACTGAATAGTCTAAGTGAGCCTGATACATCGGGTTGCCACCTAACCAAACCTATTTATAAACTACGTGTTGTATGTTGTATTAACTGAACCTTTTTAAAATGGAACCACATAAAATAAGTCACTTTGGAATCGTGTTAGCCCACTTTGGACTCTGTCTATAGGAGAAAGTATGAAACGCCAGGCGAAGGGCGGTTACTTATACCATTTTGCAATCACGTTAGTTCAACTAGAACCCCGACTATGTTTAAATCGCAGAAAATGGAAATAGGCCCTGCTTCAAAACGAAGCACAATCCTAAAAAAAATTGGGGGTTATTTTCATTTAACATATTGGGGTTTATTTTCATAGTGCAAACGGGTCCCAAAAATGAAATGAATTTACTTCACAAAATATATGAAAATTTGGTGTTGGTTTCCATATAATTTTTTTGGGGTCCTATTTGCGGTTGCCACAGTTGGTAGAGGTATTCACAAACTTTCTATAGAAATAAAATGTTGACAATTTTTTTTATAGAAATAAAATTTTGACAAATTTTTTTATAGAAATAAAATTTTGACAAATTTTTTTATAGAAATAAAATTTTGACAAATTCTTTTATAGAAATAAAATTTTGACAAAATTTCTATAAAAAAAAAAATTTGACAAAATTTCTATAAAAAAAATTTTGGCAAAATTTTCTATAGAAATAAAATTTTGGCAAAAATTTGACAAAATTGTCTATAGATATAAAATGTTGACAAAATTTTCTATAGAAATAAAATGTTGACAATTTTTTTTATAGAAATAAAATATTGACAAATTTTTTTATAGAAATAAAATTTTGACAAATTTTTTTATAGAAATAAAATTTTGACAAAATTTCTATAAAAAAAAAATATAAAAAAAATAAAATAAAAAAATATATAGATATAAAATGTTGACAAAATTTTCTATAGAAATAAAATGTTGACAATTTTTTTTATAGAAATAAAATTTTGACAAATTTTTTTATAGAAATAAAATTTTGACAAAATTTCTATAAAAAAAAATTTTGGCAAAATTTTCTATAGAAATAAAATTTTGGCAAAAATTTCGACAACATTTTCTATAGAAATAAAATTTTGACAAAATTTTCTAAACAAATAAAAATTTGACTTTATTTTGTATAGAAATAAAATTTTGACAAAATTTTCTATAGATATAAAGTTTTGACAAAATTTTCTAAAGAAATAAAATTTTTACTAAGTTTTATATAGAAATAAAATTGTTGACAAAATTTTCTATAGAAATAAAATTTTGATAACATTTTCCATAGATATACAATTTTGCCAAAATTTTCTATAGAAATAAAATTTTAACAAAATTTCTATAGAAATAAAATTTTGACAAAATTTCTATAGAAATAAAATTTTAACAAAATTTTTCATTGAAATAAAATTTTGACTAAATTTTCTATAGATATAAAATCTTGACAAAGCTTTCTATAGAAATACAATTTTGACAACAAATAAAATTTTGACAAAATTTTCCATAGATATACAATTTTGAAAAAATTTTTTGTAGAAATAAAATTTTGACAAAATTTTCCATAGATATAAAATTTTGACAAAATTTTCTATTGAAATAAAATTTTGACAAAATTTTCTATTGAAATAAAATTTTGACAAAATTTTCTATTGAAATAAAATGTTGACAAAATTTTCTATAGAAATAAAATTTTGACAAAATTTTCCATAGCAATAAAATTTTGACACAATTTGCTATTGAAATAAAATTTTGACAAAATTTTCTATAGAAATAAAATTTTGACAAAATGTTGTTGTTTGACAGTTGACCTTTAAACTGTTAATTATATTTGTTTAGTTTGGCTTGAGGTCATGTAAATAAAAACAGATGTTGTTGTTTGATTGAGTTGTAATTTTTATTTGAAAATATCCATTATTTCGAGACATCTCCGATGCTCGTCTTCAAGGAAATTACTTTAAACAAAAAGAAAAAAAAAAACATGTAACACATTAATTAACAAAATATATATATATATATCAATACTTGAAAAACACGGATAATAAAATTTTGACAAAATTTTCTATAGATATAAAATTTTGACAAAATTTTCTATTGAAATAAAATATTGACAAAATTTTCAAATGAAATAAAATTTTGACAAAATTTTCTATAGAAATGACATTTTGACAAAATTTTCCATAGCAATAAAATTTTGACACAATTTTCTATTGAAATAAAATTTTGACAAAATTTTCTATAAATATATTTGTCAAAATTTTATGTAGAAAAAAAATTTTGACAAAATTTTCTATAGAAATGAAATTTGACAAAATTTTCTATAGAAATAAAATTTTGATAAAGTTTTCTATAGAAATAAAATGTTGAAAAATTTTCTATAGCAATAAAAATTTTGACAAAATTTTCTGAAGAAATGAAATTTTGACAAAAATTTGTATAGAAATAAAATTTTGACAAAATTTTCCATAGATATACAATTTTGACAAAATTTTCTATAGAAATAAAACTTTGACCACATTTTTTATGGGAATAAAATTTTGACAAAATTTCTTAGAAATAAAATGTTGGCAAAATTTCTATAGAAATAAAATTTTGACAAAAATTTCTATAGAAATAAAATTTTGACAAAATTTTCTATAGAAATAAAATGTTTGTTGTTTTTTTTTTTTTTTTTGATTTCAGCTTAAAACCATGCATTGACTAAACTAGAAGTGTAGCTTAACCAATAGAGGAAACGAATGTTTGTAGAATTTATTTGGGCAAAGCCCTGTAGACTGCAAGATGGTTGGATGGACGCACATTTCGGAATTACCACATTCCTCATCAGCATCCTCTACTTGCAGCAAAACTATCAACCAATTATCAGAATAAATTCAGGCAGTTCTTTAAACCCAACAATAAACCACACTTGAACCCTCCGAAAAAATCCTTTACATTGATAGACGGCTTATGCCGAAATAAATTCGTACAAACATCTCTCTTTTCCTTTGCCACCATCAAATCATCGATTTGAAAGAAAACGAATGAACGAAATAAAATTTTGACAAAAATTTCTATAGATATAAAATTGTGACAAAATTTTCTATAGAAATGCAATTTTGACAAAAATTTTCTATAGAAATAAAAGTTTGATAAAATTTTCTATTGAAATAAAATCTTGACACAATTTTCTTTAGAAATAAAATTTTGACAAAATTTTCTATTGAAATAAAATTTTGACAAAACTTTCTAGTGAAATAAAATTTTGACAAAATTTTCTATAGAAATAAAATTTTGACAAAATTTCTTAGAAATAAAATTTTGCCAAAATTTCTATAGAAATAAAATTTTGACAAAATTTCTATAGAAATAAAATTTTGACAAAAATTTCTATAGAAATAAAATTTTGACAAAAATTTCTATAGATATAAAATTGTGACAAAATTTTCTATAGAAATGCAATTTTGACAAAAATTTTCTATAGAAATAAAAGTTTGATAAAGTTTTCTATTGAAATAAAATTTTCACAAAATTTTCTATAGAAATAGAATTTTGACAAAATTTTCTATAGAAATAGAATTTTGACAAAATTTTCTATAGAAATAAAATTTTGACAAAATTTTCTATAGATATAAAATTTTGACAAAATTTTCTATAGAAATAAAATTTTGACAAAATTTTCTATAGATATAAAATTATGACAAAAATTTCTATAGAAATGCAATTTTGACCAAAAATTTTCTATTGAAATAAAATTTTGACAACATTTTCTATTGAAATAAAATGTTGACAAATTTTTTTAAAGAAATAACATTTTGATATAAAATTTTGACAAAATTTTCTATAGATATAATATTTTGACAACATTTTCTATAGAACATGTTTCACCATCCAAAATAACATTTTGCTCAAGAAAATGATCATATTCCTTCTCAGTGTAAGTAAATTGTCCTCAATTGCAACCTATTCATATTTCTCCCATTAGTTTAAATTCAATTATGACAAAATTTAATTTAAAACGATTTCGACATTTAAGTTTATTCCAACACCATCACCTCTGAACTCATAATAACAGCTACCACTCATTGATATCGTTATTCAATAATGAAAACATTTTCCTCCTTAACAGTATTCACATACAATGTATGTGTGATGTGAACTGATCGAATGATAGATGGATAGTTGGATGGATGGATGAGTTGCATCTCATCGGCCATATAGCCATAGCCTTTTTATGCAACGATTGAAAATTTATTATTTCACATGAATTTTGTAGGTTTACAAATAATTTAATACCTGTCCAAGCAATCAACTTGAACATTCATCAACAAATGGTCTTTCATCACCACCTTTTGAGTCGTGAGCGGCATATATCCGATCATCCATCCTCAACTCAACTCATTCTTATATGCAAAAATGGTCTGTCTTCGTTCAAAGCAAAAATCTGCATATTCTAGTGGATGGTTTACAAGGTAAAAAGCTTTGTCTCCTCCTTGGTTGGCGGCCCATCGGTTTTGAGCTTCTTTTTGTGGCGTCTCATGGAATCGGTTGGATGGTTAGTTGGTAGGTGGGTAAGTTGTAGTTGTAGTTTTGTTTTTTCCTCAACCATGTTTTCAGTCGGTTTTTGGTTCAACGTTTTCTTTGGATGTCGGCATATATTCATCGTCTTGTTTCTCAATGTTTTTTTTTTGTTTCATCTACTCCACCCAATTACTTAGTGTATTCTTCTTTCCATTTGGTCGATTGTAAATCCAAAGAAATCGGTAGACGATTTACTGTTCAAAGGATTGTAAAATGAAAACAACAACAACGAACAATTCAACTGTAGGTTCGTTCGTCCAGATGTAGTTCGTTGCATGCATCTATCCACCCATCCGATGTGTGAGTTGGATGTCTATTGGAAGTGCACTACTGGTGAGTGGCCCATTTGGGGGCTACTCTTCAGAATGTAAGTCACGATTTTTAGTTGTTCAAGAATTACAGGGTAGTCTAGAGCAGCAAGTAACCATTTATTCGTATATTTCATTGTTTTTATGTGACTCATTCAGATACAGTCTAGTGTATATTTTTTTTTTAAGTAGGGTATTCCATGATGGGTATTTCGGGACAGTTTTAAAGGTTATGAATTCGGATCACAACTTAAGAAGTGGTGTGAACTCAGTGCAACGGCTGTTGAAATGGTGAAAAGCCCATGCAAAATTCATTGTTTCTGTGTCAATTTTGTACCACTTTCGGACCCAAAAATATTATTTTCATTACTATTTTGGAGATGCTTTTTACTGAGTATAAAAAAATTTTCGTTTGAACAAATTCTAAAAGTATATATGCTTGAAGCAGAATATGTTTGGGAGTATATGTTACAGAGGCGATTTGTTGAGGGTGAAATAAGAGTTCATTTTATTGTTTACTAGCTTATCAAAGCATTTTGATCCATTGCATTCAGAGAAAAGTTATTCGTTATGGAATTCAAGCGAGGTAGTGTGATTGCTTCCTACAAGTGGCTATCGTTAGAGCCCTCCAGCATTTAAATGTGAAATGTTTCTCATACACGTTAACTTGACACTGACAGGATTCGTCCAAAAAGTGAACTAAAAACGATAATAACATCATATTCTCATACAAATATGAGCAACTTACCCACACAAAAATGCATTTTTGTGTGGCCGAGTGGCATTTTTATGTGGATGAGTTGCTCATATTTGCATGATTTGACATCGGATTTGTTCACTCAAATGTTTACAACTTTGTCAGTTTTTGGTCCTTTTCTTCTAGTTGGTCTTACTTACGATAGAGTATCATCTATACGACGATGAAGAGAAATTTTTTTCCAATGGTTTGTACTCTTCGGGCGGAAAAGGCTCATTGTAAAACTTAACTTATCACAGATCCAATTGTACACGATTATTTGTCATCTCAATACCTTATATTTAAGTCCCAAAAACGACATAATCGCACATTTTTAACTCGATATATAATTTGTTTAGTGAAAAATGAGGGAAAAACAAAAATAACGGGATATCTTAAAAACTGTTCCATAATTTTTTTAATTTTTTTTCGAATTCAGCAGATCAAAATACATACAAAAGTATGTATGTACAAAAGTCACCTCTCATCAAATGTACATTTTCAGTATAAAAACTATTTTAATCAAGGGATAGAATTGCTAGAAAAGCGTTGGACTAAGTGTATTGAAGTTTCAGTAGATTATATTGAAAAATAAAAATATTTTTGAAAAACTAACTATTCTCTTTCATTGATAGGGTAAGAAGTTTCCGAACCGCCGTAATTGGAAAAAGAACGCAGATTTGATGGAAATCCACTTTGGAATTGTAGAAACCATGTTCGTGAGCTAAACATATCACGAGAACGGATACAACACATAGTGAAATTTTGCTTGGTTAGTCCAAGCCATTGAAGTTCCAAAATGTACATACAAGAGTTCATCGATGCCCAAAAAAAATTAGACTAGAAAATAGTTAAGGAGTTGCATTGTTTGCTCATAGGTGCACCCTCAAAAAAAATCGCTTCTTTAACATATGTTCCAAACATATTTTGCAGGAAGCACATATATTATTGCATACTGCCGAAACATTAATATGTTTGTTTTATGTGAACATATTATATGTTTGGAAGCATTTTGAGCCAAAAATATTATATGCTTGGAAGAATTTTTCCCAAACACGATTGTGCTCATTCCCTAACATACCCGTAATTTTCACTTCCACGAAATTTTTTAGTTATTGGAACCTTACTCTGTAATACAAATAATGTTGAAGAAATTATTCACTTTTATAAATTTTTTAAATTTTACCTTTCGCCTGCACGGAGAATCGAACCGAGGACCATACAGTTTGTAAGCCAACACACTATCCACTGGGCTACGTAGCTGTTATAGTCACCAGTAGATTATTATCGTTTTAAGTTACATTTATATAGCATAGTTTGCAGCGCCCACGAGCCCATGCAAACATAAGATTATTTAACAGAAACATACATTTGTTTGCCACGTGGAGCAGTGGTTAGCATGTCTGCCTTGCATGCAAAGGGTCGTGGGTTCAATCCCTGCTCCGACCGAACATTTTTTTTGTTTTTTTTTTAATTTACACATTTATATTTATACTATATTAATTTTTTTTAAATGAAACTTCGAAATGTGTGTTATTAAAGATTTATAGTCAGTAACAGTGCTTGATATAAACGAAATTGACTGATTTTTGGATAAAATATTATTTTTTATTGCAAAAATAACAATCTTGTAATAAAAAACTGTTTTTGTACAAAACTTTAAAATTTGGAAGGAATTCAAAAACTAACAAAAGAAGAACGTGGAGTCGAGTATAAACATACATACATAATTTTATAATATAAACATAAATTTATTTAGGAGTGAACAGTGTTTTACTAGCATTTAACACCATCGCTCTAAAATTCCTTTTATTTTTCTTTAATAATTCATTTTAAAGAAAATAAACTTTTTAAATTGTTTTAGCTGTAAAACTCGAACTTAATGCCCGCTTTTATATTTGATGGTGCCCGTCAACTCCTCGTGGACTACTTTTTAATAAAGAGGAACTAAAGTTTGTTTTTTTACATTTTACTGTGTAATTTTTCACTATTTCCTCCTTATTTCATTTTACTGTCCCAAATCTAAAAAGAGTATAGTGCCCTTTCGTTATTTTTATGAAGACCCCTGATTTCTTTTAACGAACCCAAAAAAAATATTGTGCCCATAATGCCAAAATGATAAACAAAACACATGTCCACACATACATAAAATGCTGCTCTCAAGGCGAAAACATATGCTGTTTGGTTTTCAAATGTCTATTCTCTTGGTTCCGAATGGTTTTCTTTATTCAAATTAAATAATATTTAGACTTAAGCATATCAAATTTTTGGCCTTATCATAAAACAGTTTTCCGAAACAACATACAAGCGGTTTCACAGAAATTGTTCTCTTTTGACTCTTTTGCTGTGTTATATTGATATCTTTCGTCAACTCTCCCGGTTTCCATCTCTATTTCTCTCTATACTCTCTCTGTCGCTTTGAATAAAATATCAAAACATATGTATGTTTAGTCGAAATTTGTAAATTTATATATGTTTGTATTCACACATATGATTTTTATGAAACATTGATGCCCCAAACATAATATATTCTAACATATTAACATAGATGTCCCAAACATTTAGTGTTAGTTTAGGAACATTACATGTTCGCACTTAAATATATTGTGGTTTAAAATCGTGCCCGAAACACATTTTGTTTATATCGGAACATATGAAAAACATATTTTTCTAACAGTGTGGCTAGTTACCGAATTTGGTTTTCTCCGATGAGAAGCAAAAACATCAACGAGTTTACTTGTCAACGAGGTCAGTTCAAAAATGTACACCTTCGATTGGCCACCAGAACTGAAGCGCAGCCCAAGGTGTGGGAACCCGTAACGGCAGATGGTCACTTCTCTGCTCTTCATCGACCGTAGGGTCAAAATCATGGATATTTCAACTGAATTCAGCACCATCACTCAGAGAAAAAACATGATTGTCACAATCATATTCGAAAAACAAAATAACAATAATGATAGGAGTTTTTTTTGCGGCGACCATGTAACATTTTAACCTGCAACCATGTTGGCTCAGTGAACATGGTTCTAAGAAAAATATAATTGTCCTCATCTAAAATGTTATTATATTGATAAAAAGAATTTTGTTTGAATGAAAAGACAATGGTCACGATTTAAAATGTTATGGTATTAATTAAAAATGTTTATCTCCTAGTTAAAAAAAATGGTCACAACCTAAAATGTTTCGATCTTTATGAAAAAACTTTTTTCATCATCGAAAAAAGGACGCCACTTGAGAAAAGAAAACACAAAACTAACTTTATTTGTTTGTTTTTATTTATTTATAAACTAATTCATTGTTTATTTGTATTTATAATGCCGTTCAAGCAAACATTATATATTTTTACACACTCTTTTTTTCAATTTCAACAATAAGTAATTATTCCATATTTACATCGTGCCCATCAAATCCGTATTCTCCGCCCATTCCAAGAAACAATCAACACACGACTGACGCGCAAAATGAAAATCGTGTGTTCCTGCTCAATGTTTTTATAAAATTCTTTTCGCTGTTAAGTTAAAAAATTAAATGATCCCGAAAAAAATGTAAATGGTCTTTATGGCCATGTAATGGTTCTAGACATGTCTATACTTAACAGATTGGCTGATAAGTCCCCGGTCTGACACATAGATGGCGTCGCTAGTATTAAATGTATTTTTATATAGTACCAACCTTCACATGATTCGTGTCAAAATTTGACGTCTGTAAGTCAATTAGTTTGTGAGATAGATCGTCTTTTGTGAAGCAACTTTTGTTATTGTGAAAAAAATGGAAAAAAAGGAATTTCGTGTTTTGATAAAATACTGTTTTCTGAAGGGAAAAACTACGGTGGAAGCAAAAACTTGGCTTGATAAAGATTTTCCGGACTCTGCCCCAGGGAAATCAACAATAATTGATTGGTATGCAAAATTCAAGCGAGGTGAAATGAGCACGGAGGACGGTGAACTCATTGGACGCCCGAAAGAGGTGGTTACCGACGAAAACATCAAAAAAAAAATCCACAAAATGATTTTTAATGACCGTAAAATGAAGTTGATCGAGATAGCAGAGGCCTTAAAGATATCAAAGAAACGTGTTGGTCGTATCATTCATCAATAGTTGGATATGCGGAAGCTCTGTGCAAAATGGGTGCCGCGCGAGCTCACATTTGACCAAAAACAACAACGTGTTGATGATTCTGAGCGGTGTTTGCAGCTGTTAGCTCGTAATACACCCGAGTTTTTCCGTCGATATGTGACAATGGATGAAACATGGCTCCATCACTACACTCCTGAGTCCAATCGACAGTCGGCTGAGTGGACAGCGACCGGTGAACCGTCTCCGAAGTGTGGAAAGACTCAAAAGTCCGCTGGCAAAGTAATGGCCTCTGTTTTTTGGGATGCGCATGGAATAATTTTAATCGATTCTCTTCAGAAGGGAAAAACCATCAACAGTGACTATTATATGGCGTTATTGGAGCGTTTGAAGGTCGAAATAGCGGCAAAACGGGCCCATATGAAGAAGAAAAAAGTGTTGTTCCACCAAGACAACGCACTGTGCCACAAGTCATTGAGAACGATGGCAAAAATTCATGAATTGGGCTTCGAATTGCTTCTCCATCCACCGTATTCTCCAGATCTGGCCCCCAGCAACTTTTTTTTTGTTCTCAGACCTCAAAAGGATGCTCGCAGGGAAAAAATTTAGCTGCAATGAAGGGGTGATCGCCGAGACTGAGGCCTATTTTGAGGCAAAACCGAAGGAGTACTACCAAAATGGTATCAAAAAATTGGAAGGTCGTTATAATCGTTGTATCGTTCTTGAAGGGAACTATGTTGAATAATAAAATCAAATTTTGACAAAAAAATGTGTTTTTCTTTGTTAGACCGGGGACTTATCAGCCAACCTGTTGACCTTTAAAAATACTTTTTTCCCTGTAAAAAGTAAAAAAAAATTGAATGGTCAGGTACATGATTTTTCCGACCATTTAATATTCTATCATTTAAATGATAGAACATGTTTGCGGTATTTGTGAACCATTCAAATGCTCATTGCCACCATATATTTTTCTCCGCTCGAAAACTATTTTTACAAAGACAAAATACGTGGTTTTCGCGGCAATTACATGCTATAGATAAGCATTAAATGGATGCGGCAAACATGTCCAAACATGGTTTTTCTGTGCGTGATTGCACTCGGCACGCTTCAACCAAGAATGGCTTAAAAGGAGGTTTCTTTCTATTGCTTCAAAATCTACGGATCTCTATCTGTTGGATTATTGCGTCTGGGGCCTCTTGGAGAGTTAGGTTTACACTAAAAAAAAATTATTTACATGGTATTAAAGAGTATGCAACCAAAATTTTAGAATTCACACTTTACACAATGTAAAGGACACATTCCTTCGTTAAAGTCGTATGTCTCTAAACTAAGGCAACATTTCCGTAAAGTAAAGAAAAACACTTTCGATTTAAAGAAATCACCCTTAAATGAACTGAAATATTGAATCATAAGTTATAAGATAGAAACTCTTTAAATATAGGCTAAGACTTATTTTGAGGATATTGTATCATTGGTTTAAAGTTTTTTTTTTTTTTGAATTAAGAAAACATACAAAAGTCTTTAAGGGAAGGTTAAAATCTTTGGATCGAAGTAAAGGTTTTTTTGTTTGAGTTTACAAGCTCATTGATGCACAAAAAGTTAGACCTTGTCATTGAGCTTAACATAGAATCGGGCAGCACTCAGTGATAAGAGAGAAGTTCACAACTGTGGTATCACAATGGACTGAATAGTGTAAGTGAGCCTGATACATCGGGTTGCCACCCAAATTTTGTTTTATTAAATTTAGGATACTTATTTGAAAAATTTGTGCCCCTCTGTTAAAGTCGTATGTCTTTGAACTAAGGCAAAATTTCCGTTTAGTAAAAAAAACACTTTTTATTTAAAGAAATCGTCCTTAAATAAATTTAAATATTAAATCTTTAGATTTAAGATAAAAACTCGTCTAATATAGGCAAAGTTTTGTTTGGAATTAAAAAAAAACATTTTTTACTTGGAAGTATACGTTATAATTTGGATTTTAAAACTGGCATTGGTTTGTACGGGAACATCTTTAGTACCTGACAAAAAGATAATGAAAATCCTAATTTTAATTTTATTGATCCTAAATTTAAAGCTACGGAAGTTTACAAAAAATGTCTTTATATTAAAGAAGTCGCATCTTTGGCTCGGAATCAATACCAAAATCCCTAAGGGAAGGTCAAAACCTTTGGATCGAAGTAAACGTTCTTTTGTGTGTACCAAAGTGTAGATCATCTCGATAAGGCTCGTCGCAGAGCCAGGAGCCAAGATATCGCAGAGCCACTTTCGTGCAACCAATTCGAACTAGTCTAGATCTATAATTTTAATTCCCATTTTTCTCACTGAAAAAAAATATTTACGTGATATTAAAGATTACGCAACCTAAATTTTAGAATGCGAAATTTAGAAAATATGAAGGACAAATTTCTTTGAAATAATGAAATTTTAATTAAAATAAAGTTTATAAACTTTGCTTCAAGAAATTTCTTCATTAAATTTAGGACAAAAATTTTGTAAATTTGTGTCCCTCCGTTAAAGTCCCATGTCTAAGGCTAATTTTCCTTAGAGTAAAGAAACACATTTTTGATTTAAAGAAATTGTCCTTAAATTAACTGAAAAATTGAAACTTTAGATTTAAGATAAAAACGCTTCAAATATAGGCTAAGACTTATTTTGAGGATTTTGTGTCTTTGGTTTAAAGTTTTTTTTTTTTGGAATTAAGAAAATATTTTTTACTTTGAAGTATCCGTTATAAATCGGATTTTTAAACTGACATTTGTTTGTACGTGAGTACCTTTATTAATATACAGCGGAAGGAGAATGAAAATTTGATAAATGAGATCTGTATGCTAATTTTAATTTTATTGGTCCTAGATTTAAAGCTAAAAAATTTCTTTATTTTACGAAAGTTTAAAAAAATGTCTTTATATTAAAGAAGCCGCATCTTTGGCTCGGACTCAATACCAAAATCTTTAAAAATCTTTGTATCCAAGTAAACTTTTTTTGCTGGCACGGAATGTCCCATATTGTAAGCAATCAAATTGATTTCAATATAACCCTAAAATCACAATAAAGAGATAGTATTCGTCATAAATAATAAAAAGAATTTCATTTTGATTTGTTCTTTTGGCTTGAAAAATCATAATTTCTATTAAAGCCGATAGTGCAAAGGGTATTGGAATATTGTGAAGCAAATTTTAATATTTCTGTTACCCATATTTCTGTTGCTCAGTTGGGTTGTGGTATCTTAAAACTTCTTAACATCGTTTTCTAAATTGTGAGTCAGTCCATACGTGGTATATATTATAAAAAAGGTATGTATAGGTGAGTCTACAAATAATTACGAATCAATATGGACTTTTGCACGGTACATAAAGAGCCAGAATTGAAGTATGAGGGTCGCTTATATGTGGGCTATATACAATTATGAACTTTAAATGGACCAATATTTGTGTGAGTGGGGATCGATTTATCTGTGGGCTATATATAACTATAGACCAATATGGACCTAGTTAGGCATGGTTATTAACGGCCATATACTAGCACAATGTACCAAATTTCAACTGACTCGTATGAAATTTGCTCCTCCAAGTGGCTCCAAAACCAAATATCCGGATCGGTTTATATGGCGGGTATATATGGTTATGGACTGATATAGACCACTTTTGGCATGGTTGTTAAATATCATATACTACCACCACGTACCAAATTTCAACCATATCGGATGAAGTTTGCTTCTCCGAAAGGCACCGGAGGTCAAATCTGGGGATATGGGGGCTATATATAATTATGGTCTGATATGAACCAATTCCTGTATGGTTGTTGGATACCATATACTAACATCCCGTACCAAATTTAAACCGAATCGGATGAAATTTGCCCTTCCAAGGGGCTGGTGAGGGGGGAGGTCAAATCTGGGGACCAGTTTATATGGGGGCTATATATAATTATGGACCGATTTCGACCAATTTTTGCATTGGTGTTTGAGGCCATATATTAACACCACGTACTAAATTTCAACTGAATCACATGAATTTTGGTCTTCCAAGAGGCTCCGCATGCCAAATCGGGGGATCGGTTTATATGGGGGCTATATACAATTATTGACCGATATGGACCAATTTTTGCATAGTTGTTAGAGACTATATACCAAGACTATATACCAACACCATGTACCAAATTTCAGCCGGATCAGATGGAATTTGCTTCTCTTAGAGGCTCCGGAAGCCAAATAGGGGGATCGGTTTATATATCCCCCATATAAACCGCATATATAATTATGGACCGATGTGGACCAATTATTGCACGGTTGTTAGAGATCATATTCCGACACCATGTACCAAATTTCAACCGGATCGGATGAAATTTGCTTCTTTTAGAGGCTCCGCAAGCCAAATCTGGGGATCGGTTTATATGGGGGCTATATATAATTATGGACCGATGTGGACCAATTTTTGCATGGTTGTTAGAGACCATATACCAACACCATGTACCAAATTTTGGCCGGATCGGATGAAATTTGCTTCTCTTAGAGGCTCCGCAAACCAAATCGGGGCATCGGTTTATATGGGGGCTATATATAGTTATGGACCGATTTGGACCAATTTTCGCATGGCCTATGGTGGAGGGTATAAAAATCATCAGGAAAAAAGTTGGCCAAATGAAGTTTTCTGTTCTATTTAAAAACAAGTAAGGAAAGTCAAAAGATTGGCTGGGCCGACTATATTATACCCTGCACCACTTTGTAGATCTAAATTTTCGATACCATATCACATCCATCAAATGTGTAGGGGGCCATATATAAAGGATTGTCCCAAATACATAGATTTAAACAGCACTCGATCTGGACAGAATTTGATAGACTTCTACAAAATCTATAGACTCAAAATATATGTATTAGAAGTTTAGGAAAATTAGAATCATTTTTACAACTTTTCGACTAAGCAGTGGCGATTTTACAAGGAAAATGTTGGTATTTTGACCATTTTTGTCGAAATCAACCAAATTTGGCACGCTACAATGCTAATTATACTCTCTGTGCAAAATTTCAACTAAATCGGAGTAAAAGATTGGCCACTGTGGTCATATGAGTGTAAATCGGGCGAACGATATATATGGGAGCTATATCTAAATCTGAATCGATTTCAATAAAATTAAGCACTAATTGTTTTTCTTGTGCAAGATTTGAAGCAAATTGGGGTAAAACTCTGGCTACTGGGGCCATTTAAGTCCATATCGGGCGAAATATATCTAAATCTGAACCAATTTCTTCCAAAATCAATAGGATTCTATTCTAAGCCAAAACACATACTTGTGCCAAATTTGAAGTCGATTGAACTAAAACTGCGACCTAGACTTTGATTACAAAAATGTGTTCACGGACAGACGGACATGGCTGTATCGACTCAGGAGCCCACCCTGAGCATTTTTGCTAAAGACACCATGTGTCTATCTCGTCTCCTTCTGGGTGTTGCAAACATATGCACTAACTTATAATACCCTGTTCCACAGTGTGGCGCAGGGTATAAATATAATTTACTAACCATGCGTGAACTATTCTCAAAAAATATATATTTGTATTTATTTATGAATATCCGATATGAATTTGACCATTTATTCGATGCAACTTCATTATTCCTCATGCACTTGTACTCCGCATGGACTTCAAGGCATTGTTTAATCTCCACCAAGGTAAGTGGTGAAACCTGTATCATTTTTATCTCTAAGCTATGGGTTAAAAATTGCACGAATTAGCATCACCTACAAAGGCAAGAATTTTTATGCTGACAACTGGTTTTCATTATTGTTCTTCACATTTATTTGAAATGGGCAAATGTGATCATATTCAGATCGCAATTATAACCAAATAGATGCAAGGAAGGTGTTTGTAATACCAGGCTTATTGAATTCAGTGAGGTGGGTGCAAGGTTTTCAAAGCATTGGCCAATATTTGTTTTGGTAAATTGAAACCAAAAAGAAATCATAATAAATGTAGATTTTGGTATTTAAGAATTCGTTGCGATGGCGTGGCATGTTGATTGTAGTGTGGTGGCCTTTGGCTATATATGTGATATGTCCAAAGGTGCAACCAGACAACATTTTGTGATCATGCTATTGCACTACTTATGATGCAATAACAAATAAATGCTGAAATATTTCTTTGAATCTAAATGACCAAGAGCTTAAAGCAACAATAATTGCGATCATGAACAATGACAACTGTGTATGGAATTGAGTTAGGTTTTAGGCTAAGAATTTTATCTAAATGAAAAATGTTTATTTACGTTACTAAAGTTTTAGGACTCTTAGATTTTTATAGATGAATATTAATTTGACGTAATTCGTGAATTTGTATTGCACACCAGATATTCTTAAAGAAAACTCCCTGCAAGAAGATATCATGTTGCCCAATTGAACTTTATATTGAATTTTTATTTGATAACCTAATCTGGAATGTGAATCCACCAGAGCCATGGAGTTACAATTATTTAGATTAATGTAATATTTCTGATGGTTCTGAATCAGTTTCAGATTGTGGGAAAAACAACCTCAATACGTGGTTATAACCTCCAGAAAGGATGGCAAATATTCTCAATTTACACTGAAAAAAGTATTGTCGTGAGGCCAATGAATCCAAGTCTTTAAAATACGAATCCAAATTTTTCTTAGCATAGAAGACGAATTTCTCTAATATAAAGTTTTTTCTTTGTCCAAAAGTCGATAAACTTTTCAATGAAGTCGTATTGTCCTTATAATTAAGTGATTTGACTTAATAATGGGTATCATAACATGAAGGAAAACATTTTTGGGCTAAGGTCAACTTGACTTTAATAATTCAGAAAAATTCTTTAAAATGAATGAAATTATCTTTAAATTTGTTGCCTTTTTGCATTTTGACTTCAAAGAAAAAATCATTCAAAAATAGGACATGTTTTTCAACACTTTGTTTTAAAGACTTTTTTACTTGAAACATGGCATAATTTGGCATGGCAATAATTTGGAAGTCGAGTCTGAATTTGGAAAATAAAGTTGTCGTTAACACGTTTATAAAGGACTTTGATAGCATATGAAAAAAAAGCTGAAAAAAGGAAAAATTAAAATTTGTTTCCTAGAAGCAAGTACACAAAACCCAAAGACAAACTCTTTGGAGCAGGGCATGCTCTTTTTTCAGTGTACCATTCAACAATCATACGAATGGATTGCATACATTCAGAAAAAAGTCACAAAATTAATTCAAATTTTGAGTTTGCTGTAAGGACTTTGGTATTGATTCGGAGCTAAAGATATCTAGCTAGCTTTAAATCTATTCTCTATAAATTTAAAATTACATATTTCTTTATTTATCGAAGTTTTATTTTCTTTGTGCGATATACGAGGGTTGCCTTTTATATTTCCGGGATTGAGCAAACCTAGTGTTGCAATCTGCCAACAGATAAAACTCTATCGTACAGTTTGACATTTTTGAAGTTATACTCAGAACGTAGAGGTGTGCACGTGAGTAATATTTTACTCACGCTCACGCACACTCACGACGGAAAAATCTTACTCACGCACGAAAAATTTTCGAGTCGCTCACGCTCACGAACACTCACGAATGAATTTATTTTAAAAAATCACGCTCACGCACACTCACGATAGAAAAATTTTACTCACGCACACTCACGCACGAAAAAATTTGGAGGCATTCACGCTCACGCACACTCACGAAAGAAAATTTTTGCTCACGCACACTCACGCACGAAAAAATTTCAAGGCGCTCACGCACACTCACGAAGGAATTTATTTTCCAAAACTCACGCAGGAAATTGTTCACGCACGCTCACGCACGAAAAATATTCGAGCCGCTCACACTCACGCACACTCACGAATGGATTTACTTTAAAAAATCACGCTCACGCACACTCACGAAAGAAATTTTTTGCTCACGCACACTCACGCACGAAAAAATTTCAAGGCGCTCACGCACACTCACGAAGGAATTTATTTTCCAAAACTCACGCAGGAAGTTGTTCTTGACGCTCACACTCGCGATAGAGAATTGTTACAAAAGCACGAAAAATTTTGTGAGGAATTCACGACTGTAGAAATGCTAATTTGACGTGAAATAATATATATACCCAGCAAAAACTAGGCAACCACATCTCATTAGAATTGGCATTACCAGGAGTAAAGCTGTCATTACACGTTGCATTACATTGCGGTAAGTTATAATGACTTACTTGTAATGACAAAAATAAATATTTCTCGGTAATTTTCGAATTGTTATTCTCAAATGTTAAGGCAGTTGGCTTAATAAAATAGAATTGAAAGGTTGAATACTTCTTAGTACGAATGAACTAAAATATTTTTCTATGCTAACTTAATGGAAACTAAAATACATATATACCGATCGACTCAGAATCACCTCCTGAGTTGATCTAGCCCTTGGAGTCCGTCCGTCCATGTATTTGTTGTTCGCAGGATTCCGGTCGCAATTATTAACCGATTTTGATTAAATTTGGTATGTGGCGCTTTATTGGCTCAAGGACGAACGCTATTTAATTTAGATATAGCTCTCATATATATGTATCGCCCGATTTCGATAAATGGAGTCAGATTGCGCTCATTTACTAACCGATCGGCGTCAAATTTGTCACAATGTAATCCACTGACTGCAAAATATCATCCAAATCGGTGCAGATTTGGATATAGCTGCCATATATATGTAGCGCCCAATTTTCAAAATTTGCCCCTTATAACCTTATTTTTTACCATTGTGGCCTCATTTATTAACCGATCTTACTTAAATTTAGCACAAGGTAATCTCCTGTAATATCAACAAAACCTGCAAAATATAATCCAAATCGGGTCATATTTAGTTATAGCTCTTATATATATTTTTCGCCCGTTTTTGAAAAATGTACCCCTTGTAACTTTATTTCTTACCATAGTAGCCTTATCTAATACCCGATCTTACTCTAATTTAGCACAAGGCAACCCTCTGTGGTATCAACCAATATATGGATATAGCTCCCATATAAATGCATCGATCGATTTTTCCACATTTGACCATAATACTCTTATTTATTAACCTATATTACTCAAATTTCAAATAAACATGTATTAGCCGATCGTATTTAGACTTGTATGTAGCTATTACATAAATCTATTACCACATTTTCAGAAATTTGAATTTATTACCCACACTAATTGAGCGATTTCCAGTTTTTTTAATAAAGGACTCAATATTAGTAGCATACTAACTCTGTAGGTTCAGAATCAATTATATGTTAATATCAGAAATTTCTGTTCTGATTGTGATAAAACTCCCATGTACCCAGTAATGTTATTAAATATGGAAATGTGGTTTCCCCCAAACCTATATCATTGATACCCTACAAACAATGTTCACTAATTCAGTAGGGGTGATTTAGGGTATGATATAGTCGGCCCCGCCCGACTTTCTACTTTACTCGTTAATTCGAATTTTATTTAATCTACCAATTTTTTATGGTACACTTCTTCGACAATATTTCTCACTTTCGTTAAAAAAAAAAAAACAAAGCAATATTTTATAAAAGGTTTTATTGTTTAAGGAACGTCACTATACTCGGTTTTTGCACCGAAAACCAGCGCTTCAACATTACTTTTTTTAATCAATTAATTTTAAATGAAAAACTATTGCACAATCCGTACATTGGAAGGTTTAGTGTGACCAAATTTGTGAGTGTGACCAATGTCGTGAGCGTGATTAAAATCGTGAGCGTGACTGACATCGTGAGTGCGATTGACATCGTGAGCGTGATTCAAATCGAGAGCGTGATTCAACTCGTGAGCGTGATTCAAATCGTGAGCGTGATACAAGTCGTGAGCGTGATTCAAATCGTGAGCGTGATTCAAATCGTGAGCGTGATTAAAATCGTGAGCGTGATTTAAATCGTGAGCGTGATTAAAGTAGTTATCGTGATTCAAATCGTGAGTGTGATTTTGTTTTCGTGAGTGTAATTATCAAATATTTTTACTCACGCACATTCACGAAGAATTTTTTTTCGTGACTCACGCTCACGCACGAAAACTTTGAGCTTGATCACGCTCACGCACGCTCACGAGATTGACTCCATCGTGACTCACGGCTCACGCGTGAGTCACGAAAATTTTCGTGAGTCACGAAAATTTCGTGTCACGTGCACACCTCTAGTTTATAGCAACATAAAAAAATTAGTTGTTTGAGCCGATGTCTTCGGCAGTTGCTCTTCCTGATATTTTGAAAAGTAACTGGTATAAAAGTGGTAGTGTATCACTCCGAATTGATACGATTGCGATTGCATGTCCATTTTTTCCGACAAAAACACGCGATCATTTGCTTGGAAGTGCTTTGGGCAACTTTTGTTGCATTCTTGAAACACCTTCACTTTCGTGCTCATACGCATAAATCGACGATTTATCACCTGTCATGATGTCATAGACGTGTTCCGAAGCATCGAGATCGTATTTTTGGAGCATTTCTTTCGACCAATCGACACTAACCGTTTTTGAGCGATGGACATGTTCATGCCATATTCTATTCTGGGACCGGCATACGTCCCACACCGAAGAAAAGTAAAATCTTTGATAGGAAGAACGAACTGCCTCGCACGAAAATACATCCGCTCATAGAAGAAAAGGTGAACTGAGAGTGGGAGCCACCGTGGTGCAATGGTTAGCATGCCCACCTTGTGGGTTCGATTCCTGCTTCGACCGAACACCAACAAGTTTTTCAGCGCTGGATTATCCCACCTCATTAATGCTGGTGACATATCTGAGGGTTTCAAAGCTTCTCTAAGTGTTTTCAC
The DNA here is from genome assembly GCF_050003625.1 of Haematobia irritans. Lineage (NCBI taxonomy): Eukaryota > Metazoa > Arthropoda > Insecta > Diptera > Muscidae > Haematobia > Haematobia irritans. Next base: position 259,375,052 of record NC_134397.1, read on the forward strand.
TGCAATGTGTAACGCCGTTCGGACTCGACTATAAAAAGGAGGTCCCTTGTCATTGCACTCAGTGATAAGAGAGAAGTTCACCAATGTGATATCACAATGGACTGAATAGTCTAAGTGAACCTAATATATCGGGCTGCCACCTAACCTAACCTAAGAGTAAAGAAGAAAATCATTGGCCCCAATTCATGACCATTTTAACAATACATTAATTCATTCTTTCTATTTTTCAGTTCTATTTGAACTTGTGTGTACGGTCATTGAACTTTATACGCACGTTTGGTTCATAAAATGTTTGAGACATATTTAAAAATAGGAAAATTTCATTAGGCTGTGGAAATTTTCGAAAAAAAAATAATACAATGTAATTACTTACAAATATTTTTCTGCAATAAAAATAAGTTAAATTTAGCATTTTTTTCTGTGTACTAGGTTATGTGATGATTGGCGCACAGCATCAATGGCTTCCGAAAAAATAACAGATTTTGGCCGACCTTCACGAATTTCGCTTTGGAGTGAACTATGACTACGTCCTCGACAGAGACTCATAGCCAAAATTGAATTACGTTTATCGATGCACTGTTGTTGACTTAATCCACGTCGAAAGTTGTAAAAAATAATCGCACGAAAATGTTCGCGATCAGGTCCTCGACGGAGGTTCATAGCCAAAATTGAATTAAGTTCATCGATGCACTGTTGTTGACTTTATCCGAGTCGAATGTTGTAAAAAAAATACATACGTAAAATGTTCATGATTTAATTCCACACAAAACATCGATTTGATTTATTTCCGTACGTAAAAACTAAAATGAGAGGTCAATGTTGTTCGACACCTTAAGAAGCGGTTGATATGTTCAGAATGCAAATTTACACTGAAAGAAAGCATGCCCGTTTCCAAAGTTTTTGTCTTTACACTAATGATTTTGGTATTGATTCCAAGCCAGAGAAGCGGAGAATTGAAGTAAGAATACATTTAAGGAAGCTATTTTTAATTTATTTGTTTTTGAAGCTTGTTTCAGGAGCAATCAATGTCAAAAACGTGTTAACGACAAATTAAATTTCCAAATTCAGGCTCGACTTCATGTAGAAATTATGCAATGTTTCAAGTAAAACAGTTTTTAATATAATGTTTTGAAACACATCTCCTACTTTTATACGCTTTTTGTCTTTGTAGTCAACATACAAAAAGTCAACAAGACGATTTCATTAATTTTGAAGAAGTTTTCAGAATTATTAAAGTCAAGTTGAACTTAGAAAAACAAAATGTTGTTTCATTTTAACATACCCATAAGTCGAATCCTAACTTAACTATAACGACAATACGACTTCAATGAGAAGTATAACGTGTTTTTGTCGAAGGCTGAGATAGACCAGTAGTTGTCCAGGATTACCTTTAAGGACCAACAAACCTTAAAATTAAAACACACGATTTATGCCCTAATAGGTTAAACAGTATAGGTTTTATTGATGGTTGTTTCATTGTATATACGTACAATAGTAATACGTAAGCACAGAATTCGGAGGTGGCGTGGATATTCGTTGTTGAGGCTACTTGTTGATTCGACGATCGTGAAGACGACCTAGGTTCGTTGGTTTGGGTTTTATCGCTGACGATTCGTTAATTCGGGTTTGTCGTTAACGATCTGTTGATGCGATTGTCGTTAACGATCTATTGACACAGCGTTCGGGGATGATGATTCGGTTTTGGTGGATTGGCATTGTCGTTGACGATTCGGCGTCGTTGACAATACGGTTGATGGTTTTGATTGTTGATTCAGTTTCTGAAATTCAGGATTGTCGTTGACGATGTCTTGATAGGGTGGTCATTCTTTATTGCGTTGATACGTTGATTTCGTGATCGTTGCTTGTTCGTTGATGATGTTTCGGTGATTAGTTGATTGCTCGATTCGGTGTTTGTTGATTGCTAGATCATGACGTTTCGGTAGTTCGTTGACTGCTCGGTGATTCGTTGAAGCTTCGTTGTTAAGTTAGTAAACTAATACTAAAGGAAGATACACGAATGTAGGAGCAAGCTAATTGTCGACACAATTAGTGCGGAAGCAAGCTAAATGAAAATACACCTAGTGCAGAAGCAAGCGAATTCGTATGGCGGTGAACTCCTTTTGATTAGACGGATCTATGCCAAATCACTTGTCCGTCTATTGGAATTCTGCCTACTCACTAAAAAGGCTACCCTTATTAGTGGTGAATAAGTGAAGTGAATGGGAATTATGTCCATAGCGAGTCAGAAATCACTTTGGCATGTAACTGGAACCACCCAGCAGTGAGTGATAAAGGGCTATAGCGGTAGGTACAGTGAATCACAGTAAGTATACGTAGGGGTGTAAAACGATTATTACACTACTCGCAATAAGTAAAATACGTACATCTGAGTATCATGTGGTAGTGCGAAATATATTTCGAACCGTTATCATTATCGACTTTTGGACAAGAAAAAACTTTATATCGGAGAAATGTGTCTTCTATGCCAAATAAACTTTGCATTTGTATTTTAAGGATATGAAAACTTGGGCCTCACGACAATATTTTTTCGCTGTAAGTATCTCCAATCAGAGTGCCAAAATTGCTTCCACAAACGTATGGAAAAGTGTGTAGATCAGCGTTGCCAGAATTGTTTCACCAAAACGACTAGATTTGTCCAAAAAATTAGCCAAAAAAAGCTAAAAATTTTAAAAAAATAGCTAGAAAAAAAGCTAAATTTTTTTGTATCAAAAGTCATATTTTTGATTGAAATTTAACAAACTTAAACGCTTTATTTCACTTAAAATGCATATTATTTTTTTGTATTTATTTTAATTACATTTCTGTGAGACTGTAAGAAAATCTAAGTCATATTTGCTCTGTTTGCGTACTCGATACATTTTGATTACTATCACAAATGTTTTCTGGAAGTCCTTCTTTTATATTTCCTAGTAAAAACATTTTTCCCAGTAAACTTGCAATTGTCAGCTGGTTAATCATCAACAAGTCCAATGTGCGATATATTGCACAATGTCGCATAGAACTGCATTAGAAAATATCGATATATTTCGTTTTAACCGAATTAATTATAAATTCGTGAACGTGTACACTTCTCCTAATTTTACCCAAGAGAATAAAACCCATTCTGTCTTGAAAGTTTATACTGAATAACTTTTATTCAAAAATTTCCCATACAAACCTATTGTTGTCCAATTTTCGTAAATGTAAATCCATTCCATTATAGCAGATTTGTTTTGATCCTATCACTACGAATTTTTTATTGCATTTTTGTGATGTTAAAAAAAAAAAAAAATAATACCACATTCAAAACTTTATTATTATTTTATTTATTATTATTATATTATTTCTATATTCGGTTCCAAAGATTTTGTACACTAATGATTTTGGTATTGATTCCGAGTCAAATTTGAATTTATTAGTTTTTTTCAGCTATTTCTTCATGAGCTATCACAGTGCTTTAAAAACGTGCTAACGACAATTTATATTTCCAAATTCAGACTCGACTTTTAGTAGAAATTATTCTATGTATACTTAACTATAAGGACAAAACGATTTTATCGGCTTTTAGACAAGGAAAACAGTTTATATAAGAGAAATTCACAAGTGCTATTATAACCAAAATTCGCGTTCGTATTTTAAGGACATGAAATCTTTGGCCTCACGACAATATTGTTTCAGTGTACAAAGCGATTCACATCTACTATTTTAATTTAGTAATATCATAATAACTTTAGAATATTAAAATAACATAAAATGGATAAACGAGTCAAATGCTTATATTCCTAATAATTTAATGACAGTTTATATAAGGAATTTGTATGGTAATAGTAGAATTAAAGTTTACCATAACTTTTATGAATACGGGGAAAAAAAATTACAACAAGGTGTATTTGCTGCAAAAATGCCCGCATAATGGCTGGAATAATTATTAATGTTTCAATTGAGCTTTGAAATATGTGGAAAACCTTATTCTGGCAGCAAGGCTTAGATAAAAACGAAGTTTTATCCATATTTCAATAGAAACATGTCGAAAATAAAAAAAAACCAAAAATAGCTAAAAGGGTCATGAAAAAAAACCAGAAAAAAAGCTAAAAGCTAAATGCATATTTTTCCCGCTGAACGTTTCAAAAAAAGCCAAATCTAGCGGGAAAAAAGCTAAATTGGCAACGCTGGTGTAGATCTTAATGGAGAATAGTTTGCGCAACCATAATGCGATTTTCTGTGGTTAAAATTTTTTTTTACTTCTCTAACCCCGAAATATAAAATAAAATAAGTCAGTTAAAAAAAACTTATAACTTACGTTCATTAAACTTTATACCCACGTTTAGTTCATAAAATGTTTGAGACATACTTAACAAAAGGAAAATTTCATTGGGCCGCGAAAAAATTTAATTACAAACAAATAATTGTTATTGCAATAAAAATTAGTTAAATTTTGCATTAGTTTAACAACGGTTATTTTTGTGCGGTGTACAAAAACCTTTGACCCTCTAATGCCCAAATACACCTTAGGATAACAAAAATGGGCAAAATAAAAAGAAAACTTATTTGAAACTATTCAAGAGGCTTTGCAGCATATGCTGAATTTTACCGTATAAATTTTTCTTGCTTAGTTCTCTTGCTTATGTGTCGTTAACATTGAAAATTTAATCATCTGGCAAAAAAATTGGGACTTTAGAGGGTTAAGAGAAGGTAACAAATTTTTGATCCAAACAAATATTTTTTATATTTGGAAAGTTTGAACGATAAGTAAGATTTGCTTGAAATTTTCAGGGACGGTTGAAGGGGACGTCTAGACAAAAAACGGCTAGCTTATTTTTCGATATTTGGTCAGGGAGGGGGACCTCCCCTTTGCCGGACTTTTTTAAAGTACAGTGAAAACAAAACTAAAATTCTCCGAATGAAATTTTACGGAAAAACAGGGTGAGCTTATGAAATTTATATCAGATTCCTGATTTTTTAATATTTGGTCGGGGAAAAATAAAATGGATAGGGAGACATCCACTTCTCCTTAAGTACATACAGATAAACAATTAAACTATAAGCCGATAGCTATAGTTGCTAGTGCTAAAACTAAAATTCTCAAGTTTACTTAAAATTTACAAAGGCCGTGGGGAAAGGTTATGAAATCAATATGATGTAACTGATTTTTAGGTATTTGGACGGTGAGGGCACCTTCTCCTTGCCTCACACTTGAAGGAAAGTTTCTAGATTTTATTTGAATTTTCAGGGAAGGTTAAGAGTGCTATCCATTTCTGTGTTTGTTAATATTTTATGGGGAAAAGTGACGTCCCTTTAAAAAATTGAACCTGTGATTAAATTACATGATTTTTCGATATCTGGTTGGGAAAGCGTAATAGTAAAATCAACTTTGTCGATTTACTTGAAATTTACAGGGACCGTTGGGTAGTTTGCGAAATTAATATAGGCTGCGTGATTTTCCGATATGTGGTGGGGATGAAGCGAAGGTGGGAATGGGCTTTCCCTTTTGTCCGATTTTTTTTAAATTGAAAGTAGAAGGTTGTCCGTAAATGGAAACTCGGTACATAATTTTATGATTTTTGCACAGGCTTCTGCCAAACTTTTTTATGTAAAAAACTTAAATTTACATGAAATTGGCTGGCAACGTAGAGGGTGAATCATTTTCGGGTATATCTTCGGGAAAGGCATGATCTCCATGTCTAACATTTTAACAAATGTTGTGGTAAATTTTTTAAGTACTTTTGATTTTTTCCGATTTATTAGACGATATGTTGAGGAGAAGGATACCTTTCCTTGACAAACCACACTTAAAATTCATAGGATATATAGAAGATTGCCCAACTACTTGATACATACAGATACAGATCATTATTTAAAAACACATTGGTGGAAAGGGAACACCCTCTCCCTGACGTTTGTTAAGACGGATCGTTTTACATCTGCATATTCGCCGTATTTCTGTATATAAACGAAGGGCGCTGCGAAGCGGGCCGGGTTACGCTAGTGTTAATATATATTCCATTCCATTTCGAGGACTTGTCTTCAAAATGTTGTTTGTTTTTCGATATACATGGCATAGGGTATTTCTATTGTATATATTTATTTGTACGTTATATGTCTTCAATTTTGCCTTGTTCATAACCACAGCGGGAAAGATGCTATTCACAGGGAAAAACGGGCACATCCATCAATGGCTCCCTGCAAAACTCAATTGAAATTTTTGTTAAGATTTCGTGTATTTTTTTCGGTATAAGATTATTGCTTTTGCTAACTAGGCCCTGATGATGGCTTATTTCACCATTTGGTTTAACTTTAATCATGTTTTCTAATTAAACTTTATTGAGCTTCTACTTAAAACACTGCGGGCTCCCGTTTTTTTGGTTTTTTATTTGCACCATTGTTGTTGGTAGGTATGAGATTGAACATTTTTGATATTTTGAAAATAATCGATCTGCAATTTATTCATTTTCATTCAATGTTATTTGGTATTTCAATTGGTACACGAAATATGTGGGAATATTATTTTTACATGGACCAACAAATATTTTATTTGTGAACACAAAGAATTTCCCTACAAATAAAAATGTGGTTTTTGCCCCACAGAAAAATGACAACGAAATATTTCAAAGCTGATTTAACTTTACTTTAGTTCATGAAAATTTGGTTGTATTTAGTTTGATTTTGCCAAATGTGAGAAATTTTTTTATTTTTATTATTGTTTGCTTACTTTAATGACTTTAATTTACTTTAATGACTAAAAATGAGAAAAGAAAGTTTTATACAAAATTTTACTAACTATGGAAATATTTCATATTTTCCTAAAATAGGTGAAGTTTGCTAAAATTGATTTCACACAGAAAAAAATATCACCAAAATATTTCCAATTAAAAAGTTAATTGAAGTTGAAAATATTTTAAATAAAAAATTAATTGATACAATTAACTTTTTAATCAATGTAGAAACATTAAGTTAATTAAGTAAATGATAGAAAATTTTAAAATTTTTAATTAAAAAATTAATTGATACAATTAACTTTTTAATTAAATTCGAAAGACTAAGTCAGTTAAAAAAACTGATGAAAATTTTTTTTTATTTTATAATTAAAAATGTATTTCAAACAATCATTTGTTATTCCAAATAAAAAATCTAAGCCAGTTCAGAAAGTAATTAAAAATATTGACCTTTTTTAATTAAAAAATTAATTGAGTTTTGCAATCAACATCAATTAAATTTTTAATTGAATCAATTAAAAAATTAATTGAAATTTGCTAATGAAATCAATTACTTTTTTAATCAAGATTTTTTTCTATGCGCAATTAAAACTGCGATTAATACTATTATTTTAGTGATTGAATCAGAAAATATTTTTTTGTGTGCATGACGTCAAATAAAAATGAGAAAAAAGTTGAATACAAATTTAGTACACAATTTTACTAAATATGAAAATAATTCATTTTTTTCCTGAGTTCATAAGTTTCTCAAATGAACAACTTTTACTTAAATTGCGTCTGTCAAGAACTTCATATGGCGATAAAGATATTTTATTAGACCCTCCACCATATGATGGTGGAGGGTAGAACACATCGTAACACATCGAAATATTGCTCTAAGACCCCATAAAGTATATATATTCTGGGTCGTGGTGAAATTCTGATTCGATCTAAGCATGTCCGTCCGTCCGTCTGCTGAAATCACGCTAACTTCCGAACGAAACAAGCTATCGACTTGAAACTTGGCACAAGTAGTTGTTATTGGTGTAGGTCGGATGGTATTGCAAATGGGCCATATCGGTCCACTTTTACGTATAGCCCCCATATAAACCGATCCCCCGACTTGGCTTGCGGAGCCTCTAAGAGAAGCAAATTTTATCCGATCCTGCTGAAATTTGGTACATGGTGTAAGTACATGGTCTCTAACAACTATGCAAAAATTGGTCCATATCGATCCTGCTGAAATTTGGTACATGGTGTTGGTATATGGTCTCTAACAACCATGCAAAAATTGGTCCACATCGGTCCATAATTATATATATAGCCCCCATATAAACCGATCCCCAGATTTGGCTTGCGGACCCTCAAAGAGAAGCAAATTTTATCCGATCCGGCTGAAATTTGGTACATGGGGTTGGTATGGTCTCTAACAACCATGCTAAAATTGGTCCACATCGGTCCATAATTATATATAGCCCCATATAAACCGATCCCCCGATTTGGCTTGCGGAGCCTCTAAGAGAAGCAAATTTTATCCGATCCTGCTGAAATTTGGTACATGGTGTAAGTACATGGTTTCTAACAACTATGCAAAAATTGGTCCATATCGATCCTGCTGAAATTTGGTACATGGTGTTGGTATATGGTCTCTAACAACCATGCAAAAATTGGTCCACATCGGTTCATAATTATGTATATAGCCTCCATATAAACCGATCCCCAGATTTGGCTTGCGGAGCCTCTAAGAAAAGCAAATTTCATCCGATCCGGTTGAAATTTGGAACATGGTGGTAGTATATGGTCTCTAATCACCGTGCCAGAATTGGTCTATATCAGTTCATAATTATATATAGCCCCCATATAAATCGTTCTCCAGATTTGACCTCCGATCCGGTTCAAATTTGGAACGTGGTGTTAGTATATGGCCGTTAACAACCATACCAAAAGTGGTCCATATCGGTCTATAATTATATAGCCGATCCCCAATCACACAAAAATTGGTCCATATCGGTTTATAATCATGGTTGCCACTCGAGCCAAAAATAATCTACAAAAATTTTATTATAAAATTTTGTCAAATTTTTATTTCTATAGAAAATTTTGTTAAAATTTTATTTCTATAAAAAATTTTGTAAAAATTTTATTTCTATAAAAAATTGTGTTAAAATTTCATTTCTATAGAAAATTTTGTCAAAACTTTATTTCTATAGAAAATTTTTTCAAAATTTTTTTTCTATAGAAAATTTTGTCAAAATTTTATTTCTATAAAAAATTTTGTTAAAGTTTTATTTCTATAGAAAATTTTGTCAAAATTTTATTTCTATAGAGAATTTTGTCAAAATTTTATTTCTATAGAAAATTTTGTCAAAATTTTATTTCTATAGAAAAGTTTGGTAAAGTTTTATTTCTATAGAAAATTTTGTCTAAATTTTATTTCTATAGAAAATTTTGTCAAATTTTATTTCTATAGAAAATTTTGTTAAAGTTTTATTTCCATAGAAAATTTTGGTAAAGTTTTATTTCTATAGAAAATTTTGTCTAAATTTTATTTCTATAGAAAATTTTGTCAAAATTTTATTTCTATAGAAAAATTTGTCAAACTGAATTATATACGTATTTAATCGGTATTTTTTGATTTAATATATACCACGGATGGACTTACTTACAATTTAGAAGACGGTGTTAGGAGGTTTTAAGATACCTTGCCATCGGCAAGCGTTACCCCAAATCAAGTAATTCGATTGTGGATGGCAGTGTTTAGAAGAAGTTTCTACGCAATCCATGGTGGAGGGTACACGGATGAAAAAGGCTGTTTTTCATATGTTTGGCTATAAACATTATATGTTTGGAACACAAATTTTTAAACACAATATTTTTGAGTGCAAGCATATAATGTTCATAAACTAGCATAACATGTTTGGGACATATATGTTAATATGTTAGAACATATTATGTTTGGGACATAAAATGTTTGTAAATATAATATGCTTGGATGCAAACATATATTAATTTAGAAATATCCTATAAACATATATGTGTTTAGTAGCTTGGAGCGCTATTTAACAGGGAGCGATATTGAATTAAGTTGGTGGTTGTTGCTTGTTATTACAAAATTAACATTTTATTTTTCCTTGGGCAATTGATCAGCTACTTCTTTAATCCTTACAAACTGTGTGGTCCGCTGTTCGAATCCCCGTCCGGCAAAAGGTAAAATTAAAATAAAAAAAAAAATCATACAATTGAATAATTTCTTCTACAATGTTTGTATTACAGAAAAAGGTGCTAAGAACTAAAAAATCTCGTGGAAGTGAGAAAGATGTGGGGGAATATATAATTGGGCAGAAACAAAATTTTGAGCATTCAGGTCGAAAACCTATATTGTTAGCACATATATTACCTGTTTATTTTCATAATTCGTTATGATTGTAAATATATAAATAAATAAATAAAATTTTGAGCACAATATTGTTTGGGAGAATTTTTTTAAGCATATAATATTTTTGGGTGCAAAATGCTTCCAAACATATTATATGTTCACATAATAACATATTGTTTTTTGGAAGACAACATTATTGAATTTGGATGCAAAAATACAAAATGTTTGGAACTTAGAGTACACAAATATATATTGTTTAGACTAATATGCTTTCAAACATATTATATATTGGAAGAGATCAAACATATAAATGTTTGGGCAATACCCAAAAATGTACATGCTTGAAGCAAAATATGTTTGGGAGTATATGTTACAGAAGCGATTTTTTGTGAGCGTGTACATACGCTTCGGCCCGGCCGAACTTACGGTCGTATATACTGGTTTTTTAATTCCAATTGTTTCTTCCAAAATATTAAACAACAGAAAAAATTTATTACTTTTAATAAATTTTCTTCAATTTGACAAAAACTATTAACTTATTTATGTATCATGAACATTTAATTGTGCCCTTCGACTATGATCATGAAAATTGTATTTGTTATATGCGTGAGTAGGAAAGAAATACGATCGGATAGATAGCTTAGCTCAAATCTTTCCAGTAGCGGTTTTTTGTAGCTGATAATGCCTTGAAAGATCTTCCCAGATTTAACAATGATTTACTCAAACATTATCAATGGCGAAAACTATAGTTTGTGTCGTTGTCTTGTTTGGTTTATTGGGCTACAACAATATTTTGATTTATATTCAATTGTTCACAAAATAATTGACAGTCTCTGTGGTCTCATATGCTCTACAAAACAGTTAATGTCCTAAACTGCTATATAATGGTCGTAAAATATACTCACGTAGTAACATCTCTAGACAATGTATTAGGGCATATCGGTCTAGTTTGTTTTGAGTTTTCATATAGAGATTTTAAAATTGATTTATTTTGTTTTCAGTATAAATTCTTTCTTTATTCTTTATTTTCTAGATCTCAAGCTTGGCAAAATAAAGAATTTTATTTAGATTTTAAAATAATAATGTTCTTTGCCTAACGATATATCCTTTTGAATTTGAAAATAGCATATTAGAAATTAATTTGAATAAACATTTGTTTTCATATCCCTCGATTTAAAGCAAGATCAGTCGCTAAAAATCTCATTATTTTAAAGAAGCTGCATCTTTGGCTCGAAATCAATTCCAAAATCCTTAAGGGAAGGTCAAACTCTTTGAATATAAGAAAACTTTTTTTATGTAGACGCTCTCAGTCATGTCGGGAGATCGGTCTATATGGGGGCGATTCCTAAACATTGAGCGATACACACCATCTTCGGTACACTTGTTTATGAATCCAAAATACCTCAACAAATCAGATAAAAAGTGCGTCGTCTAAAAGCCCAAGAAGTCAAATAGGGAGATCAAGCTATATGCGGGCTAAACCAGAACCTAGATCAATACAAAGTAATTTTAAATTACGAATTTCAGGTATATCTTGTAAAAATTATGGTGTATAGAAGCCAATAAAGTCAAATTGGAAGTTCGTGTTATATGGGGGCTTTACTGAATCATGGACCGATACACAATCTTTGGCACACTACATGTTTTCCATGCTACATGTTTTCCATGAAAAGGTAAAATTTTGCTCTTAACATGGTTGTGGTGATCATATTCTTTCTCTGCGTGTGATGGTGGGTATAAAAACTGAAATGTTAGAAATTTTCACAGAAAAAAAGTATTATGCACTCGTGCACAAAAAAAAAAATTGATTCCATCACGAAATCAAACATTGTTTTAATTGGGCTTGAAAAATACTTGATTTCATTAGCAAATTTCTATGAAGTTTTTATTTGATTCAATTAAAAAATTAAATTTTTTGAATTAAAAGCCTAACTATTTTAAATTACTTTCTTATCTGACTTTGTGTTTTTAATTTGATTAAAAAATTTAGTTTGAAATAAATTTTTATTTAAAAATTAAAAAAAAATTCCATCACTTGGTTGACTGACTTAGTCTTCCGAGTTTGATTAAATTTTAAAATTTAAATTTTTTTTTAAATTTAAAAATTTTCAATCATTGACTTAATTAACTTAATGTTTCTATGTTAGGTTAGGTTAGGTTAGATGGCAGCCCGATGTATCAGGCTCACTTAGACTATTCAGTTCATTGTGATACCACAGTGGTGAACTTCTCTCTTATCACTGAGTGCTGCCCGATTCCATATTAAGCTCAATGACAAGGGACCTCCTTTTTATAGCCGAGTCCGAACGGCGCTCCTTATTGCAGTGAAACCACTTAGAGAAGCTTTGAAACCCTCAGAAATGTCACCAGAATTACTTAGGTGGGATAATCCACCGCTGAAAAATTTTTGGTGTTCGGTCGAAGCAGGAATCGAACCCACGACCTTGTGTATGCAAGGCGGGCATGCTAACCACTGCACCATGGTGGCTCCCGTTTCTATATTGATCAAAGAGTTAATTGTATTAATTAATTTATTAATTGAAATTTTTTCAACTACAACCAAGTTTTTAATTGGAAATATTTTGGCGATATTTTTTCCTGTGTGGGTAAGAAAGAGTAGATCAAAATGAATGATTATAAGATACTATACTGAAAAAAGATTTCCAAAGATTCCATGTCCTTAAAATACGAATGCAAATTTTTCTTAGCATAGAAGACGTATTTCTCTTATATAAAGTTTTTTTTTCGTTGTCCAAAAGTCGGTTTGTGTTTATAGTTAAGTGATTCGACTGAGTGTCTTCACATGAAATAAAACGTTTTTTCAATAAGATCAACTTGGTTTCAATCATTCTGAAAAATTCTACAAAATCAATGAAATCGTCTTCAAATTCGTTTAGCTTTTGTGCCTTTACTACAAAGCTTTCAAAAATAGGAGATGACTTTCAACATTTTATTTTAAAAGCGTTGCTTACTAATTTCAACTTGAAGTCGATTCTGAATTTGTCGTTCCTGGAATCAAGTATACAAAATTCAAATTTAAAAGAGAATTGTGTCCTAAAAGTATCCTTACTTCAATTGTCCCCTTCTTTGGCTTGGAATGTATATTAGATAGGATATATTAGAACCCTTAGTGTTCTCATGTGATCTACCCTATTATTCGCATACATTATGTGATTTACACAATGTAATTTTATTTTATTCTTATTCGTTATACAGCATTGTTTGACAACAATTTTCATAGTTTCCATGTTTAACAATTGTTCAATTCGTACTATTATTGCCCATATTTGTAAGTGATTTTGCACAATGGTTGTTCTTTGGTTGCCTAGCTGGTTGATGGTGTTAAAAAAAAAACGGAAAAAATTCGGATGTCTGGAGATACCTTTCGAAGGACAACATTACACATATAGAGTATATGAAACAAAGCAACAAAATCCCCTTACCGCCGAACCACAATAACAGAGAATGATTAATGTACATGTGACGATTACCTGAACTTAGGTGAGAATATGTGTTCGTTGTGACATATGGAACAAGATATATGACTGGAAGTGGTGTTAATAGTCAACACTAATTTTTTTCTTCTTCCTTTGTAGATTTGTCTGTTCTGGTATCTATAGGTTTTTGTTTTTTTTTTTTTGGAGAGGGTCTCAAGTGTATATTTTGTCATTTTCTTCCATATATGGTTAATAAACATTGAGTGAATGAATTAAATAATGGTGCCATTATATTTAAAATGCATTGTAATTTATGTCCAAGAATTTTATCAGAAAATACAAATAAAAAAGCAACAATGAATTATTTTGATGAAATCGACATAAAATTACCTTTTTTTCTGTACTCCAAATTGACGAACATATCCAAGGTAGAGTATACCGCAATAATATTTTCGTTAAACAAATTTGGTGTAAGAATGAGATCTTGCTCTTGATCGTTAACAAAACTTCTCTAATTTTCTGGTAATATACAGAATAAAATTTTGACAACATTTTCTGTAGAAATACAATTTTGATAGCATTTTCTATAGAAATAAAATTTTGATAAAATTTTCTATAGAAATAAAATTTTCTATAGAAGTAAAATTTTGACAAAATTTTCTATAGAAATAAAATTTTGACAAAACTGTCTTCAGAAATGAAATTTTGACAAAATTTTCTATAGAAATATAATTTTGACAAATTTTCTATACAAATTTTGACAAAATTTTCTATAAAATTTTTTTTTACAATATTTTCTTTTTAAAAAATTTTCAATAGAAATAAAATTTTGACAAAATTTTCTATAGAAATAAAAATTTTCTACAGAAAAAAAATATTTTTTTAAAATTTTCTATAAAAATAAAATTTTGACAAAATCTTCTATAGAAAAAAAATTTTGACAAAATTTTCTATAGAAATTTTGTTGACCAAATTTTCTATAGAAATAAAATTTCGACAAAATTCTCTATAGAAATAAAATTTTGACCAAATTTTCTATAGAAATAAAATTTTGACAAAATTGTCTTTAGAAAAAAAATTTTGACAAAATTTTCTATAGAAATATAATTTTGACAAATTTCTATAGAAAATTTGTAATAAAAAATTTTTATAGAAATAAAATTTCGCAGAATTTTCTATAGAAATAAAGTTTTGACAAAATTTTCAATAGAAATAACATTTTGACAAAATTTTCTATAGAAATAAAATTTTGACAATATTTTCTATAGAAATAAAATTTTTGAGAAAATCTTCTATAGTAATACAATTTTGGCAAAATTTTCTATAGAAATAAAATTTTGACAAAATTTTCTATAGAAATAAAATTTTGACAAAATTTTCTATAGAAATAAAATTTTGACAAAATTTTCTATTGAAATAAATTTTTGACAAAATTTTCTATAGAAATAAAATTTTGACAAAATTTTCTAAAGAAATAAAATTTTGACAAAATTTTCTATAGAAATAAAATTTTGACAAAATTTTCTATAGAAATAAAATTTTGACAAAATTTTCTACAGAAATAAAATTTTGACAAAATTTTCTATAGAAATAAAAATTTGACAAAATTATCTATAGAAATAAAATTTTGACAAAATTTTCTATAGAATTTTTTTTTTTACAAAATTTTCTATAGATATAAAATTCGTTTTGTTTTGTTATTGTTGGTTTGTTTCTTTAATTGTTGTTGATTTCAGCTTAAAACCATGCATTGACTAAACTACAAGTGTTGCTTAACCAACAGAGGAAAAGAATGTTTGTCAAATTTATTTGGCCAAAGCCCTATAGGCTGCAAGATGGTTGGATGTACAGCTTTTTCGGAATTACCACATTCCTCATCAGCATCCTCTACTTGCAGCAAAACTATCAACTATCAGAATAAATTCAGGCAGTTCACTAAACCCAAAAGTGAACCACACTTGAACCCAAGAAGTAAAATCGAGGGATTGGTCTGTATGGGGGTTATACCAAAACATGGACCGATACACCTCAATTTTGCACACATATGTTTGGTCCCAAAATACCACTAGATTTCCAATTTCAGGCAAATCGGGTAATAAATAGAGTTTATAGAAGCCCAAGAATAAAAATTGGGAGATCGGTCTATATGGCGACTATACCAAAACATGGACCAATACGGACCATTTCCGACGCACCTCTTTATGGTCCTAAAATACCTCTAGATTTTCAATGTCAGGCAAATCGGATAGTAAATACAGTTTCTGGACGTCCAAGAAGCAAAATCGGGAGATCGGTCTATATGGGGGCTATACCAAACCATGGACCAATACGGACCATTTTCGACACATCTCTTTATGGTCCAAAAATACCTCTAGATTTTCAATTTCAGGCAAATCAGAAAGCAAATACTGTTTCTAGACGCCCAAGAAGCAAAATCGGGAGATCGGTCTATATGGGGGCTATATCAAAACATGGACCGATACGGACCATTTTCGACACACCACTTTATGGTCCCAAAATACCTCTAGATTTTCAATTTCAGGCAAATCGGATAGAAAATACAGTTTCTATGTTAGACGCCCAAGAAGCAAAATCGGGAGATCGGTCGATATGGGGGCTATACCAAAACATGGACCAATGGGCACCATTTTCGGCACACCTTTTTATGGTCCGCAAGTACCTCTAGATTTTCAATTTCAGACAAATTGGATAAAAACTACGTTTTTTTATAAGCCCAAGACCACAAATCGGGAAATCGGATTATGGGGACTATATCAAAACTGGTACCGACATAGCCCATCTTCGAACTTGACCTGCCTGCAAATAAAAAACTGATCTGTGCCAAATTTCGGAACGATAGCGCCATTGGTGAAGGCTGAATGTTAGCGTGACAGACAGATAGACGGACATGCTTCTTAGAATTTCTCCTTGATCAAGAATATATGTACTTTATATAGTCGTAAATCGATATTTCGATGTGTTACACACGGAATGACAAACTTATTATACCCCCATCATCATTCTATGGTAGTGGGTATAAAAATAATTGTCTCCAGAGATTTGCAACCAAAATCAATTAAGTTGTTATTTGAAAGTGTCAATTAATTTTTGAATAAAGTATAATTTTTATTTCTAATTAATTGTGATATCGATCCATTTATTTTCATTATTAAAGGAATTTCAATTAAAAAATGAATTAACTTCTTTATTGAATCATAAAATTAAAACTAGAAATTTCCTTACTACACCATCAAAAAATTTGAAGTTTTCCTCAAACATTTCTTTTTAAGCACATCCTGGAATCATCTCATCTCTAAAGCATTGTCCATGATCCCAAAAAGGAGTACTTCTGTCCGGCGAAAACTCCATGTAAATCAAAAGGAGTTGATCCAAATTTTTTTACCTTAAAGATCACAAGTTAGGGCTTAGATCCCTAACTTTTGTGCAATCTCATTTGTTTCTGGGATGCCAATACTCCTACACTATACACTCGACATATTAAATTTCATGAAACTATAGGCAAAATGTACACCATGTAAAACATACTACGAATATATCAAGTTAACAAACTAAAAAGGGAAAAAGACATCTTTTGCAACTTAATTAAATACAAAAGTTAATAAAAAGCCCAATTTTGAAATGAAAATGAAATAAAAACCAAATGTTTACAAGACAATTCAGCATCATATTTACAAGGCACTTGTAACAATGTGCAAGATGTCACGACTCCAACTGTTAGGAGATCAAAGACAACTACGTACACTTACCATCACCACCACTGGGTAGTGATTATTACTGCTGGTCCGCTTAGCAGCTATGTGGCATTGTGTGCCAACTAAGTTTGTTTTTCCACGATTTTCCGGATATGGTAAAACAGCAACTTATTAGAGTTTCTTATGGTATTGCTTACCATACCGATCTGTTATAGTAAAAATTCACTTGATATCTACAAATGCACTCCAAGTTAATTGGTGCGGGATGTAGAAAATAAGTGAAATAACCACAAGTGGTATAGAAATGCATAGCTAACGTTTATAGGCATAATATTTGTTTATAATCACAATTTGTATCTCTTAATTGAGTGATTATGGGGTATGTGAAGAAGAGCCATTATGGGACATATGAGGAAAAATATTATTATGTTACAGTATTTTACAAATAACTCTTTCAAACTGGTTTCTATAATTAAACAATGGTTTCGTATCCTACCAATTCACACAACAGAAAGTAATTAACAATTAAAGAAATTATTTAATATTCACAGAATTTTTTTCTGATTCAATCACGAAATTAATGATTTAATTATTTTTTAATTGAACTTGCTTCAATCACGAATGGTAGTATTAATCTCTGAATTAATTGGAAGTTAAAAATATTCTTGATTAAAAAAATTATTGATTTTTCCGACACTTTCAAGTAATTTTGATAGGGCAATTATAAATTGAATTGATTTTGTCAATTTATTTATTATATGAAATAATAAATTATTTATTGTACTATTATTTATTTATTTATTAATAAGTATGTTACCTTTAGATGAAATAATTTTCTTATCCAATATTTAATAATTCTATTATGTATATATAAACTAATAATTTGCGAACAAAATTTTCAATTATAGTTTTTGGTAATACATTATTATAAAAGGATTCATCAAGAAACAACGTAAAATACTTTTCCTAAACTACAGAAATGAGTTTTATAAATTTTTCAACTAAACCTTGTTACAAACGTCGATACCACAAAAATAAATTCTTATAATTTTTTTTTTTTGAAAAATTTAATAAAATTTATACGACATAATTAATTTTTTTTTCGCTTGTTGAAGAAAATATCGTGGCTTTGTGGTAACATTTACAAATTTTAAGAATTTAACATTTACAAATTTAAGGTTCAAGTGTAGTTCACTTTGGGTTGAGTGAATTACCTGAATTTATTCTGATAGTTGGTTGATAGTTTTGCTGCAAGTAGAGGATGCTGATGATAATTCTGATAATTCCGAAACAGCTGTACATCCAACCATCTTGCAGTCTATAGGGCTTTGCCCAAATAAATTTGACAAGCATAATTTTCCTCTGTTGGTTAAGCTACACTTGTAGTTTAGTCAATGCATGGTTTTACGCTGAGATCAAAAACAACAGTAATTTAAAAAAATCCATAATTTTTTTCAACAGTCTTAGTCTTCCGAGTTTGACTAAAATGTTAATTAATATGAATTAATTTTTTAATTAAACATTAAACAAAAATCAATCGTTGAATTGATTGACTTAATGTTTCTAGTTTAATTAAAAAGCTAATTATGTGAATTAATATTTTAATTGAACAAATTTTCACATTCAATCAAATTTTTAAGGAAAAATTTTGGAGGTATTTCTTTCTGTGAAAGTATATACATACACACAGAACACAGATTGGCTGGAAAACGTTTGCAGTAATAAATATTCGACACTCAGAATATAATATAAGTTGTCTCAGTAGTTTTCCAGTATTGTTGAATATTATTTGTCCCCTACAACCATTTGGTGAAAATTGCAATAAGTTTTCTTGTGTGTTGAAATATAAATAGTTGTGACAACCAAATGTCACTTCTATGAAAAATATTTCCTGACATCGGTACATACGACCTACCGTAAAGAAATTTCTCAACTGTTATTTAGTAATCATCACTCACATTTGGTAACCACAGCCGAATTCGATTTGAATAATTTTTCAAATGTCAATGTCATTATAGTTAAATTCATTATATTTTGTATTATTAAATCCATAACATGTGAACATGGATTTCAACTCAAAACGAGTACATATGGTGGAAAATACTGCCAAGATGTAAAACCTCCATGGGCCGCATACAAGGTATTATCTTCAAAAGCTTGCAATGGACTGAAACCGAATAAAAAACAAAAGTTTGTAGCTGAACTGTTTATGCTTAAGGACACAAAATAAAATTTCGAATTTCAGGGATCAATGAAATCATCAATCATTGTCTGTTGATTCGGATTTTATTTTGAAGGCGTTTTAAAGGCTATATCATTCGTTGAACTGTTCATCAAATTTTTCATTGAGGAGGTGTTTGTGTCATGGGTAATGATGAAAAGTCAAAGATTTTCGTTCGCAAATTTCAATCTCTTGTGGCATATGTACCCTTGGGCCGGGTATGCCGTCTATAATCATTTTTTGTGCTTCTGTATTTTGCTCTAAATAATATTTAAATAACAATAAACCTATAATTTGTAATTTAATAAAATATATGTATCTACTTTTCAATTCGATTGGGGATATTAATATGGTTGGGTGGTACAATCGAATAACGAAGTCACCCATAACCTATTTCATCGGCTGTCACAACCAATACCAGAAGTGGTATTAGTTGCATCTCCCATCATTCGATTGTGTCGACCGAATTAGTTAGGTGACACAACTGCCAACAGACAGTTGCAGCAACTTCCAAAATGAGGTTGGCAATAAATTCGATTATCACAATCAATCTGTATTCTCTGTGTATATTTTGGGCAGTGGTGAAACTCAGAGTCGATCCAGAGATGTCCGTTAGTCTATTGAAGTGAGCCATCGTGGTGCAATGGTTAGCATGCCCGCCTTGCATACACAAGGCCGTGGGTTCGATTCCTGCTTCGACCGAACACCAAAAAGTTCAGCGGTGGATTATCCCACCTCAGTAATGCTGGTGACATTTCTGAGGGTTTCAAAGCTTCTCTAAGTGGTTTCACTGCAATGTGGAACGCCCTTCGGACTCGGCTATAAAAAGGAGGTCCCTTGTCATTGAGCTTAACATGGAATCGGGCAGCACTCAGTGATAAGAGAGAAGTTCACCAATGTGGTATCACAATGGACTGAATAGTCTAAGTGAGTCTGATAAATGGGGCTGCCACCTAACCTAACCTCACGTACCAAATTTCAACCGAATCGGATGAATTTTGTTCTTCCAAGGGGGAGGTCAATCTGGGAATCGGTTTATATGGGGGCTATATATAATTATGGACCTATTTCGACCAATTTTTGCATGGGTGTTAGAGATTATATGGTGACACCATGTACCACATTTCAGCCGGATCGGATGAAATTTGCTTCTCTTAGAGGCTCCGCAAGGCAAATCGGGGGATCGGTTTATATGGGGGCTATATAAGGGAGCCACCGTGGTGCAATGGTTAGCATGCCCGCCTTGCATACACAAGGTCGTGGGTTCGATTCCTGCTTCGACCGAACACCACAAAAATTTTTCAGCGGTGGATTATCCCACCTCAGTAATGCTGGTGACATTTCTGAGGGTTTCAAGGCTTCTCTAAGTGGTTTCACTGCATGTGGAACGCCGTTCGGACTCGGCAATAAAAAGGAGGTCCCTTGTCATTGAGCTTAACATGGAATCGGGCAGCACTCAGTGATAAGAGAGAAGTTCACCAATGTGGTATCACAATGGACTGAATAGACTAAGTGAGCCTGATACATCGGGCTGCCACCTAACCTAACCTAACCTATGGGACTATATATAATTATGGACCGATGTGGACAAATTTTTGCATGGTTGTTAGAGACCATATATTAACAGCATGTACCAAATTTCAGCCGGATCGAATGGAATTTGCTTCTCTTAGAGGCTCCGCAAGCCAAATCTGGGGATCGGTTTATATGGGGGCTATATATAATTATGGATCCATGTGGACCAATTTTTGCGTGGTTGTTAGAAATCATATGGTGACACCATGTCCTAACTTTCAGCCGGATCGGATGAAATTTGCTTCTCTTAGAGGCTCCGTAAGCCAAATCTGGGGATTGGCTTATATGGGGGCTATATATAATTATGGACCGATGTGGACCAATTTTTGCATGGTTGTTAGATACCATATACTAACACCATGTACAAAAGCCAGATCGGATGAAATTTGCTTCTCTTAGAGGCTCCGCAAACCAAATCGGGGGATCGGCATATATGGGGGCTTATATATATATGTGGACCAATTTTTGCATGGTTGTTAGAGACCATATATTAACACCATGTACCAAATTTGAGCCGGATCGAATGAAATTTGCTTCTCATAGAGGATCCGCAAGACAAATTTGGAGGTCCGTTTATATGGGGGCTTTACGTAAAAGTGGACGAATATGGCCCATTTGCAATACCATCCGACCTACATCAATAACAACTACTTGTGCCAAGTTTCAAGTCAATAGCTTGTTTCGTTCAGAAGTTAGCGTGATTATAACAGACGGACGGACATGCTCAGATCGACTCAGAATTTCACCACGACCCAGAATATATATACTTTATGGGGTCTTAGAGCAATATTTCGATATGTTACAATCGTAATGACAAAGTTAATATACCCCCATCCTATGGTGGAGGGTATAAAAACAGAAGATCAATATGGTGTCTTTATTAGGCGATGGATCAATTCGACTTGAAAAAAGAAAAATAATTTGTGCTGAATTTCAGAAAAATAAATCATTATTATAACATACATACGGACTCACAGACATAGTTAAAACTCCTTAGAAATTTACCCTTATTTACACTGAAAAAAGCATGCCCGGTTCCAAAGATTTTCCTTTACTTTAACAATTTTGGTATTGATTCCGTGCCAAAGAAGCGGAGAATTGAAGTTAGGATACTTTTAAGACACAATTCTCTTTTAAATTTGGGTTTAGTGTACTTGATTCTAGGAAGCAAATTGTAATTTTTCGTTTTTTCAGCTTTTTTCTTCATATGCTATCAAAGTCCTTTAAAAACAAGTTAACGATACATTTATTTTCCAAATTCAGACTCGATGTCCGGTAGTAATTATGCTACGTTTCAAATGAAGAACGTCTTTAAAATAAAGTTCTGAAATACATGTCCTATTTTTGAACGATGTTTAGCTTTCTAGTCAAGATGCAAAAAGGCAACAAATTTAAAGTCAAATTCATTAATTTTAAAGAATTTGTCTAGTTTATTAAAGTCAAGGTAACCTTAGCCCAAAAATTTTTTTCTTTCATGTTATGATATCCATTCTGAAGTGCATTCACTTAGTTATAAGGACAACTTCATTGAAAAGTTTATTGACTTTTGGACAAGGAAAAAACTTTATGTTAGAGAAATACTTCTTTTATGCTAAGCAAAATTTGCATTCGTATTTTAAGGACATGAAATCTTTGGCCTCACGACAATATTTTTTTCATTGTAGGTATAGCTCCTATATAAACCGATCCCCAGATTTGGCTTGCGTATCCATTTGGAAGAACAAATTTCATTCGATCCTGTTGAAATTTGGTACGTGGTGTTAGTGTATGTCCTCTAACAACATAGAAAAAATTGGTCCATATCGGTTCATAATTATATATAGTCCCCATATAAATCGATTCGCAGATTTGAATTGCGGCGCCTCTTGGAGGAGCAAATTTCATCCGATCCGATGAAATTTGGTACGTTATGTTAGTATTTGGCCTCTAAAAATCAACCGAACCGTAAATACCCATCACCATGAATCAAATATAACAGTTACCGTTGAAAACTCTTGGTCGTATCGTGTTACATTATAATATATAGCAGGTTACTTGGTAATGTATAGAAGCAACTTTCATGATCAGAGCGCCTTCTACACTGAAAAAAATATTGACCTAATATGGAAGATTATGCAACTTAAATTTTAGTTCTCGAAATTTACGCAATGCTAAGGACAAAATTCTTTAAAATAATGACATTTTAATTAAAAGAAAGTTTATAATCCTTGCTTCAAACATTTCTTTCATTAAATTTAGGACACAAATCTTGAAATTTTGCGTCCCTCTGTTGAAGTTGTAGATCTTTGAAGTAAGGCAAATGTTGCTTAAAATAAAGAAAAACATTTTTAATTTAAAGAAATCGTCTTTAACTCAACTGACATGTTGAATTTTTAAAATTAAGATAAAAGCGCTTCAAATATAGGCTAAGACTTATTTTAAGGATTTGCATTTTTGGTTTAAAGTTTTTTTTTTAGCATTAAGAAACCCGTTTTTACTTTGAAGTACTTGGCATAATTTGGATTTTGAAACTGCAATTTGTTTGTACATGAATACCTTTATTAATATATCGCAAACAGAGAAAAAAATCGATGAATGAGATATGTATGAGATCCAATTTGAATTTTATCGATCCTAGATTTAAAGCCAGGGGGGTCCGTAAAAAATGTCTTTGTTTTAAAGAAGCCGCACCTTTGGCCCGGAATCAATACCAAAATCCTTAAAGAAAGGTCAAAACCTTTGGATCCAAGTAATTTTTTTTTGAGTGTATACCCTCAAGAAGTGAAATCTGTATGGAGGCATTACCAAATGGAGCGATAAAAACTAAATCCGTTACAATTTCAGGCAAATCGAATAAAAGCTACGGTTTATATAAGCCCGAGGAATTAAATCGGGAAATCAGTCTACGAGTAGATTGATGGATTTTTATTTAAACTATGACTTCATTAAAAGTGGCCTTCTATTATTTGAAACCTTTTTGAAAATGTCATTCTCCATTGATATTTTTAAAATATTTTCAAATAATAGAAGGACACTTTTAATGAAGCCATAGCTTAAATAAAAATCCATCAAACTGTCTATGGAAACAAATGAGTTTTATCCCTTGAATTGCACATGATATGATCATTTTCAATTCATATGTCCTTCACTTGTTACATGCATTTATTTCTATCAAACTATAGATTTTTCTTTTCTACTTGTTTCCTTCACATCCCACACACAATGAGCACATAAGCCAAATGTAAATGATACGTTAATTCCATTATCACCAGATCCTTCAAACCCCTTTGTTTGCCGAGTACACAGTACAACCCTCCTAATTAATCCTATTGTAATGTTTGTATAAAAAATTAAACCATAAGTCAAACAAAAGTGATTTGCGCATAAGCGCAATCATAAAGGGGATGATTTCGGTGAAAACAAAACAGAGTCCTTGACAATGATACGCATACGCAAACGTGAAGTCCTTGATGCTGTTGCAGATATCAGATTTAATACTAGGGGTTGGTTGGTGGCCTGCTAATAAGAATATAATTGTTTGATATCGAGAACCGAATCATGTTTGGGTGGTGGTGATGTGTAATGGTGGAGGGCGTATTGAATCCAGTTTTGTGGTTTTTTAAGTTTTCTATCTCGTCTTGTCGCTGGCTCTATCTTTAGACAAATGTGAACATGTGACAATTTCGCATGAAAATTTGAACATTGGCCGCATACAAGTGTTTTCACAATGCACAAGGTGCATTGTCTTGTGAAGCACAAGGTTATTCATTTGCTTCGTCTATTTTATTTTTCTTTATTATGCTGGAAGCAGTCTGTTCAGTTTTTTGGGCTTGGTTCTGTTCTAATTTTTTGTGTGGTTCTCAAAAATGTTATTTTATGACCCGTGCCAGTTGAAGTGGTTGCAGTTGACCTCCTTTTGTTGACACTTGTGTTTTATTTACATTTGCTGTGAATATTCTTTTTTTTTTAAAGAAAAAATAGGGATGTATTTTGTTTTAATGTTTACGGTTTTGGGCAATTACATTTCATTTTTTAATCAGAGATAAAAATTATGGCTTGGACCAAACTCCATCCTTTTTTAATTAGAAACTTGTTTTTAGGACAATTTGTTGTATTTTAACATTTTTTTTAAATACATTGGAGAAAATACCGTCATGAGGCCAAAGATTTCATGACCATAACCGAAAAAAATATATATAATCTGCAAAATGGTAAATAAAGAAAAAAAATTGTTTTTTTTTTTCAAATACGATGCGAATTAAACTAAGTTTTTATTTATAAATAAACAATTTGATTTTAGTAGAGAATGGAGAGAATGTTTACACTACACACCATTTTTTTACCACCATTACTTTCCCCTCGGGTAAATTATTTAACGTCAAATTTGTAGTTTTTTGATTTAATTTCATAGAATTCGGTGAATATTTTAAGACGTAAGAGTTTATTCTGCACATTGTCTCTTAAAAGATACAGTGTGCATTTAAGGGTTAAAATATTAATATGAATTTTGCTTACAAAATACTTATTTTCATATTAAAGATTTTTTTTGGACTAAGGAGCCACCTTGGTGCAATAGGTCAACTTAGCTTTAATAATTCAAAAACATTCTTTATAATTAATTATATCGTCTTTAAGTTTGTTGACTTTTTTTCTTGACTACAGCAAAGAGCGGTTGAAAACTAGGATATGTTTTACATCTCTTTATTCGAAAGACACATTTTACTTGAATAATATAGCATAATTTCTACTTGGAGTAAAGTCTGAATTTTAAACTTAAAGGCGTCTTGAAACGATTTTGATAGTGCATGTAGAATAAAGCTGAAAAACGAATAAATTTAAATTTATTTCCTAGTATTAAGTACGCAAAACTCAAATTTAAAACTCAGGTATGTCCATATCCAGGGTAAAAAAGGAAAATATAACAAGTATATACGGCCGTAAGTTCGGCCAGGCCGAATCTTATGTACCCTCCACCATGGATTGCTTAGGAACTTCTACTAAAGGCTGTCATCCACAATCGAATTACTTGGGTTGCGATAACACTTGTCGATGGCAAGGTATCGTAAAACATTTTAACACTGTCTTCTAAATTGTAAGTTAGTCCATAAGGTGTATATATTAAACAAAAAAAAGGCCGATTAAGTACGTATATAATTCAGTTTGACAAAATTTTCTATAGAAATAAAATTTTGACAAAATCTTCTATAGAAATAAAAACTTGACAAAATTTTCTATAGAAATAAAATGTTGACAAAATTTTCTATGGAAGTAAAATGTTGACGAAATTTTCTATAGCAATAAAATTTTGACAAAATTTTCTATAGAAATAAAATGTTGACAAAATTTTCTATAGAAATAAAATGTTGACAAAATGTTCTATAGAAATAAAATGTTGACAAAATTGTCTATAGAAATAAAATGTTGACAAACTTTTCTACAGAAATAAATTTTTTACAAAATTTTCTATAGAAATAAAATTTTGACAAAATTTTCTATGGTAATAAAATGTTGACAAACACTGCTATAGAAATAAACTTTTTACAAAACTTTCTATAGAAATGAAATTTTGACAAAACTTTCTATAGTAATAAAATTTGACAATTTTTACATGGCTGTTAGAGGCCATATACTAACGAAATGTACCAAATTTCAACCGCATCGGAAGACTTTTGCTCCTCCAAGAGGCTCCGGAGGTCAAATCTGGGGATCGGTTTATATGGGAGCTATATATAATTATGGACCGATATGGACCAATTTTTGTATGGTTGTTAGAGACCATATACTAACACCGCGTACTAAATTTCAATTGGATCGGATGAGTTTTGCTCATCCAAGAGGCTCCCGAGTTCAAATCTGGGGATCGGTTTATATGGGAGCTATATATAATTATGGACCGATATGGACCAATTTTTGCATGCTTGTTAGAGACCGTATACTAACATCAGGTACCCAATTTCAAACGGATCGGATGAATTTTGCCCCTCCAAGAGGCTCCGGAGGTCAAATCTGGGGATCGGTTTATATGGGAGCTATATATAATTATGGACCGATATGGACCAGTTTTTGCATGGTTGTTAGAGACCATATACTAACACCACGTACCAAATTTCAATCGGGTAGGATGAAGTTTGCTCCTCCAAGAGGCTCCGGAGGTCAAATCTGGGGATCGGTTTATATGGGAGCTATATATATTTATGGACCGATATGGACCAATTTTTGCATGGTTGTTAGAGACTGTATACTAACATCAGGTACCAAATTTCAACCGGATCGGATGAATTTTGCCCCTCCAAGAGGCTCCGGAGGTCAAATCTGGGAATCGGTTTATATGGGGGCTATATATAATTATGGACCGATATGGACCAATTTATGCATGGTTGTTAGAGACCGTATACTTAGACCACGTACCAAATTTCAACCGGATCGGAATTTTGCTGCTCCGGAAGGCTCCGCAAGCCAAATTTGGGGATCGGTTTATATGGGGGCTATACGTAAACGTGGGCCGATATGGCCCATTTTCAATACCATCCGACCTACATCAATAACAACTACTTGTGCCAAGTTTCAAGTCGATAGCTAGTTTCGTTCGGAAGTTAGCGTGATTTCCACAGACGGACGGACAGCCGGACAGACGGACGGACGGACGGACATGCTTAGATCGACTCAGAATTTCACCACGACCCAGAATATATATACTTTATGGGGTCTTAGAGCAATATTTCGATGTGTTACAAACGGAATGACAAAGTTAATATACCCCCATCCTATGGTGGAGGGTATAAGAACTTTTTAGCCATTAGCCTGATCTTTAAATGGAAAATGAAACAATTATATACGGCCGTAAGTTCGGCCAGGCCGAATCTTATGTACCCTCCACCATGGATTGCATAGAAACTTGTACTTCACACATTCACAATCGAATTACTTGGGTTGCGGTAATCTTATGTACCCTCCACCATGGATTGCATAGAAACTTGTACTTCACACATTCACAATCGAATTACTTGGGTTGCGGTAACACTTGCCGATGGCAAGGTATCTTAAAACTTCCTAGCACCGTCTTCTAAATTGTAAGTTAGTTCAAACGTGGTATATATTAATCTAAAACAAATGACCGATTAAATACGTATATAATTCAATTTGACAAAATTGTCTATAGAAATAAAATTTTGACAAAATTGTTTATAGAAATAAAATTTTGACAAAATTTTCTATAGAAATAAAATTTTAACAAAATTTTCTATAGAAATAAAATTTTGACAACATTTTCAATAGAAATAAAATTTTCACAAAATTTTCTATAGAAATAAAATTTTCACAAAATTCTCTATAGAAATAAAATTTTCCCAAAATTTTCTATAGAAATAAAATTGTGACAAAATTTTCTATAGAAATAAAATTTTGACAAAATTTTCTATATAAATCAAATTTCGTTCGGAAGTTAGCGTGATTTCAACAGACGGACGGATGGTCGGACATGCTTAGCTCGACTCAGAATTTCACCACGACCCAGAATATATATACTTTATGGGGTCTGAGAGCAATATTTCGATATGTTATAAACGGAATGACAAAGTTAACTAATATACCCCCATCCTATGATGAAGGGTATAAAAACGGTAATTGACGCTTGGCTCGCTGGGATCGACTGCATAGTGATCCACATCAGGCAATGGCAGAGTAGTGTTCCAAGGTCTCCTTCTACTAAAAAACACCTACATACTCTATCCTCCACGTCGCTTATGACTGTCGTCATCCAATAGTTCTGTAGTCTTTTACTTATTATGTTCAGCCCCGGTGTTACTGTTGTTCCACATTCATTGCAAATTTGCCACCTTTTTCAATCTTTGACACTCTTGTGCCATATTTTTGCTATATTGTGACACATTTCAATGAAATTTGATTTTAGATGAAATAGAGATTAAGTTATTGTTAGATTTATGTTGCAAAAAGTAACAAAGTTCCACTAAAGATTGTTACCCACAATTGAATTACTGTTCCCACAGTTACCAATTGCAAGGTATCTTAAGCCTTCTTAAAATTTATCTATTTACTAAATTGTAACATAGCTTAAATACCTATATAATCCACTTTATTTCTTGAGCGGTTTATATAGAGGTGTCTATAACTATGAACCGATATGAAACAATTTTCGCATGGTAAGGCGACCAGATGAAATTTGTTCCGCCATGAGGCACCAGAATTAAAAATCTTGGGACCAAAAAATGGACCAACATTTAGTATGATAATTAAAAAACATGTACAGAATTTCAATAGCATCGAATGAAATTTACACCTTCCAGAGGATCCGGAAGTCAACTCTGGTCATCTATATATAATTATGGACCGATTTGGAAATATTTTTGTATGGATATATCCATACATCACGTATCAAATTATAGACGGAGCAGATGAAATTTACTGCCTCACAAGGCTCCGGAAGTTAAATCCGGGGATCGGTTTATATGGGAGTTAGATACAATTATGGACATATATCAACAATTTTTTACATAGTTATTAGAGGGCATATACTAACATCACGTACCAAATGTCAACCAGATTGAATGAAATTTATTCCTTCCAGAGGATTCGGAAGTCAACTCTGGGGATCGGTTTATTTTAGCTCAATGACAAGGGACCTCCTTTTTATAGCCGGGTCTAAACGGCGTTTCGCAATACTTAGAGAAGCTTTGAAACACTCAGAAATGTCACCAGTATTTCTGAGAGGGGATAATCCACCGCTGAAAACCCCTTTGGCTTTGTATGCAAAGCGGGCATGCTAACCATTGCATCACATTGGAGGCTATACATAATTATGAACCCATTTGCACATAACAAAATTTAGTCCGATCAGATGATATTTACTTCTCCAAGAGGCACCTCAAGTCAAATCTGGAGTTAGATTTATATGGGGGCTGTATCTAAAAGTGGTCCAATATGGTCCGTTTGCAATACCATCCGACGTACATTAATAACAACTATTTGTACAAGGTTTCAAGTCGACAGCTTGTTTCTTCCGAAAGTTAGTGTGATTTGGCTCTTGGAGGAGCAAAATTCATCCGATCCGGTTGAAATTTGGTACATGGTGTTAGAATATGGTCTCTCAGAACCATGCAAAAATTGGTCCACATCGGTCCATAATTATATAGAGACCCCATATAAACCGATCCCCAGATTTGGCTTGCGGAGCCTCTAAGAGAAGCAAATCTCATCCGACCCGGCTGAAATTTGGTACATGGTGTTGGTATATGGTCTCTAACAACCATGCAAAAATTGGTCCATACCGGTCTTAATTATACATAACCCCCATTTAAACAGATCCCCAGATTTGACCTCCGGAGCTATTGGAGGAGCAAAACTCATCCGATCCGGTTGAAATTTGGTACGTGGTGAAATTTGCTACATTGAGTTTTTAACCCTGCTCCACACTGTGGAACAGGGTATTATAAGTTAGTGCATCTGTTTGCAACACCCAGAAGGAGACGAGATAGACACATGGTGTCTTTGGCAAAAATGCTCAGGGTGGACTCCTGAGTCGATATATCCATGTCCGTCTGTCCGTGAACACATTTCTGTAATCAAAGTCTAGGTCGCAGTTTTAGTCCAATCGACTTCAAATTTGGCACAGGTATGTGTTTTGGCTCAGAATAGATCCCTATTGATTTTGGAAGAAATCGGTTCAGATTTAGATATAGCTCCCATATATATATTTCGCCCGATATGGACTTAAATGGCCCCAGAAGCCAGAGTTTTACCCTAATTTGCTTAAAATTTTGTACAAGAAGAACAACTATAGTCAAGTGTGCCAAATTTTAATGAAATCGGTTCAGATTTAGATATAGCTCCCATATATATCTTTCGCCCGATATAGAAGCCAGAGTTTTATCCCAATTTGGTTGAAATTTTGCACGGGCAGTAGAATTAGCATTGTAGCTATGCGTGCCAAATTTGGTTGAAATCGGTTCAGATTTAGATATAGCTCCCATATACAGCTTTCGCCCGTTTTACACTCATATGACCACAGAGGCCAATTTTTTGCTCTGATTTAGTTGAAATTTTGCACAGGGAGTAGAATTAGCATTGTTGATAGGCGTGCCAAATTGGTTGAAATCGGTTCAGATTTAGATATAGCTACCATATATAGCTTTCGCCCGATTTACACTCATATGAACACAGATGCCAACTTTTTGCTCCGATTTAGTTGAAATTTTGCAGATGGAGTAGAATTAGCATTGTAGCTATGTGTGCCAAATTTGGTTGAAATCGGTTCAGATTTAGATATAACTCCCATATATAGCTTTCGCCCGATTTACACTCATATGACCACAGAGGCCAATTTTTAACTCCGATTTAGTTGAAATTTTGCACAGGGAGTAGAATTAGCATTGTAGCTATGCGTGCCAAATTTGGTTGAAATCGGTTCAGATTTAGATTTAGCTCCCATATATATGTTTTTCTGATTTCGACAAAAATTGTCAAAATACCAACATTTTCCTTGTAAAATCGCCACTGCTTAGTCGAAAAGTTGTAAAAATTACTCAAATTTTTCTAAACTTTGAATACATATATATCGAGCAATAAATCATAAATAAACTTTTTCGAAGTTTCCTTAAAATTGCTTCAGATTTAAATGTTTCCCATATTTATACCCTGCGCCACACTGTGGAACAGGGTATTATAAGTTAGTGCATATGTTTGTAACACCCAGAAGGAGACGAGAAGGCACATGGTGTCTTTGGCAATAATGCTAAGGGTGGGTCCCTGAGGCGACATAACCATGTCCGTCTGTCCGTCCGTCTGTCTGTGAACACATTTTTGTGATCAAAGTCTAGATCGCAATTTAAGTCCAATCGCCTTCAAATTTGGCACATGTTCCTAATTTGGGTCAGAATAGAACCCTATTGATTTTAGAAGAAATCGGTTCAGATTTAGATATAGCTCCCATATATATCTTTCGCCGATATGGACTAATATGGTCCTAAAAGCCAGAGTTTTGGCCCAATTTGGTTGAAATTTTGCACAGGGAGTAGATTTAGCATTGTAGCTATGCGTGCCAAATTTGGTTGAAATCGATTCAGATTTAGATATAGCTCCCATATATATCTTTCGCCCGATATGCACTTATATGGACCCAGAAGCCAAAGTTTTATCCCGATTAGCTTGAAATTTTGCACAAGGAGTACAATTGGTTGAAATTTTGCACTAGGAGTACAATTAGCAATATAGTCATGTGTGCCAAATTTGGTTGAAATCGGTTCAAATTTAGATATAGCTCCCATATACATGTTTTTCTGATTTCCTTGTAAAATCGCCACTGCTTAGTCGAAAAGTTGTAAAAATGACTCTAATTTTCCTAGACTTCTAATACATATATATCGAGCGATAAATCATAAATAAAATTTTGCGAAGTTTCCTTAAAATTGCATCAGATTTAAATGTTTCCCATATTTATACCCTGCGCCACACTGTGGAACAGGGTATTATAAGTTAGTGCATATGTTTGTAACATCCAGAAGGAGACGAGATAGACACATGGTGTCTTTATCAATAATGCTCAGGGTGGGTCCCTGAGTCGATATAACAATGTCCGTCTGTCCGTCTGTACGTCTGTCCGTCCGTCCGTCTGTCTGTGAACACATTTTTGTGATCAAAGTCTAGGTCGCAATTTAAGTCCAATCGCCTTCAAATTTGGCACATGTTCCTAGTGTGGGTCAGAATAGAACTCTATTGATTTTGGAAGAAATCGGTTCAGATTTAGATATAGCTCCCATATATATCTTTCGCCCGATATGCACTAATATGGACCCAGCAGCCAGAGTTTTATACCGCTTTGCTTGACATTTTGTACGAACATAACACTTAGTCATATAGTCAAGTGTGCAAAATTTGATGGAAATCGGTTCAGATTTAGATATAGCTCCCATATATATCTTTCGCCCGATATGCTTTTATATGGATCCAGAAGCCAGAGTTTTATGCCGATTAGCTTGAAATTTTGAACAAGGAGTACAATTGGTAGTATAGTCATGTGTGCCAAATTTGATTGCAATCGGTACAGATTTAGATATAGCTTCCATATATATTTTTCGCCCGATATGGACTTATATGGCCCCAGAAGCCAGAGTTTTGGCACAATTTGGTTGAAATTTTGCACTAGGAGTACAATTAGTAATATAGTCATGTGTGCCAAATTTGATTGAAATCGGTTCAGATTTATATATAGCTCCAATATATATGTTTTTCTGATTTCGACAAA
The DNA here is from genome assembly GCF_050003625.1 of Haematobia irritans. Taxonomy (NCBI): domain Eukaryota; kingdom Metazoa; phylum Arthropoda; class Insecta; order Diptera; family Muscidae; genus Haematobia; species Haematobia irritans. The sequence goes on from NC_134397.1 coordinate 259,408,301, forward strand.
AATGGTCAAATACCAACATTTTCCTTGTAAAATCGCCACTGCTTAGTCGAAAAGTTGTAAAAATTACTCTAATTTTCCTAAACTTCTAATACATAAATATATATCGAGCGATAAATCATAAATAAACTTTTGCGAAGTTTCCTTAAGATTGCTTCAGATTTAAATGTTCCCATAATTTTTTTGCTAACATTGTGTTCCACCATAATACATTAGCCGACTTAAATTTTGAGTCTACAGATTTTGTAGAAGTCTATCAAATTCTGTTCAGATCGAGTGATATTTAAATGTATTTATTTGGGACAAACCTTTATATACAGCCCCCAACACATTTGACGGATGTGATATTGTATCGAAAATCTAGATCTACAAAGTGGTGGAGGGTATAATATAGTCGGCCCCGCCCGACTTTAGACATTCCTTACTTGTTTTATATATATTTTATTTCTATAGAAAATTTTGTCGAAATTTTATTTCTATAGAAATTTTTTCAAAATTTTATTTCTATAGAAAATTGTGTCCAAATTTTATTTCTATACAAAATTTTGTCGAAATTTTTTCAAAATTTTATTTCTATAGAAATTTTTGTCAAAATTTTATTTCTATTGAAAATTTTGTCAAACTGAATTATTTACGTATTTAATCGCCTTTTTTATACCCACCACCATAGAATGGTGACGGGGGTATAATAAGTTTGTCACTCCGTTTGTAACACATCGAAATATCGATTTCCAACTATATAAAGTATATATATTCTTGATCAGGGAGAAATTCTAAGACGATATCAGCATGTCCGTTTGTCTGTCTGTTGTAGCCACGCTACAGCCTTCAATAAAGCCGTTATCGACCTGAAATTTGGCATAGATTCGTCTTTTGTTTGCAGGCAGGTCAAGTTCGAATATGGGTTATATCCGACCAAGTTTTGATGTAGTCCCCGTATAAACCGATCTCCCGATTTTGGGGTCTTGGGCTTATAAAAACCGCAGTTTTTATCCAATTTGCCTGAAATTGGAAATCTAGAGGTATATTAGGACCATCAAAAAGTGTACCGAAAATGGTGCCTATCGATGCATGTTTTGATATAGCCCCCATATGGACCGATCTCCCGATTTTACTTTTTGGTGTTCTAGAATCCGTAATTTTTACCCAATTTGCCTCAATTCGGAAATCTAGAGGTATTCTAAGACCATAAAAATGTGTGCCGAAAATAGTGAGTATCGGTCCATGTTTTGATATAGGCCCCATATAGACCGATCTCTCGACTTTACTTCTTGGACTTCTAGAATCCGTAATTTTACCCAATTTGCCTGAAATTGGAAATATGGAGGTATTCTAGGAAAATAAAGAGATGTGCCGAAAATGTTGATTATCGGATCATGTTTTGATATAGCCCCCATATAAACCGATCTCCAGATTTTACTTCTTGGTCTTCTAGAATCTGTAATTTTTACCCAATTTGCCTCAAATCGGAAATCTAGAAGTATGCTAAGACCATAAAGATGTGCGCGGAAAATCTTGATTATCGGACCATGTTTTGATATAGCCTCCATATAGACCGATCTCCCGATTTTACTTCTTGGGCTTCTAGAATCCGTAGTTTTTACACAATTTGCCTGAAATTGGAAATCTAGAGGTATTCCAGGACCGAGGTATTCCAGGACCGAATATATTGTGTATCGGTACAGTTTTTGATATAGTCCCCTTATAAACCGGCCCTCCGATTTAGGGTCTAGATTCTAGAATTACAATTGGATGTGCTGAATGCTGTGTGTATCCTTGCATGTTTTGGTATAGCCCCCATTACACCGAACTCCCGATTTAATTCCTAGGGTTTCTAGAAATCGTAGTTTTTATCCGATTTGCCACAAATTGAAAATATACTGGCATTTTAGACCCATAACAAAGTGTATATGATTTAGTTTTATCGGTCCATTTGGGAAGGCCTCCATATAGACCGATTTCACTTATTGAGGCGCATTGATCATGAAAATTTCTTGACACTGTATTCAAAATTTCCAGATTTTATTTCTCGTAATAACTTAAATAATTGGGACGAAAATCTACAGATTTTGGATTTCAAATCGAGGCGTTTTTTCGTCATTTTCTTGCACACTTACAAGAGATGTTTAGGATTCCTCTAAAACTCAAACAAAAAATGGTTCATACAAACTCAGAATCTGATCTAGTCTTCATAGGTAAAATCTTTACATTTATCTGTGGGAAACGTACTGGTTGAACTAATCTGCTTGGGAAAATGTCTGTCATCAAACCCCCCTGAAATTTTCAAAGGAAACTATTATATTTGATTCATGGTGGTGGGTATTTAAGATTCGGCCCGGCCGAACTTACTACTGCATATACTTGTTTTGTTTTATATATACCCCGTATGGACTATCTTACAACTGAGAAGATGGTGTTGAGAAGTTTTAAGATACCTTGCCATCGGCAAGTGTTACGGCAACTCAAGTAATTCGATTGTGGATGACAGTCTTTAGTACAAGTTTCTATGCAATCCATGGTGGAGGGTACATAACATTCGGCCTAGCCGAACTTACGGCCGTATATACTTGTTGTAGTTCTATAAGCGATATGGTTAGTTTAGATAGGGTAAACATTCAGCAAATGATATTCCTTTAGTCCTTTAAATGAACCTTCAGAATTCAGAGGGCAATGCTATTGTATATTGGGGAATAATTTTAATTTATTAACAAAAATAATTTTCTAAAATGTCTAGGACGATATATTATCGATATTTTATATATTATCTTACTATATTTATTTTCATGGTAGACTTTTTTCTTAAAAGAAGAACAAGAAACAAAAAAATATAGTATTCACTAATCCTACAAGATCTAGGCTCCATCTACCCCATACCAATTTTAGTGCAAGGTGTGAAGATGAAGCTGATGCATTTGGGGGAAATATGTAAAGCAATGTCCAATATGTGAACATATTTTACATGTTGCTCCTCTGTCATGTACGAATATAATCGTGATGCCTATATGCTTTTGTACCATGATCAGACGCATCCAAGCATTTCCTTTTGTTGCCTTCATGCTGCCTTTCATTCCATTATAGTCATAAAAGTCGATTACATAGCCACGTGATATCATAAATTCATATCAATATGACACTTACACATACTTTAGCGGCAAATTCGCAAAACACTACACATGTTCTCTAGCCATCACCTTTTGCGAATAGTGGCAAATAACAAGCAACAATGGCAACCCAAGATTATGCTGTGCTTACCTTAGGTACTACACATATACGAGTACCATATTCCTTGGAAGAAACATGAATGCCTGTTTCGTCGTGGTGTATTTGTTGTAGGTTGTCGAAGAAGCCAACATGAATAGCATGATGTGAAGTGTAAGTACTAGAGGTATGTACATACGGGAGTGTAAGTCTAATGGCATCATGAAGCAACCATTAAACGCAGTTTACATTGCCACTGCATATTCAATTTGAAGGTTAATCTCCTTCGACTTAAAGAACCTGGTAGGGAACTTTAAACATTTGATCGATTGGGGACTTCTACTACTACTATATGATCAATGTATGATAAATTTGTTCTATCTGATACCACGAATATGACCATATCCAATATTCATCTGAATGGTACATCTTAAATAAACAACAAGGAAAGTCTAAAGTCGGGAGGTGCCGCACCACTTTGTAGGTCTATATTTTCGATACCATCTTAAATCCTTCAAATTTGTTTGGTGTGAAATATAAAGGTATTTGCAGTAAAACTATCAACCAATTATCAGAATAAATTCGGGTAATTCACTCATCCCAAAATGAACTACCCTTAAACCTTCCGAAAAAACAAAACGAATGAAGATAGAGGAAGCACGCTCAAAAACAACCCCAGCCAATTACATTCAAATCGATGATTTGAGTTTGTTTAGGCAGTAGCCGACTATCAGACCTTTTTTCGGAAGGTTCAAGCGTAGTTCACTTTGGGTTGAGTGAATTACCCGAATTTATTTGCTGCAAGTAGAGGATGCTGATGAGGAATGTGGTAATTCCGAAATAGATGGTACATCCTACAATCTTGCAGTCTATAGGGCTTTGCCCAAATATATTAGACAAGCATACTTTTCCTCTGTTGGTTAAGCTACACTTGTAGTTTAGTCAATGCATGGTTTTAAGCTGCGATCAATAACAACAATAATGATTGAAGAGAAACCAACAATAACAAGTAAATACGGCCGAACCCTCCACCATGGATTGCGTAGAAACTTCTACGAAAGACTGTCATCCACAATCGAATTACTTGGGTTGTGGTATCTTAAAATTTCTTAACATCGTTTTCTAAATTGTGAGTTAGTCCATACGTGGTATATATTAGACAAAAAAGGTATGTGTAGGTAAGTCTACAAATAATTACGAATCGATATGGACTTTTGCACGGTACGTAGAGAGCCAGAATTGATATATGGGGGTCGCTTATATGGGGCCTATATACAATTATGAACTTGATATGGACCAATTTTTTGTGATTGGGGATCGATTTATCTGAGGGCTATATATAACTATAGACCGATATGGACTTACTTAGACATGGTTGCTAACGGCCATATACTAGCACAATGTACCAAATTTCAACTGACTCGGATGAAATTTGCTCCTCCAAGTGGCTCCAAAACCATATATCGGGATCGGTTTATATGGGGCCTATATATGATTATTGACTGATATGGACCACTTTTGGCCTGGTTGTTAAATATCATATACTACCACCACGTACAAAATTTCAACCGAATCGGATGAATTTTGCTCTTCCAAAAGGTACCAGAGGTCAAGTCTAGGGATCGGTTTATGGACTGATATGAACCAATTCCTGCAATGATGTTGGATGCCATATAGTAACACCACGTACCAAATATCAACTGAATCAGATGAATTTTGGTCTTCCAAGAGGCTCCGGAGGACAAATCTGGTGATCGGTTTTGTATGGGGGCTATATATAATTATGGACCGATGTGGACCAATTTTTGCATAGTTGTTAGAGACCATATACTAATACCATGTACCAATTTCAGCCGGATCGGATGAAATTTACTTCTCTTAGAGGCTCCGTAAGCCAAATCGGGGGATCGGTTTTTATAGGGGCTATATATAATTATAGGCCGATGTGGACCAATTTTTGCATAGTTATTAGAGACCATATACTAACACCATGTACCAAATTTCAACCAGATCGGATGAAATTTACTTCTCTTAGAGGCTCCGCAAGCCAAATCGGGGGATCGGTTTATATGGGCGCTATATATAATTATTGACCGATGTGGACCAATTTTTACATAGTTGTTAGAGACCATATAGTAACACCATGTACCAAATTTCAGCCGGATCTGATGAAATTTACTTCTCTTAGAGGCTCCGCAAGCCAAATTTGGGGGTCCGTTTATATGGGGGCTATACGTAAAAGCGGACCGATATGGCCCATTTGCAATACCATCCGACCTACATCAATAACAAATACTTGTGCCAAGTTTCAAGTCGATAGCTTGTTTCGTTGGGAAATTAGCGTGATTTCAACAGACGGCCGGACGGACATGCTCAGAATTTCACCACGAACCAGAATATATATACTTTATGGGGTCTTAGAGCAATATTTCGATGTGTTACAAACGGAATGACAAAGTTAATATACCCCCATCCTATGGTGGAGGGTATAAGAAACAAAACGAATGAAGATAGAGGAAGCACGCTCAAAAACAAACCCAGCCAACTACATTCAAATCGATGATTTGAGTTTGGCAAAGGAAAAGACATATGCTTGTAAATTTGTTTAGGCAGTAGCCGAATATCAAACCTGTTTGCGGAAGGTTCAAGTGTCTCAAGTTTCTATAGAAAATTTTGTCAAAATTTTATTTCTATACAAAATTTTGTCAAAATTTTATTTCTCTAGAAAATTCTGTCAACATTTTATTTTTATAGAAAAATTTTATTTATATAGAAAATTTTGTCAAAATTTTATGTGTATAGAAAATTTTGTCAAAATTTTATTTCTATAGAATATTTTTTCACAATTTTATGTCTATAGAAAATTTTGTCAAAATTTTATTTCTATAGAAAAGTATTTGTATAAAAAATTGTGCGTGTAATTGGTCAGGAATGTTTTGCAAATACTACCAAAACAGTAAAAAGTCTGAACTGTTGTAACCCTGCTAGCACTCTCAGCCACAAGCGCCATTAAACAAGAAGCGTCGAAACGCCAATTCAAATTTTTGTGATAAGATCGTAATATGACACCAAGGCATAACATTCTATCTACTTCTCTTTTTAGCAGTAATTTTTTTATTAAATAGTTTTTTTTTTCAAAATATTAGGTTTTGTGTTTTACATCGTTTTTAATTTATTATTTTCGGCACCCAGCGGGGATTGATTTCTATTAAATTTTGCGACATTTAATCGTCCAAATTTTAAATTTTCCTGTTCAAACCCCTAATAGCGTATTTTCTAAGACTGTTTTAAAAGAACTTCATTGGAAGTGGAAAAACAATTCCACAAATCCTGGGATGTTCTTAAAAAGAAATGTTTGTGGAACAACTTCCATTTTTATACCCACCACCATAGAATGGTGACGGTGGTATAATAAGTTTGTCATTCCGTTTGTAACACACCGAAATATCGATTTCCGACTATATAAAGTATATATATTCTTGATAAGGCAGAAATTCTAAGACGATATAACGATGTCCGTCTGGCTGTTTGGCTGTCTCTCTGTCTGTTGTAATCACGCTACAGTCTTCAATAATGAAGCAATCGTGCTGAAATTTTGCACAAACTCGTCTTTTGTCTGCAGATAGGTCAAATTCGAAGATGAGCTATATCTGTCCAGGTTTTGATATAGTCCCCATATAAACCGACCTCCCGATTTGGGGTCTTGGGATTATAGATATCGTAGTTTCTATCCAATTTGTCTGAAAATTGAAATCTAGAGGTATTTTATGACCATAAAGAGGTGTGCCAAAAATGGTGAGTATCGGTCCATATTTTGGTATAGCCCCCATATAGACCGATTTCCTGATTTCGCGATTTTACTTCTTGGGCTTCTACAATCCGAAGTTTTTATCCTATTTGCCTGAAATTGGAAATCTAGAGGTATTTTCAGGTCGTAAACAGGTGTGCTGAAAACGGTGAGTATCGGTCCATATTTTAGTATAGCCTCCATAAGAACGATCTCCCGATTTAACTCCTTGGGTTTCTAGAAACCGTAGTTTTTATATGATTTGCCTAAAATTGTAAATATTCTGGTATTTTAGGCTCACAAAAACGTGTATCGGATTAAGTTTTTATCGGTCCATTTGGTAATGCCTCCATATAGACCGACTTCACTTCTTGAGGGTGTAGAAGGCGCACTGATCATGAAAATTGCTTGAAACTCAATGTAAAATTTCCAGATTTTACTTCTTCAGATTTAAGATTTCAAATCAAGACGTTATTTTATAATTTTCTTGCACACTTACAAGAGATGTTAATGATTCCTCTAAAACTCAAACAAAAATGGTTTTTATAAATCCAGGATCTGATATAGTCCTCATAGGTGAAATCTTTAAATTTATCTTCGGGAAGTGTCCTCAAGTCCTCAAGCCCTCCTGAAATTTCAAAGGAAACCCTAATATTTGGTTCATGGTGGTGGGTATTTAAGATTCGGCCCGGCCGAACTTAGTTCTGTATATATACTTGTTTAATTTATTATTTTCGGCACTGATTCAAATCCCAGCGGGGATAGATTTCTATTAAGTTTTGCGACATTTAAATTTTCATGTTAAAACCCCAAATGGAGTATATTCTAAGACTGCTTTATTGATGGATGATCCTGGGATGTTCTTAAAAAGAAATGTTTGTGGAACAACTTCCACTTTTTTTTGCTGGAGTATCATTCATTAGGGCACACCCTACTCTTAATAGTATAACGTATGGAATGCAGTACATATTTTCATAAAATTACTCACCGCTTAGGGTATATGTATATCACAATGGACTGAATAGTCTAAGTGAGCCTGAATCTTAACCGGGCTGCCACTTTAACCTAGGGTATATGTAAACCGGTCCCCGACTGATGTTTTCTTATTTCTTCTTCTTATAATGAACTTATAAAAAAAATAATATTTTGTTTATTTACTTTAGAATATTCATATTGATAATCGAGACAATGTTCAAAGATATGAATTATTTTCGGTGTAGTTAGCCGGTGAACCATACTGAACTTAGAGAACAGATATCCTGACTTCAATGATTGCGATCTGAATGAGTTCAGATAGAAGTAACATCTACCATTGTTGCTATTATTGTTGTTGTTGTTGCCAGGTTATTCTTCAACTACGATATTATTGATGTTGTTGTAATATTGAATTCACGTATGAAAATTACACACAGAGTACATAAATCCATAACCGAAGGGTTTAGCACAATTCCTTTTGCGGAACGATCATCCACACTGTCTTAGCTAAAGATGTTGCTAATGCTGTTGCTGCCGTGGAAAAAGTCACAGTTTTTTGTGGTCTGAAAAAAAATTTTTCCATGAAGTTTAAGTGTTTTTAGTTTTGCTCAGTAAAAAAAAAACAAAAACGCAACTTATTCATGCATATTCATATGGGCAAGCATATGTGGGTATCATGGTTGGAAAATCAGTAACGGCAGCATCAACGATGAATTGATGTTAGTCCTCCTGCAGCTTTAGTAACATGTCCACCAACAGCATGGTAGGGATGATATGAATGTGCACTCACAGGTATTTGCAACACGTGAGACCCATGGCTACATATTTTGCATGGGCCGAGATGATGAAGACGACGACGACTACGATGAGGATAATGATGATGGTGATATGGATTTCAAGAGCATCCGCCACAGCAGCACAGACTAACTGACTGCTTTTATCGGAGCGGCATTCAGCAGGGACTAAGCCAAAGCTTAGCAGCATCAACATCAGCAGCAGCAACAACAATATTTTCAACACTCGATTTTTGACATGATTTACACAAAACTTATCGCTCACGATTCGCTTTTCTCGAACTATTTCATTGTTGTTGAGATTTTCTTCCTGATCCTCATGCTGATGTTGGTTTTGCGATGGTGGTGTCGATGTTCAAAAAAAAATATCTACAATTTGATTTGATTTCTCATGCGATATTTCTAACACCTTTATGATGCACCTTCGTCTCTTAGTTTATCAAAAGAAAAAAAAAAAAAGACTTTTGAAGTTTTGAATATGAAAAACAATGATTAAATGCGAATATGAGCCTAATACATTTGAGTAGGGCCTTATAAGGAGTTGAATTAAGCTCATATAGATTTTTGTATAGGTTACTGTAGTTCAGGTTAGGGAAGATAACGGTCTATTGATAGGGACTCTCTAACTTCTAGGTCATTGTGATACTACGAGTACTGTTGAATATTTCACATGTCAAAAAGTGTTGCCCAACATCTTCAAACAGAAAAAACTCTCAAATTTCAAGAGTATATACTTTCAGAATTTGTTTAAACAAAGAATTGTTTGTGCTGTGCAAACATGTTATGTTTCACTCTAAACCTATCTTTTTTAAGGCTTAAAGTTCCTAAACATTGTAGCGTGATTTCATAAAACGGAATGATGGACATCGCTAGGTTGACTTGGAATTTTATGATGACCAAGAATTCTTTATGGGATCTGAGGACAAAATCTCTCAAACTTCAAGAGTATATACTTTCAGAATTTGTTCAAACAAAGAATTGTTTGTGCTGTGCAAACATGTTATGTTTCGCCCTAAGCATATATTTTTTAAGGCTTCAAGTTTCTAAACATTGTAGCGTGATTTCATAAGACGGAATGATGGACATCGCTAGGTTGACTTGGAATTTTACCAAGAATTCTTTATGGGATCTGAGGACAAATTTTGGATGTGTTTAAAACGGTATGACAAAGTTACTATATCCCCCAAGTTCACCTGTTGAATCGAAATGTATCTGAATTCGGGAACTGTTTGCTCAAAGGTTTTTGAAATTTCTCTCTGTCTTCTTTCCAGTCACAACTTCGTCAATATGATAACTCGACCGGCACACTGGTTGAGCATTTTTTCCTCGTATATAAATTATTTGTATCAATCAAAAGCCTACTGGTGCAAAGAGTCATGAAAAATCTGAACTATCGGATCCCAGCAAAAAAGCATAGATGTCTTATCGTTTATATACGAACGAGAAGCATAGAAGCCGCAAACCATTTGGTTTGTTTTGGAGATTCACTCTTGGTGAAAATATTTTTGTCGAATCTGAGACAATATTGGTAATTTAACCCTCTATTGCCCCAATTTTTTGCCAGCTGATTACATTTTCAATGTTAACGACACAAAAGCAAGACAACTAAGAAAGAAAAATTTATACCGTAAAATTCAGCATATGCTGCAAAGCCTCTTGAATAGTCCCAAATAAGTTTTCTTTTTATTTTGCCCATTTTTGTTGTCTTAAGGTGTGTTTTACTAAAAGCTTCCTTATTAAATGAAGCCCGCCTAAAGGCGGGCTTGGGCACTAAAATGTCAGAATCGACAAGAACTCTTTTAGGCACAGTAACCTTGTAAATTTTTAATGTTCTCATACCTGATCAACTGTTAATATTGTGTCGATGTCTGTATGTTATAATCAAATACTGAATACAGTTCGCTTGGGTCTTTATTAGTCATCCGATATATCCTCAAAAAAACTCCTCTCTGACATATATTCCCAAACATATTCTGCTTCGAAGCTCGGTTTAACGAACGATGACAATATGTCAGGCCCTTTCGCTATTTAGAAAAATTCGTTAAATCGAACGGGAATATTAAATGTTAAGTTTTATTGAAAATCGTAGTTTTTTTTTACCAAATGAGTAAAAATTCATAGGCATTTGGCAAAATAAAACTACAGAGGCACTTAAAAAATATTACTTTTAAATAATCTTTAAAAATTTTTGTGAGCTCTAACTTCTTAGACCAATTGGTTAATTTGTTTCCAGTCTCCGGTTTCAAGATGGGCCAGACATAGGAAGTGTTCATAGTAAAATCTTCCTAAAAGGTCCTACATAAACCATTATTCTGCTGCTCGTGTCGGCATAGAAGTACCGCTAGATTACCGTTTCGACCGAGCACCAAAAAAGTTTTTCAGCGGTCGTTTATCCCTCTCACTAATGATGTTGACATTTATGTGTATTTCTCTTCAGCTATAAGAAAGAGGTTCCTTGGCTCAATGACTAAATATAGTATCGGGTAGCACTCATTTATAAGAGAAAAATTCATCAACTGTCCAACTAACGATCCTAAGAAAGTTTGATGCATATTGCCACTAACGGACCAATCACAGGACTAGTACCAGTGCTCCAGTTTGTCGCAGTTTTAACATTTTCATATAATTTATTGATTTCTATACTCTCTTGATTTTAAAATTTTATTTAAATTTTAAATTTAAAATTTTTATTTAGTGCAAGCATATTCATAAACTAGCATAACATGTTTGGGACATGTATGTTAATATGTCACAACATATTATGTTTGGGATATAAAATGTTTGTAAATATAAAATGCTTGGATGCAAACATATATTAATTTAGAAATAGTCTACAAACATATATGTGTTTAGAAAGAAAAACCTATGCTGTGTAAAAGAATGCAAGTTACGAATTGGCACCTTAAAAATATATATACACAAAGAAAATTTCAATAAAATTTTTTTTTCTACCAGTGTATGCCAAAGTTGAAACATAATATGTTTGAACAATACAAACAATATTTTGTTTGGACCAATCCTGAAAATATATAACAGGTTGGCTGATAAGTCCCCGGTATAACAAAGAAAAACACATTTTTATACCCACCACCATAAAATGGTGACGGGGGTATAATAAGTTTGTCATTCCGTTTGTAACACATCGAAATATCGATTTCCGACTATATAAAGTATATATATTCTTGATCAGGGAGAAATTCTAAGACGATATAAGCATGTCCGTCTGTCCGTCTGTCTGTTTGTCTGTCTGTCTGTCTGTCTGTCTGTCTGTTGTAATCACGCTACAGCCTTCAATAATGGCGCTATCGTCCCCAAATTTGGCACAGATTAGTTTTTTGTTTGCAGGCAGGTCAAGTTCGAAGATGGGCTATATCGGTCCAAGTTTTGATATAGTCCCCATATAAACCGACCTCCCGATTTGGGGTCTTGGGCCTATAAAAACCGTAGTTTTTATCAGATTTGCCTGAAATTGGAAATCCAGAGGTAATTTTGGACCATAAAGAGGTGTGTCCAAAATGGTCCGTATCGGTCCATGTTTTGGTATAGCCCCCATATAGACCGATCTCCCGATTTTGCTTCTTAGGCGTCTAGAAACAGTATTTTCTATCCGATTTGTCTGAAATTGAAAATCTAGAGGTATTTTAGGACCATAAGAAGGTGTGTCGAAAATGGTCCGTATCGGTCCATGTTTTGATATAGCCCCCATATAGACCGATCTCCCGATTTTGCTTCTTGGGCGTCTAGAAACTATATTTACCATCCCATTTACCTCAAATTGGAAATCTAGAGGTATTTTGGGACCATAAAGAGGTGTGTCGAAAATGGTCCGTATCGGTCCATGTTTTGGTATAGCCCCCATATAGACCGATCTCCCGATTTTGCTTCTTGCGCGTCTAGAAACAGTATTTTCTATCCGATTTGTATGAAATTGAAAATCTAGAGGTATTTTGGGACCATAAAGAGGTGAGTCGAAAATGGTCCGTATCGGTCCATGTTTTGATATAGCCCCCATATAAACAAACCTTCCGATTTGGAGTCTTGGGCCTATAAAAACCGTAGTTTTTATCCAATTTGCCTGAAATTGGAAATATAGAGGTATTTGAGGACCATAAAAAGGTGTGCCGAAAATGGTGCCCATCGCTCCAATCAATTTTTCAATTTTTTGGTATAGCCCCAATATAGACCGATCTCCCGATTTTGCTTCTTGGGCTTCTAGAAACTATATTTACAATCCGCTTTGCCTGAATTTCTTGAGCTTCTATAAACTGTATTTATTACCCGATTTGCCTGAAATTCGAAATCTAGAGGTATTTTTAGACCACAAATAAGTGTGCCGAAATTTAGGTATATCGGTCCATTTTTTGGTATAACCCTCATATAAACAGATCTCTCGATTTTTACTTCTTGGGCGTCTAGAGACTACGTTTTCTAGCCGATTTGTTTGAAATTCTGGAGGTATTTTAAGATAACAAATACGTGAGTAGCAAATGGTACCCACTACGACGAAGTGGTGGTGGGCATTTAAAATTCGGCCCGGCCGAATTTACTGCTGTATATACTTGTTTTTGTCAAAATTCGTTTTTATTATTCAACATAGTTCCCTTCAAGAGCGATACAACGATTATAACGACATTCCAATTTTTTTATAGCACTAGCGTAACCCGGCCCGCTTCGCTGCGCCTTCCGAAGCGTATTTTTAGGAACATTTTGCGTTAACTTAGTCAACCATATCCTTCGTGCTGAAAACAAATTCGAAAAAATTTGAATTCTTTCAAACAAATCGGACTACTTGCTTTTTCGTTTATAGGTACAAATACGGCTGATATGCATATGTAAAACGGTTCGTCTTAAAAAATGTCGGGGAGAGGGTGTACTCTTTCAAAGAATTACTGTTTCCCATCCAATAATCGGAAGAAGTAAAAGTAGTAAAAAAAGCACATTATCATTTGCTAAAATGTTGAAAAATGATGCACGTTGGCTTCCAATTTCATGTAAATTTAAGTTCTTTACTAAAAAGAAGTCTGGCAGAAGCTTGTGCAAAAATCATAAAATTATGTACCGAGTTCCCATTTACGGACAACCCTCTTCTTTCAATTTAAGAAAAAAAAAAAAAACGGGCAAAAAGGAATACTCTCACCACCTTCGCTCCACTGATATCGGACTATCACGTACCCTGTATTAATTTCACAACTACTCAATGGTCCCTATAAATTCTATCGAAGTGAATCGACAAAGTCTATTTCAATTTTCCCCTTCCCCAACCAGATATCGAAAAATTATATACTAATTTAAAAGTCATGTATAAATGTAATCACCTCCTCCCACGTTCCCTGTAAATTTCAAGTAGATCGGAGATGTTTAAATTTTACTCTATTGTTTTAAAGGGACGTCACTTTCCCCGATACAATATCGACAAACACCGTAGTCAATAGCACCCCTAACCTTTCCTGAAAATTCTTGAAACTTTCCTTCACGTGTGGGGCAAGGAAGGTTTCCTATTCGTTCATAACCTTCCCCCACCGCCTTTGTAAATTTCAAAAAAAACTTAAGAATTGTTGTTTTTTTTTTTGCAGTTTTAGAGGAGGACCTCCTCCCCAACTAAATATCGAAAAGTGATGTAGCGTATCTTTTGTAAACGTCCCAGAAAATATCAAGCAAATTATAAGCCTAAAGGGGCGGCCTCTCTTCCGTCCAAATATCACAAAATCAGGTATCAACTATTAATATCGTAACCTCTCCCCAGTCCTCTGTAAATTTCAAGTACCTCGGTAGAGTTTAATTGTTTCTCTGTATGTACTTAAGAGAAGCGGATGTCTCCCTATGCCCTTTTATTTTTATTAAAAAATCAGGAACCTGATATAAATTTCATAACCTCACCCATTTTATCCGTAAAATTTCAGTAGGGGGAGTTTAGTTTGTTTTCACTGTACTTTAAAAAAAGTCGGGCAAAGGGGTGGTCCCCGTCCTAGACCAAATATCGAAAAATAATGTAGCGGATTTTTGTCTAAATGCCAATCCAAACATTCAATGAAAATTTCAAGCAAATCGCATGATTTCGAAAAAAAGAGCAAGGGGGAGGTCGCCCTCCCCGTCCACATATGAAATCATCAGGTACCCTATATTAATTCCATAACCTCACCGCATGTTCTCTGTAAATCTCAGATAATTTAGAGAATTTTAGTTTTTTTCATTGTACTTTTAAAAAAAGTCGAACAAACGGGAGGTCCCCCTCCGCCACCAAATATCGAAATATAAAGTAGCGGATCTTTGTCTAGATGCCAACCCCAACCTTCAATGAAAATTTCAAGCAAATCGGTCAACTTTTGTCCAATTTTCAAAAAGTCCGACAAAGGGGAGGTCCCCCTCCGCGACCAGGTGTTAAAAAATGAGGTACCCTATTTTCACCACATGAACGCCCCCTACGATCTCTGAAAGTTTCAAGTAAATCGGTTCAGCCGTTTCGGAGCCAACTCGGAACATACAAACAAACAATCAAACAAATAAACAAACATAGATTGAATTTTATATATATAGATTTTGGTAGTACTCCTTCGGTTTTGCCTCAAAATAGGCCTCAGTTTCGGCGATCACCTCTTCATTGCAGCCAAATTTTTTCCCTGCGAGCATCCTTTTGAGGTCTGAGAACAAGAAAAAGTGGCTGGGGCCAGATCTGGAGAATACGGTTGGTGGGGAAGCAATTCGAAGCCCAATTCATGAATTTTGCCATCGTTCTCAATGACTTGTGGCACAGAGCGTTGTCTTGGTGGAACAATACTTTTTATTTTTTTCATATGGGGCCGTTTTGCCGCGATTTCGACCTTCAAATGCTCCAATAACGCCATATAATAGTCACTGTTGACGGTTGGCTGATAAGTCCCCGGTCTGACACATATATGACGTCGCTAGTATTAAATGCATATTATTTTTATATAGTACCAACCTTCAAATGATTCGTGTCAAAATTTGACGTCTGTAAGTCAATTAGTTTGTGAGATAGAGCGCCTTTTGTAAAGCAACTTTTGTTATTGTGAAAAAATGGAAAAAGGAATTTCGTGTTTTGATAAAATACTGTTTTCTGAAGGGAAAAAATATGGTGGAAGCAAAAACTTGGCTTGATAATGAGTTTCCGGACCCAGGGAAATCAATAATAATTGATTGGTATGCAAAATTCAAGCGTGGTGAAATGAGCACGGAGTACGGTGAATGCGGTGGACGCCCGAAAGAGGTGGTTACCGACGAAAACATCAAAAAAATCCACAAAATGATTTTGAATGACCGTAAAATGAAGTTGATCGAGATAGCAGAGGCCTTAAATATATCAAAGGAACGTGTTGGTCATATCATTCATCAATAATTGGATATTCGGAAGCTCTGTTCAACGTGTTGATGATTCTGAGCGGTGTTTGCAGCTGTTAACTCGTAGTACACCCGAGTTTTTCCGTCGATATGTGACAATGGATGAAACATGGCTCCATTACTACACTCCTGAGTCCAATCGACAGTCGGCTGAGTGGACAGCGACCGGTGAACCGTCTCTGAAGCGTGGAAAGACTCAACAGTCCGCTGGCAAAGTAATGGCCTCTGTTTTTTGGGATGCGCATGGAATAATTTTTATCGATTATCTTGAGAAGGGAAAAACCATTAACAGTGACTATTATATGGCGTTATTGGAGCGTTTGAAGGTCGAAATCGCGGCAAAACGGCCCCATATGAAGAAGAAAAAAGTGTTGTTCCACCAAGACAACGCACCGTGCCACCTTGCGTTATTGGAGCGTGTGAAGGTCGAAATCGCAGCAAAACGGTCCCATATGAAGAAGAAAAAAGTGTTGTTCCACCAAGACAACGCACCGTGACACAAGTCATGAATTGGGCTTCGAATTGCTTCCCCACCCACCGTATTCTCCAGATCTGGCCCCCAGCAACTTGTTCTCACACCTCAAAAGGATGCTCGCAGGGAAAAATTTGGCTGCAATGAAGGGATGATCGCCGAAACTGAGGCCTATTTTGAGGCAAAACCGAAGGAGTACTACCAAAATGGTATCAACAAATTGGAAGGTCGTTGTAATCGTTGTATCGCTCTTGAAGGGAAATATGTTGAATAATATAAAACGAATTTTGACAAACAAATGTGTTTTTCTTTGTTAGATCGGGGACTTATCAGCCAACCTGTTATCTTTTCCTATATTCTCTCTCTGACGTTTCTAAACATATATATGTTTATACGAAATTACTAAATTAATATATGTTTCAATCCAGAGACATTATATTTAAGAAAATGGTATGTCCCGAACATAATATGTTCTATCATCTATCATCTATCTATATATATAAAATTCAATTTATGTTTGTTTATTTGTTTGTTTGTTTGTTTGTTTGTATGTACCGAGTTGGCTCCGAAACGGCTGAGCCGATTTACTTGAAACTTTCAGAGATCGTAGGGGGCGTTCATGTGGTGAAAATAGGGTAACTCATTTTTTGACACCTGGTCGCGGAGGGGGACCTCCTCTTTGTCGGACTTTTTGAAAATTGGACCAAAGTTGACCGATTTGGTTGAAATTTTCGTTGAAGATTGGGGTTGGCATCTAGACAAAGATCCGCTACTTTTTATTTCGATATTTGGTGGCGGAGGGGGGCCTCTCCTTTGTTCGACTTTTTTTTAAAGTACAGTGAAAAAACTAAAATTCTCTAAATTATCTGATATTTACAGAGAACATGTGGTGAGGTTATGGAATTAATATGGGGTACCCGATGATTTCATATGTGGATGGGGAGGGGGACCTCCCCCTTGCCCTACTTTTGAAACTTGGAACAGAATTATGCGATTTGCTTGAAATTTTCATTGAATGTTGGGGTTGGCATGTAGACACAAATCCGCTACATTATTTTCCGATATTTGGTCAGGGAGGGGGACCACCCCTTTGCCAAAATTTTGTTTTTTTTTTAAAGTTCAAACAAAACTAAACTCCCCCGACTGAAATTTTACAGAAAAAATGGGTTACGAAATTTATATCAGGTTCCTGATTTTTTAATAAAAATAAAAGGGCATACGGAGACATCCGCTTCTCTTAAGTACATACAGAGAAACAATTAAACTTTACCGAGTTACTTGAAATTTACAGAGGACTGGGGAGAGATCGTAACCTCCGTCAACCGTAATAGTTGATACCTGATTTTGTGATATTTGGACGGAAGAGAGGCCGCCCCTTTAGGCTTATAATTTGCTTGACATTTTCTGGGACGTTTACAAAAGATACGCTTTTCGACATTTGGTCGGGGAGGAGGTCCTCCTCTAAAACTACAAAAAAAATTTAAGTTTTCTTGAAATTTACAAAAGCAGTTGGGGAAGGTTATGAACGAAGAGGCAACCTTCCTTGCCCCACACTTGAAGGAAAGTTTCAATAATTTTCAGGGAAGGTTAGGGGTGTCGATATTGTATCGGGGAAAGTGACGTCCCTTTAAAACAATAGAGCAAAATTTAAACATCTCCGATCTACTTGAAATTTGTACAGGCTTCTGCCAGACTTCTTTTTAGTCTTCACTTTAGCAAAGAGAAGGTTCCCTTTTGGCCGTTTTTTTTTTCTTAAGTTGAAAGTAGAGGGTTGTCCGTAAATGGGAACTCGGTACATAATTTTATGATTTTTGTATAGGCTTCTGCCAGACTTCTTTTTAGTAAAGAACTTAAATTTACATGAAATTGGCAGCCAACGTAGAGGGTGCATCATTTTCCAACATTTTTGCAAATGTTAATGTGGTAAATTTTTTTACTTCTTTTGCTTTTTCCGATTTATTGGATGGGAAACAGTAATTCTTTGTATGTTATTATAATATAGTGCTTAATTTTCAGATATGTTGAGGAGAAGGATACCTTTCCTTGACAAACTCCACTTAAAATTCACAAGAAATATAGAAGATTGTCCAACTACTTGAGTACAGAACATTATTAAAAAAAAATGGAGGAAAGGGTATACCCTCTCCCGCCGTATTTGTACCTATAAACGAAAAATCAAGTAGTCCGATTTGTTTAAAAGAATTGAAATCTTTTCGAATTTGTTTTCAGCACGAAGGATATAGTTGACTAAGTTAATGCAAAATGTTCCTCCAGATACGCTTCGGAAGGCGCAGCGAAGCGGGCCGGGTTACGCTAGTATTAAAATATATGTCCCAAACATGTTATAATATGTTAATTTATGCTTGCACTTAAAAATAATTTGCTCAAAATGTCAGTTCCAAACATATCATTTTTAAACCCACACATTAGAAAAACAGTCTTTTTCGTTTATGTAAATTGTTTAATTTAGTTTTGGCCAATATATAAAAATAATTTTGAGCAATGAGATTCAATGAACACCAAATAGCACAAAATCGACCAATCATATTTTTCATTTTCATATTTTTCGTATACTCTGTGAGTCTTCAAACAACTCCTTTAATGAGTGTGCATGTTAATTGGAACATGCATAACATATAGCCTAAACCAAACCCATATAATGTCAATATCATATCATAAGATTTGTTGATTTTTTAAACAACAAGCGAAGGTGTTATCTTGTGGCAATAAATCACTAACATCTGTCAGATTTCTAAAGCCAAAAAAACTCTGAACATCATAATAATTATGCGGTTTCATCATAACACTACCCAACAAATAAGGGTTAACCGCATTCACACACAGCCTCTATATTTGCCACCGCAATATTCGCAGTATAGACAACATGAAGTATGAAAAACCCACCCCTTAAAAATGATTAATAAATAAAATGCGAATGGAAAATTATCCAAAACCAGTTTGAAAAATTAAATTTCGATTAACATTGGACAAAACAAAAACGAAAATGTAACACTTGTTAGATGGAGTACAAAAAAAAATGGACCATAATGATGAACTTGCCACGATGAAGGATGTGTACTTGAAAACATCTGCTAAAATAACAGTTTTCACTTTGTGAAAAGTGGCCATAAAAAAGTGTCATTGATACAGAAGCCCTTTGCTGCTTGCTTACCTCTCTTCGCCTAACACAACCACCCCCTTCTTTGATATTTGAAAAGGTCACTACACTGTAATGCAAGCTAAAACTTTATTAAAGTTGAGCTAATCTTTTATGACAACACCGAGTAGATTTGTGGTTAACATCATGAAAACCAACTGGCTAGATCATCATAATGTAGGAATGGTTTTTGAGGTGAATAAAATGATTTTGATTTTAGTGAAAAAAAAAAACAAATTCACTTGTCATTGTCATTCAGGATTTGTGTCAGATTAGCTATTGCCACAAGATAAAAAAAGTAATGAACTCGTTCACAAATTATTGTTATTTAAGCCATGTCGTATTTATAAACTGAGGAATGTCGCTTAGTTGGAATTTGTTGGACAAGCATATTGGTTTAAAATATGAAGGTACAGTTAAATACAAAATTCTTACTTTCGCTGCTCAAGATATATACATAGGAGAACGTTTTATGTGGGGACCAACTTTCTTATATATTTCTATGACTCCAGATGATCTGATAGGAAGTGCAATTTTTGAAAAAAAAAATTAATTTATATAGTATGCTGAAATTGGTATATCTAGAAATTAATTTTTCAAATCAAACTGTTTTCATAATTAGTAAAATTATATATATTCCATTCCAGACATCATTATTGTGCTATTTAAAGAGAAAAATACAAAAAGCTCATTTAGCTAAAATATTTGTAATAGGCATTACACATTTCACTCAAAATACACATAAAGGGTGATACGGTCAAAATTTGGTCAAAGGAAAACGCTGTAAATCGGTGAAATCGTTTATTTAAAAAATCAAATTAAATTTCTTTTTCAAGTTCAATTAGTATAAAATTCAGGAAAAATATTCAATTGGGCTTTCGCTATTCCAAATACGAATTGCCGGGCCTCACGCTTGACACCTGCCATCAGATTTTGTACAGCCACCTTGTCCACCTTCTTCGCCGCAGAAAGCCAGTTTGCCTTGAACTGCTGCTCGTCCTTAGCAGTTTTTTTGGTCTTCTTTAGGTTCCGCTTGACAATAGCCCAGTATTTCTCAATTGGGCGGAGCTCTGGCGTGTTGGGAGGGTTCTTGTCCTTGGGAACCACCTGCACGTTGTTGGCGGCATACCACTCCATGGCCTTTTTACCGTAATGGCAAGATGCCAAATCCGGCCAAAACAGTACGGAACAACCGTGTTTCTTCAGGCAAGGCAGCAGACGTTTATTCAAACTCTCTTTCACGTAAATTTCTTGGTTGACAGTCCCGGAAGCTATGAAAATGCTGCATTTCAAGCCAAGGTACAGTTGGCTTGCCAAACCAGATATTTCTTTGCGAACTTTGACAGTTTTATGTGCTTGAAAATATCTGCTACCTTTCCCCTTCCTTTTCCGTATAAAACTCCTGTCCCGGAAGCTGCTTGTAGTCGGCTTTAACGTAGGTTTCGTCGTCCATTACCACGCAGTCAAACTTCGTCAGCATCGTCGTGTACAGCCTCCGGGATCGCGCTTTGGCCGTCGTATTTTGTTTATCATCGCGATTTGGAGTCACTACCTTTTTGTAAGTCGATAGTCCGGCTCGTTTTTTGGCTCGATGCACGGTTGTAGACGATACACCCAGCTTATTTGCGGCATCTCGGAGAGAGAGGTTAGGGTTTCGCTTGAAACTATCGGCAACTCTCTTTGTCGTCTTAGCGGCTTCCGGTTTTCGATTTCCCCCCGATCCAGACTTCCTGGCTGTCGACAAACGTTCCCCAAACACTTTAATTACATTTGTAACGGTTGATTTGGCAACTTTTAGCGATTTTGCCAGCTTTGCGTGCGAGTAGCTCGGATTTTCGCGATGCGCGAGCAAAATTTTGATACGCTGCTCTTCTTGCTTGGACGGCATTTTGACAACTGAAGAGTGAATTCCAAAATCAAAATAGGAGCAACATTCTACACACACACCTTCAAAATGAGAGGTGTTCAGGTTTTTAAAATGCAAAATTGAAAGAAATACGTCAAGTTTATATTGACCAAATTTTGACCGTATCACCCTTTAAGACCCA
The DNA here is from genome assembly GCF_050003625.1 of Haematobia irritans. NCBI lineage: Eukaryota > Metazoa > Arthropoda > Insecta > Diptera > Muscidae > Haematobia > Haematobia irritans. The sequence goes on from NC_134397.1 coordinate 259,430,085, forward strand.
ATAAAGTATATATATTCTGGGTCGTGGTGAAATTCTGAGTCTAACTTCCGAACGAAACAAGCTATCGACTTGAAACTTGGCACAAGTAGTTGTTATTGATGTAGGCCGGATGGTATTGCAAATGGGCCATATCGGTCCACTTTCACGTATAGCCCCCATATAAACGGACCCCCAAATTTGGCTTGGGAGGCCTCTAAGAGAAGCAAATTTCATCCGATCGGCTGAAATTTGGTACATGGTGTTAGTATATGGTCTCTTACAACCATGCAAAAATTGGTCCACTTCTGTCCATAATTATATATAGCCCCCATATAAACCGATCCCCCGATTTGGCTTGCGAGGCCTCTAAGAAAAGCAAATTTCATCCGATCCGGCTGAAATTTGGTACATGGTGTTAGTATATGGTCTCTAATAGCCATGCAAAAATTGGTCCACATCGGTCCATAATTATTATAGCCCCCATATAAACCGATCCCCCGATTTGGCTTTCGGAGCCTCTAAGAGAAGCAAATTTCATCCGATCCGGCTGAAATTTGGTACATTGCGTTAGTATATGGTCTTTAACAACCATGCAAAAATTGGTCCACATCGGTCCAAAATTATATATAGCCTCCGTATAAACCGGTCCCCCAATTTGGCTTTCAGATCCTCTAAGAGAAGCAAATTTGGTACATTGTGTTAGTATATGGTCTCTAACAACTATGAAAAAATTGGTCCACATCGGTCCATAATTATATATAGCCCCCATATAAACCGGTCCCCCAATTTGGCTTTCAGAGCCTCTAAGAGAAGCAAATTTCATCCGATCCAGCTGAAATTTGGTACATGGTGTTAGTATATGGACTCTAATAACCATGCAAAAATTGGTCCACATCGGTCCATAATTATATATAGCCCTCATATAAACCGATCCCCAGATTTGGCTTGCGGAGCCTCTAAGAGAAGAAAAGTTCATCCGATTCGGTTGCAATTTGGTACGTGATGTAAGTATATGGTATCCAACAACCATGCATGAATTGGTTCATATCAGTCCATAATTATATATAGCCCCCATATAAACCGATCCCAGATTTGACCTCCGGTGCCTTGTGGAGAAGCAAAATTCATCCGATCTGGGTGAAATTTGGTACGTGGTGGTAGAATATGATATTTAACAACCATGCCAAAAGTGGTCCATATCAGTCCATAATCATATATAGCCCCCATATAAACCGATCCCGAGATTTGGTTTTGGAGCCTCTTGGAGGAGTAAATTTCCTCCGAGTCAGTTGAAATTTGGTACATTGTGCTAGTATATGGCCGTTAACAACCATGCCTAACTACATAGGTCCATATCGGTCTATAGTTATATATGGCCCTCAGATAAATCGATCCCCAATCACAAAAAATTGGTCCATATCAATTTCATAATTGTATATAGCCCCATATAAGCGACCCCCATATTTCAATTCTGGCTCCCTACGTACCGTGCAAAAGTCCATATCGATTCGTAATTATTTGTAGACTTAACTATACATAACTTTTTTGTCTAATATATACCACGTGTGGACTAACTCCCAATTAAGAAAACGATTTAAGATACCACAACCCAAGTAATTCGATTGTGTATAACAGTCTTTCGTAGAAGTTTCTACGCAATCTATGGTGGAGGGTACATAAGGTTCGGCCTGGCCGAAATTACGGCCGTTTATACTTGTTTTTGCTTAATATTCTATTCTTAATATTAATAAATTCTTCTAAGCGCTATTCGTGCGGTCCACTCACAGGTTTAAGGTTCTACTAGTTTGTATCAGTAAAACATGGCATATTCATGTTTATATGAAATTTAGTTAATATTTCATGAGAAAATGTGCAAAAACGGAGCTTTTATTCTGACATTTGGTACAGTCCCTATCTCTTCTATATTTAATTATATATTACTTACTCAGATATAGCGCTTACATATGCCTGGAATTTAAATATTAACTGATTGTTGTGTGTTTGATACAAGGTCCATTTTTGAAGTTACTAGATCACATTCCGATTGTCATCCTGATTCGGTGAAAATTAAACCTTATACCAAAAAAAAAAAAAAAAAACAAGTATATACGGCCGTAAGTTCGGCCAGGCCGAAGCTTATGTACCCTCCATCATGGATTGCGTAGAAACTTCTTCTAAACACTGCCATCCACAATCGAATTACTTAAGTTGCGGTAACGCTTGCCGATGGCAAGGTATCTTAAAACCTCCTAACACCATCTTCTAAAATGTATGTAAGTCCATACGTGGTATATATTAAATCAAAAAAAAAAAAAACGATCCAATACGTATATAATTCAGTTTGACAAATTAGACATAAAATTTTGACAAAATTTTCTACAGAAATAAAATTTTAACAAAATTTTCTATAGAAATAAAATTTTCACAAAATTTTCTATAGAAATAAACTTTTGGTAGATTATTTTTGGCTCGAGTGGCAACCATGATTATGAACCGAATAAAATTTGAATAAAATTTTCTATAGAAATACAATTTTGACAATGATGAAAATTTTATTATGAACCGAATAAAATTTTAACAAAATTTTCTCTAGAAATAAAATTTTGACAAAATTTTCTATAGAAATAAAATTTTGACAAAATTTTCTATAGAAATAAAATTTTGGTAGACTATTTTTAGCTCTAGTGGCAACCATGATTATGAACCGATATGGACCAATTTTTGTGTGATTGGACCAATTTTGGTATGGTTGTTAGCGACCATATACTAACACCACGTTCCTAATTTGAACCGGATCGGATGAATTTTGCTCCTCCAAGAGGCTCCGGAGGTCAAATCTGGAGAACGTTTTATATGGGGGCTATATATAATTATGGACCGATATGAACCAATTCTGGCACGCTTGTTAAAGATCATATACTAACACCATGTTCCAAATTACAACCGGATTGGATGAAAATTGCTTCTCTTGGAGACTTCGCAAGCCAAATCTGGGGATCGGTTTATATGGTAGCTATATATAATTATGAACCGATGTGGACCAATTTTTGCATGGTTGTTAGAGACCATATACCAATATCATGTACCAAATTTCAGGCGGATCGGATGAAATTTGCTCCTCTTTGAGGCTCCGGAACCCAAATCTGGGGATCGGTTTATATGGGCGCTATATATAATTATGGACCGATGTGGACCAATTTTTGCACGGTTGTTAGAGACCATATACCAACACCATGTACCAAATCTCAGCCGGATCGGATGCAATTTGCTTCTCTTTGAGGCTTCGCAAGCCAAATCTGGAGATCGGTTTATATGGGGTCTATATATAATTATGGACCGATGTGGACCAATTTTTGCATGGTTGTTAGATACCATATACCAACATCATGTACCGAATTTCAGGCGGATCGGATGAAATTTGCTTCTCTTTGAGGCTCCGCAAGCCAAATCTGGGGATCGGTTTATATGGGGGCTATATATAATTATGGACCGATGTGGAACAATTTTGGCATGATTGTTAGAGACCATATACCAACACCATGTACCAAATTTCAGCCGGATCGGATGAAATATGCTTCTCTTAGAGGCTCCACAAGCCAAATCTGGGGATCGGTTTATAATGGGGGCTATATATAATTAAGGACCGATATGGACCAATTTTTGCATGGTTGTTAGAGACCATATACCAACATAATGTACCAAATTTCAGCCGGATCGGATGAAATTTTCTTCTCTTTGAGGCTCCGCAAGCCAAATCTGGGGATCGGTTTATATGGGGGCTATATATAATTATGGACCGATGTTGACCAATTTTGGCACGGTTGTTAGAGACCATATACTAACACCATGTACCAAATTTCAGCCGGATCGGATGAAATTTACTTCTCTTTTAGGCTCCGCAAACCAAATCTGGGGATCGGTTTATATGGGGCTATATATAATTATGGACCGATGTGGACCAATTTTTGCATGGTTGTTAGAGACCATATACCAACACCATGTACCAAATTTCAGCCGGATCGGATGAATATGCTTCTGTTAGAGGCTCCACAAGCCAAATCTGAGGGTCCCTTTATATGGGGGCTATACGTAAAAGTGGACCGATATGGCCCATTTTCAATACCATCCGACCTACATCGATAACAACTACTTGTGCCAAGTTTCAAGTCGATAGCTTGTTTCGTTCGGAAGTTAGCGTGATTTCAACAGACGGACGGACGGACGGACGGACATGCTTAGATCGACTCAGAATTTCACCACGACCCAGAATATATATACTTTATGGGGTCTTAGAGCAATATTTCGATGTGTTACAAACGGAATGACAAAGTTAATATACCCCCATCCTATGATGGAGGGTATAAAAACAAGTAAGGAAAGTCTAAAGTCGGGCGGGGCCGACTATATTATACCCTGCACCACTTTGTAGATTTAAATTTTCGATACCATATCACATCCGTCAAATGTGTTGGGTGCTATATATAAAGGTTTGTCCCAAATACATACATTTAAATATCACTCGATTCGGACAGAATTTGATAGACTTTTACAAAATCTATAGACTCAAAATTTAAGTTGGCTAATGTACTACGGTGAAACACAATTTTAGTAAAAAACAAGTAAGGAAAGTCTAAAGTCGGGCGGGGCCGACTATATTATACCCTGCACCACTTTGTAGATCCAAATTTTCGATACCATATCACATCCGTCAAATGTGTTGGGTGCTATATATAAAGGTTTGTCCCAAATACATACATTTAAATATCACTCGATTTGGACAGAATTTGATAGACTTACAAAATCTATAAACTCAAAATTTATGTTGGCTAATGCACTAGGGTGGAACACAATGTTAGTAAAAAAAATATGGAAACATTTAAATCTGAAGCAATTTTACGGAAACTTCGCAAAAGTTTATTTAGGATTTATCGCTCGATATATATGTATTAGAAGTTTAGGAAAATTAGAGACATTTTTACAACTTTTCGACTAAGCAGTGGCGATTTAACAAGGAAAATGTTGTTATTTTGACCATTTTTGTCGAAATCAGAAAAACATATATATGGGAGCTATATCTAAATCTGAACCGATTTCAATCAAATTTTGCACACTTGACTATACTTGTACTCCTAGTGCAAAATTTCAACCAAATTCGGCCAAAAATCTGGCTTCTGGGGCCATATAAGTACATATCGGGCGAAAGATATATATGGGAGCTATATCGAAATCTGAACCGATTTCAATCAAATTTTGCATACTTGACTATACGACTAAGTGTTATGTTTGTACAAAATTTCAAGCAAATCGGTATAAAACTCTGGCTGCTGGGTCCATATGGGTCCATTGGGAGCCACCGTGGTGCAATGGTTAGCATGCCCGCCTTGCATACACAAGGTCGTGGGTTCGATTCCTGCTTCGACCGAACACCAAAAAGTTTTTCAGCGGTGGATTATCCCACCTCAGTAATGCTGGTGACATTTCTGAGGGTTTCAAAGCTTCTCTAAGTGGTTTCACTGCAATGTGGAACGCCGTTCGGACTCGGCTATAAAAAGGAGGTCCCTTGTCATTGACCTTAACATGGAATCGGGCAGCACTCAGTGATAAGAGAGAAGTTCACCAACGTGGTATCACAATGGACTGAATAGTCTAAGTGAGCCTGATACATCGGGCTGCCACCTAACGTAACCTAACCTAACCTGGGTCCATATTAGTGCATATCGGGCGAAAGATATATATGGGAGCTATATCTAAATCTGAACCGATTTCTTCCAAAATCAATAGGGTTCTATTCTGACCCAAATTAGGAACATGTACCAAATTTGAAGGCGATTGGACTTAAATTGCGACCTAGACTTTGATCACAAAAATGTGTTCACAGACAGACAGACGGACGGACGGACGGAGAGACGGACATGGTTATATCGACTCAGGGACCCACCCTGAGCATTATTGCCAAAGACACCATGTGTCTATCTCGTCTTCTTCTGGGTGTTACAAACATATGCACTAACTTATAATACCCTGTTCCACAGTGTGGCGCAGGGTATAAAAAATAGTGTCCTGAGGCTAAAGATTTCACCTGCCCTTAAAATACGAATGCGGAGTTTGCTTATCGTACAGAAGAAACATGATTGTCACAATCATATTCGAAGAGCAAAATAATATGATAAGAACTATTTTTGCGGCGACCATGTAACATTTTCACCTGCAACCATGTTTGCTTTTGAACATGGTTCTAAGAAAAATAACATTGTCCTCATCTAAAGTGTTATTATATTGATAAAAATAATTTAGTTTTAATCAAAAGACAATGGTCACGATTTAAAATGTTATGGTATTAGTCAAAAATGTTTTTCTTCCAATTTAATTTTAAAGAACATGGTCACAACCTAAAATGTTTTGATCTTTATGAAAAAACTTTTTTCGTCGTCGGGAAAGGACGCTACTTGAGAAAAGAAAACACACAATTAACTTTATTTATTTATTTTTGTTTATTTCTAAACTAATTCATTGTTTGTTTGTATTTATAATGTCGTGCAACACATAATTTTACACACTGTATTGTGGTTCAATTTCAACAACATGTAATCATTCCATATTTACGTCGTGCCCATCAAATATCCAAACGCAGGCATCATGTACTCGTAACTACAAATAACAAGTATATACGGCCGTAAGTTCGGCCAGGCCGAATCTTATGTACCCTCCACCATGGATTGCGTAGGAACTTCTACTAAAGGCTGTCATCCACAATCGAATTACTTGGGTTGCGATAACACTTGCCGATGGCAAGGTATCGTAAAACTTTTTAACGCTGTCTTCTAAATTGTAAGTTAGCCCATACGGGGTATATATTAAACAAAAAAAGGCCGATTAAATACGTATATAATATAGTTTGACAAAATTTTCTATATAAATGAAAACTTGACAAAATTTTCTATAGAAATGAAAACTTGTCAAAATTTTCTATAGAAATAATATTTTGACAAAATTTTCTATAGAAATAAAAACTTGAAAAAATTTTCTATAGAAATAAAATGTTGACAAAATTTTCTATGGAAGTTGACAAAATTTTGTATAGAAATAAAATGTTGACAAAATTTTCTACTGAAATAAATTTTTTACAAAATTTTCTATAAAAATAAAATTTTGACAAAACTTTCTATGGAAATAAAATTTTGACAAACATTTCTATAGAAATAAACGTTTGACAAAATTTTCTATGGAAATAAAGTTTTGGTAGATTATTTTTGGCGATATGGACCAATTTTTGCGTAATAAGTCATCGGCTATATATAACTAAAGACCGATATTGACCAATTTTTACATGGCTGTTAGAGGCCATATATTGACAAAATGTACCAAATTTCAACCGCATCGGATGACTTTTGCTATATATAATTATGGACCGATATGGACCAATTTTTGCATGGTTGTTAGATACCATATACTAACACCATGTACCAAATTTCAACAGGATCGGATGAATTTCGCTCCTCCAAGAGGCTCCTGAGGTCAAATCTGGGGATCGGTTTATATGGGAGCTATATATAATTATGAACCGATATGGACCAATTTTTGCATGGTTGTTAGAGACTATATACTAACACCACGTACTAAATTTCAATTGGATCGGATGAATTTTGCTCCTCCAAGAGGCTCCGGAGTTCAAATCTGGGGATCGGTTTATATGGGAGCTATATATAATTATGAACCGATATGGACCAATTTTTGCATGGTTGTTAGAGACGGTATAATAACATCATGTACCACATTTCCTCCAAGAGGCTCCGGAGTTCAAATCTGGGGATCGGTTTATATGGGAGCTATATATATAATTATGAACCGATATGGACCAATTTTTGCATGGTTGTTAGAGACCGTATAATAACATCATGTACCACATTTCAACCGGATCGGATGAATTTTTCCCCTCCAAGAGGCTCCGGAGGTCAAATCTGGGGATCGGTTTATATGGGGGCTATATATAATTATGGACCGACATGGACCAATTTTTGCATGAATGTTAGAGACCGTATACTAAGACCACGTACTAAATTTCAACCGGATCGGATGAATTTTGCTCCTCCAAGAGGCTCCGGAGGTCAAATCTGGGGATCGGTTTATATGGGAGCTATATATAAATATGGACCGATATGGACCAATTTTTGCATGGATGTTAGAGGCCGTATACTAACATCAGGTACCAAATTTCAACCGGATCGGATGAATTTTGCTGCTCCGGGAGGCTCCTCAAGCCAAATTTGGGGATCGGTTTGTATGGGGGCTATACGTAAACGTGGTCCGATATGGCCGGTTTTCAATACCATCCGACCTACATCAATAACAACTACTTGTGCTAAGTTTCAAGTCGATAGCTTGTTTCGTTCGGAAGTTAGCGTGATTTCCACAGACGGACGGACAGCCGGACAGACGGACAGACGGACGGACATGCTTAGATCGACTCAGAATTTCACCACGACCCAGAATATATATACTTTATGGGGTCTTAGAGCAATATTTCGATGTGTTACAAACGGAATGACAAAGTTAATATACCCCCATCCTATGGTGGAGGGTATAAAAATAAATTATACCATAAGCAAAATGCAGAACAAAAACCAGGTAAATTTTTTTCAAGTACACTTTCCTTTTTTGTATTCACAACCACGTGCCTCTTTTGTATAATTAAATTAACACAAAACACATTAATTCCGTATTCTCTGTCCATTCCATGCAAAAACCAACACGCGACTGACGCGCAATATGAAAATCGTGTGTATGTTACCTACTCAATGTTTTTATAAAATTCTTTTCGCTGCAAAAAAGTTAAAAAATTAAATGATCACGAAAAAATGTACATGGTCTTTATGGCTATGTTATGGTTCTAAACATGTCTATATCTAACCTATAAAAATACTTTTTTCCTTGCAAAAAAGGTGAACAATTTAATGGTCAAGTACATGATTTTCCTGATCATGTAATGGTCTCAAATTCTATCATTCAAATAATAGAATATGTTTGCGGCATTTGAGAACCATTTAAAAGCTTATTGCCAGCATACATTTTTCTCTGCTCGAAAATTATTTTTACAGATACAAAATACATGGTTTTCGCGACAATTACATGCTCTAGATAAATATTAAATGGATGCGGCAACCATGTCCAAACATGTTTTTTTCTGTGCTTGTAGAAGACGCATTTCTGTGGTATAAAGCTTTTTTCTTGTCTTAAATTCGGCAAACTTTTGAATTAAGTAGTTTTGTCCTTACACAGCGAAAAATATCAACAAAATATTTTCAATTAAAAAGTTAATTGAATATGAAAACTATTTCAATTAAAAAAATTAATTGATACAATTAACTTTTTAATGAACCTAGAAACATTGAAGTCAATTAAGTCAATGAACAAATTTCCGTTCATTTAAAATTTTTTTTTATTTTATTAAAAGGAAGATTAAGTCAGTTAAAACAAATATATACAGTAGTAAGTTTGGCTGGGCCGAATCTTAAATACCCACCACCATGAATCAAATATAATAGTTTCCTTTGAAAATTTCAGGGGGTTTTAATGACATATATTTTCCCAAGTAGATCAGTTCAACCAGTATGCTTCCCGAAGATAAATGTAAAGCTTTTACCTATGAAGACTAGATCAGATTCTCGATTTATAAGAACCATTTTTTTGAGTTTTAGAGGAATCATAAACATCTCTTGTAATAGTGCAAGAAAATTAAAAAATAACGCCTTGATTCGAAATCCAAAATCTGTAGATTTTTATCCCAATTATTTAAATGATTACGAGAAGTAAGATCTGGAAATTTCACATTCAGCCTCCAGCAATTTTCATGATCCCCATCATCATCCCAGCAGAAAAAGTGTCGCCAAAAAAGTAGAGAAAATGTTCCTTTTCGATACGGAGGTGGTGCAAAATTGGCGCAGAAGCAGGCTTGTCATAGGGCGGATGTCCAACATTTCAACAGCCGTTGCATCACTTTTTAAGGTGTGATCCGAATTCGGTGTTTTGGATGTAAATGAAAAGATTTTGTGATATTTTACCGGATAAAAAATTTGTTTAATTTTTTTTTATGATTTATAATTCTTTCTAACGCTTGTCTAAAACGTCTTAATTTTTCTGGAATGCATTTAGCATTTTTATCGACAAAATTTAAATGACAGTTTTAGGGTAATTTTTTTGCTTATGTTTTGTCAAAAGTATCTAGCAACAGTGATTGCAAGCCTGCAGGTCAATAAACCGTACTTCCGATTCATTATAAAATACGTATAATTGATGGATGAATGAATTCATATATTTAAAGCATATAAAAGGTAGAAACAATGCGACACCTTTCTTATCTTCAAAACCTCCATTCATGCTCTCATTTCATAGTTCTTAATACCCGAGATTGTATTTATAATCCGCCATTATTAAACAAAATTAATTGAAAATATGAAGAAATTAAAAAAAAAATCTTACAAAATGGTAACAAATTTAATCCGACATTTTATTCTTACCCACAAGAAAACACCACGCTTTGACAAAGGTAAAAAAGGAAAACCAAAAAAAAAAATTGAAACACAAATTTCGAAAAAAAAGTAATTCTTGAAATGGACCAACCAAAGAAAAAGAAGGAGAAGAGTGAGAGAAAAAAAATTATCTCATTTATATCGCGATAAAAAATAAATGAACAATACACAACAAACAACATTGAACAAATATTATAAGGCCACCAGATCTTCTGCTCTTGCAGCATTGTAGCGTCAAGCCAAAAACAATCACACTACTCTGGGACCACTAATCACTTCATTTCGTTCAGGTTGAGGATTTAAAAGATCATTAAGCCTCATTAAGATTTAATCATGTTGCGGTGAGTCGCAGAGAATCCCCTCAGACAAATGCGATCAACTCAATCAAACAACAAAATGGGGCTATAAAAATACAAAAGCAACGACAACAACATCATCTCGAATCACTACAACCACAATTTATTAAATGTTTTGTGGTGGATTTTTAAGGCTCTGTAAACGAAAAAAAAATATAGGAAAACTTCTAAAGGGGGATAAATGCCGTCATTCGATCGATGGATCGAACAAGCAACAATACTACCAAACACCAATTGAATTGAATTGTGTGGCGGCCTGGTGGTGGAGGATCACCAACGAAGTTCAGGGAATACACAAGAACATGGATTCAAAATTGTATGTCAAGGGATGAGGACTAGAAAATCGTTTAACTATTTCAATTTACATGCTAATAAATTAACTGAAAATATTTTATTCTTGAAAGATTTGTATTTCAAGTTCAAGAGAATGAATGTATATGGTTTGTTTTTTCTAGGCTTCTTTTTGAGTCTCGTTAAATAGCCTAACAAATGACAAAATATGGTGTATTTGCCGAATGTATACACTGAAGAAAATATTGCTTTATAAATAAAAAAATATATAACTTACATTTTAGGATGCGAAATCCTAAGGACGAATGCTTTTATACGAGTAGTTTTATAATCAACTGGACGTTGGGAATATTATTGGGAATATTCAAATTAAATTACTGAATATACCCAATGACACAATTTGTATAGAATGTTTTTCCTAAAGGGTGATACGGTCAAAATTTGGTCAAGGGAAAACGCGTGTAAATCGGTGAAATCGTTTATTTAAAAAATCAAATTAAATTTCTTTTTCAAGCTCAATTAGTATAAAATTCAGGAAAAATATTCAGTTGGGCTTTCGCTTTTCCAAATCCGAATTGCCGGGCCTCACGCTTGACACCTGCCATCAGATTTTGTACAGTCACCTTGTCCACATTCTTCGCCGCAGAAAGCCAGTTTGCCTTGAACCGCTGCTCGTCCTTAGCAGTTTTTGGTCTTCTTTAGGTTCCGCTTGACAATAGCCCAGTATTTCTCAATAGGGCGGAGCTCTGGCGTATTGGGAGGGTTCTTGTCCTTGGGAACCACCTGCACGTTGTTGGCGGCATACCACTCCATGGCCTTTTTACCGTAATGGCAAGATGCCAAATCCGGCCAAAACAGTACGGAACAACCGTGTTTCTTCAGGAAAGGCAGCAGACGTTTATTCAAACACTCTTTCACGTAAATTTCTTGGTTGACAGTCCCGGAAGCTATGAAAATGCTGCTTTTCAAGCCACAGGTACAGATGGCTTGCCAAACCAGATATTTCTTTGCGAACTTTGACCGTTTTATGTGCTTGAAAATATCTGCTACCTTTCCCCTTCCTTTTGCCGTATAAAACTCCTGTCCCGGAAGCTGCTTGTAGTCGGCTTTGACGTAGGTTTCGTCGTCCATTACCACGCAGTCAACCTTCGTCAGCAGCGTCGTGTACAGCCTCCGGGATCGGGCTTTGGTTGTCGTATTTTGTTTATCATCGCGATTTGGAGTCACTACCTTCTTGTCAGTCGATAGTCCGGCTCGTTTTTTGGCTCGATGCATGGTTGTAGACGATACACTTAGCTTATTTGCGCCATCTCGGAGTGAGAGGTTAGGGTTTCGCTTGAAACTACCGGCAACTCTCTTTGTCGTCTCAGCGGCTTCCGGTTTTGGATTTCCCCCCGATCCAGACTTCCTGGCTGTCGACAAACGTTCCCCAAACATTTTAATTACATTCGTAACGCTTGATTTGGCAACTTTTAGCGATTTTGCCAGCTTTGATTGCGAGTAGCTCGGACTTTCGCGATGCGCGAGCAAAATTTTGATACGCTGCTCTTCTTGCTTGGACGGCATTTTGACAACTGAAGAGTGAATTCCAAAATCAAAATAGGAGCAACATTCTACACACACACACCTTCAAAATGAGGGGTGTTCAGGTTTTCTAAATGCAAAATTGAAAGAAATACGTCAAGTTTATATTGACCAAATTTTGACCGTATCACCCTTTATACACTGAAAATACAGTGAGCCCGCCAGGAAGAAAAATTTTAGTTACACAAAAAAAAATATTTTGTCTTTACTTTAAAAAAATTTGGTATTGATTTTTAGCCAAAGATGCGGAGAATACAAGTAAGTATACTTTTAAGACACAAATTTGGGTTTTGTGTACTTGCTTCTAGGAATCAAATTTTAAGTTTTCACTTTCTCTGCTTTTTTTCTTCATATGCTCTCAAAGTCCTTTAAAAACGAGTTAACGACAATTTTATTTTCTAAATTAAGACTCGACTTCCAGTAGAAATTATGCTATCTTTCGAGTAAAAACTTCTTTAAAATAAACAAATTTAAAGACAATTTCATTAAATTTAAAAAATTTTTCTGAATTATTAAAGTCAAATTGACCTTAGCCCAAACATTTTTTCTTTCATGTTATGATACCCATTTTTAAGTCAAATCACTTATTTATAAGGACAATACGACTTCATTGAAAAGTTTATCGACTTTTGGACAAGGAAACAAACTTTATATTAGAGAAATGCGTTTTCTATGCTAAGAAAAATGTGCATTCGTATTTTAAAGACATGATATAAAACAAACAGTATTACAATCGCTGACATCAGGCCGATATCATAAAAATAAGTAAACATTTGTCGACAAATTCAACAACATTTATTAGAGTTAATTATTTTTTATCATTTTTTAAAGAAAATTATGTAGTTTGAAGGAAAGCAAGTATATACGGCCGTAAGTTCGGCCAGGCCGAATCTTATGTACCCTCCACCATGGATTGCGTAGAAACTTCTACTAAAGACGGTCATCCACAATTAAATTACTTGGGTTGCGGCCGATGACAAGGCATCTTAGAACTTCTTAACGTCATCTTCTAAATTGTAATTTAGTCCATGCGGGATATATAGTAAACAAAAGAAAGGTCGATTAAATACGTATATATTCAGTTCTTGACCGGCTATATACAATTATGAACACGAGTCTTCCAAAAATGGCAGATTTGGTAGATTGGTAGAATTATTGATGTTTTGGAAGATTTTGCAATATATTCCCCTCCAACTGTAAAAAGCTTCATAAATTTTCTATAGAAATAATATTTTGACAAAATTTTCTACAGAAAAAAATCTGACAAAATTGTTTATAGAAATAAATTGTTGACAAAATTTCTTAAAGATAATTTCTTAGAGACCATATAACAGGTTGGTTGATAAGTCCCCAGTCTGACACATAGATGGCGTCGCTAGTATTAAATGCATATTATATAGTACCAACCTTCAAATGATTCGTGTCAAAATTTGACGTCTGTAAGTCAATTAGTTTGTAAGATAGAGCGTCTTTTGTGAAGCAACTTTTGTTATTGTGAAAAAAATGGAAAAAAGGAATTTCGTGTTTTGATAAAATTCTCTTTTCTGAAGGGGAAAAACACGGTGGAAGCAAAAACTTGGCTTGATAATGAGTTTCCGGACTCTGTCCCAGGAAAATCAACAATAATTGATTGGTATGCAAAATTCAAGCGTGGTGAAATGAGCACGGAGGACGGTGAACGCAGTGGACGCACGAAAGAGGTGGTTACCGACGAAAACATCAAAAAAATCCATAAAATGATTTTGAATGACCGTAAATGAAGTTGATCGAGATAGCAGAGGTCTTAAAGATATCAAAGGAACGTGTTGGTCATATCATTCGTCAATATTTGGATATGCGGAAGCTCTGTGCAAAATGGGTACCGCGCGAGCTCACATTTAACCAAAATCAACAACGTGTTGATGATTCAGAGCGGTGTTTGCAGCTGTTAACTCGTAAACCACCGAGTTTTTCCGTCGATATGTGACAATGGATGAAACATGGCTCCATCACTACACTCCTGAGTCCAATCGACAGTCGGCTGAGTGGACAGCGACCGGTGAACCGTCTCCGAAGCGTGGAAAGACTCAAAAGTCAGCTGGCAAAGTAATGGCCTCTGTTTTTTGGGATGCACATGGTATAATTTGTATCGATTATCTTGAGAAGGGAAAAACCATCAACAGTGACTATTATATGGCGTTATTGGAGCGTTTGAAGGTCGAAATCGCGGCAAAACGGCCCCATATGAAGAAGAAAAAAGTGTTGCTCCACCAAGACAACGCACCGTGCCACAAGTCATTGAGAACGATGGCAAAAATTCAAGAATTGGGCTTCGAATTGCTTCCCCACCAACCGTATTCTCCAGATCTGGCCCCCAGCGACTTTTTCTTGTTCTCAGACCTCAAAAGGATGCTCGCAGGGAAAAAATTTGGCTTGAAAAGGTGATCGCCGAAACTGAGGCCTATTTTGAGGCAAAACCGAAGGAGTACTACCAAAATGGTATCAAAAAATTGGAAGGTCGTTATAATCGTTGTATCGCTCTTGAAGGGAACTATGTTGAAGATTAAAAACGAATTTTGACAAAATAATGTTTTTCTTTGTTAGCCCGGGGACTTATCAGCCAACCTGTTACTAACACCACGTACTAAGTTTCAACCGGATCGGATGAATTTTGGTTCTCCAAGAGACTCCGGAGGTCAAATCTGGGGATCGGTTCATTTGGGAGCAATATATAATTATGAAACGGTATGGACCAATTCTGGCATGGTTGTTAGAGACTATATACCAACACCATGTTTCAAATTTCAGCCGGATCGGATGAAATTTGCTTCTCTTAGAGGCTCCGCAAGCTAAATCTGGGGATTGGTTTATATGGGGGCTATATATAATTTTCAACCGATGTGGAGAAATTTTTGCATGGTTGTTAGAGACCGTATACCAACACCATGTACCAAATTTCATCCGGATCGGATGAAATTTACTTCTCCTTGAGGCTTCGCAAGCCAAATCTGGGGATCGGTTTATATGATTATGAACCGATATGGACCAATTTTTGCATGGTTGTTAGACACCATATACCAACACCATTTACCAAATTTCAGCCGGACCGGATGAAATTTGCTTCTCCTTGAGGCTTCGCAAGCCAAATCTGGGGATCGGTTTATATGATTATGAACCGATGTGGACCAATTTTTGCATGGTTATTAGAGACCATATACCAACACCATGTACCAAATTTCAGCCGGATCGGATGAAATATGCTTCTCTTAGAGGCTCCGCAAACTAAATCTGGGGGTCCGTTTATATGAGGGCTATACGTAAAATTGAACCGATATGGCACATTTGCAATACCTTCCGACCTACATCAATAACAACTACTTGTTCCATGTTTCAAGTCGATAGCTTGTTTCGTTCGGAAGTTAGCGTGATTTCAACAGACGGACGGACGGACATGCTTAGATAGACTCAGAATTTCACCACGATCCAGAAGATATATACTTTATGGGGTCTTAGAGCAATATTTCGATGTGTTACAATCCTATGGTGGAAGGTATAAAAATGGAGTTCTAAATTGCAAGAATGTCTTTAGTGCCATACGAAGTTCACGATGGGCGCATTTGTAGTAAAATTTGCAAATTTAAAGAATGAAATGAACTATGTTGTGAGAAGTACGCATTTAGTAAATCTTTGAACTTCATATGTGTATAATTTTTTCCCATTTTTTAGTTAATTTAACTAACGTACGCAAAAAAAGTATTAGAGTAAATGAAACTTTCTCCAAACATTGCAATTCCATGAACTAAAATAAAATTAAATTGGCTTTAGTGAAATAGAGGGTTCATTTTTTTTTGAGTGTACGTTTATTATTGATAATTCTTCTGTTGTGTTGAATTAAGAAAAAACAAATATTTGCCACTAAAGCTATTTAATGTTGTTTTTCGATGCTCATTAAGAAGAAATATTTTACTCAAATTCAATTCTTGAAATAAAATGAAAGGAATTTTTCCATTTATTTGTGGTGAAATAGCGAGTGGTCAGCCAAGTTTTGGGATGTGGTGATGGGCGCTTTGTGCGTGTGTCTAAAATACGTTCGATATTGTTATATTAGTCGCACGGGAGAATTTTTATAGATTAAATAAGAGGTAAAATTCGGGGGGATTTATGGTGCTCTAAAAAATGTATTCGCAAACTCACTATCGATTAGTTAAATATTTCGGCAAGTATAGGCCTAGTATTTCTCAGCACTTTTCGTCACAAAACACTGAAGGGTATACAAGTGGCCCATGTAGATGAGTAATCCTCAATGTTCCATATAACATATAAAACGATTCGTCTTCTTCTGTTTAAACGAGCATTTTTAGATGCCCATATAGAAAGTGGTCTTGCAAACCGAGAATACGATCAATTTTAGGTTTTACTTTTGAATTCAGAATTTACGGTATTTCATATTAAACTTATATATTTTTCACACTGCAATCTCGTTTTAAAATCTATAAAATTTGCCGATAGAGTTTGCCATTCAATGGTTCTAGTAACAATTGCTATTTGTAACCAGCGAAGTCGTGGAAATTTGGGTCTTATTTTTGGTACGAAATATTCCACATTTGCTTCCTAGTCGTTAATTATATCCTGCGCCACACTGTGGAACAGCGTATCATAAGTTAGTGGCAATATTACTCAGGGCTGGTTCCTGAGTCGATCTAGCCATGTCCGTCTGTCTGTGAACACATTTTGTGATCAAAGTCTAGGTACAATTTAAGTCCAATCGACTTCAAATTTGGGTCTGAATAGAACCCTATTAATTTTGGAAGAAATCGATTCAGTTTTAGATACAGCTCCCATATATATCTATCGCCCGATATCTACTAATATGGCCTCAGAAGCCATAATATCAGCCTGATTTGCTTTAAATTTTGCACAAGGAGTGCAATTGACAGTGTCGTAAAGTGCACCGAATTTCGTTGAAATCAGTTCAGATTTAGATATAGCCCCATATATATCTTTCGCCCGATATGCACTTATATAGACCCAAAAGCCAGAGATTTGTCATAGTTTGTTTTAAATTTTCTACCGGGAGTAGAATTAACGTTCTGTATAGGCATTCCAATTTTGGTTTAAATCGGTTCATATTTAGATATAGCTCCTATATATATATATCCTTCGTCCGATTTACACGCATATAACCACAGAGGCCACAGTCTTATTCTGATTTAAACTTTGCATAGGCAGTAGAATTAACGTTCTCGATATACATGCCAAATTTTGTTGAATCGGTTCAGATTTAGATATAGCTTCCATATATATCTTTACCCGATTTTCACTCATTTCACCACAGAGGTAAGAGGTGTTATCCGATTTACGTGATGCATTTTGCACAAGGAGTAGAAATAACATTGTAACTATGCAGGCCAAATTTGTTTGAAATCGGTTCAGATTTTCACATTTTCGGCAAAAATGGCCAAAATACCAATATTTTCCTTATAAAATCGCCACTGCTAAGTCGAAAACTTTTAAAAAATGACTTAAATTTTCCTATATTTCAAATGCATATATATCGACCGGTAAAACATAAATACACTTTGAAATATTGCCTAAAAATTGATTCAGATTTAAATGTTTCCTATAGTTTTTATACCCTCCACAATAGGATGGGGTATATTAACTATATTCTGGGTCGTGGTGAAATTCTGAGTCAATTTGAGCATGTCCGTCCGTCCGTCTGTTGAAATCACGCTAACTTCCGAACGAAACAAGCTATCGACTTGAAACTTGGCATAAGTAGTTGTTATTGATGTAGGTTGGATGGTATTGCAAATGGGTTATATCGGACCACTTTTACGTATAGCCCCCATATAAACCGACCCCCCAGATTAGGCTTGCAGAGCCTCTTGGAGGAGCAAAATTCATCCGATTCACTTGAAATTTGGTATGTTGTGTTAGTATATTGTCTATAACAACCATGCAAAAATTGGTCCATATCGGTCCATAATTATATATAGCCCCCATATAAACCGATTCCCAGATTTGACCTCCGGAGCCTCTAAGAGAAGCAAATTTCATACGATGCTGCTGGAATTTAGTACGTGGTGTCAGTATATGGTCTCTAACAACCAAGAAAAAATTGGTCCATATCAGTCCATAATTATATATATCCCCCATATAAACCGATCCCCAGATTTGACCTCCGGAGCCTCTTAGAGGAGCAAAATTCATCCGATTCGGTTGAAATTTGGTACGCTAACAGCCATGCAAAAATTCGTCCATATCGGTCTATAGTTATATATAGCCAATGGCCAATCACACAAAAAATTGGTCCATATCGCTAAAAATAATCTACCAAAATTTTATTTCTATAGAAAATTTTGTCAAAATTGTATTACTATAGAAAGTTTTGTCAAAATTTTATTACTATAGAAAGTTTTGTCGCAATTTTATTTCTGTAGAAAGTTTTGTCAAAATTTTATTTCTGTAGATAATTTTGTCAAAATTTTATTTCTATAGAAAATTTTGTCAAAATTTTATTTCTAAAGAAAAATTTGTTAAAATTTTATTTCTAAAGAAAATTTTGTTAAAATTTTATTTCTATAGAAAATTTAGTCAAAATTTTATTTCTATAGAAAATTTAGTCAACATTTTATTTCTATAGAAAATTTTGTCGAAGTGAATTATATTTGTCTTAAATCGGCCTTTTTTGTTTAATATATCCCCCGTGTGGACTAACTTACAATTTAGAAGACGGTATTAAGGATTTTTTAAGATACCTTGCCATCGGCAAGGGTTACCGCAACCCAAGTAATTCGATTGTGGATGGCAGTCTTTAGTAGAAGTTTCTACGCAATCCATGGTAGAGGGTACATAAGATTCGGCCTAGCCGAACTTACGGCCGTATACACTTGTTTTTACTAATATAGCTTTCCAACCCAGGGCATTAGCCGACTTAGATTTTAAGACTATAGATTTTGTAGAAGTCTAAAAAATTTTGTCCAGATTAAGTCAGACTGAAATGTATTTGGGACAAAGAGCTTTATAAATAGCAGCCAACACATTTGACGGATTTCATATGGTACCGAAAATGTGGATCTACAAAGTGGTGCAGGGTATAATATAGTCGGCCCCGCCCGACTTTAGACTTTCCTTACTTATTAATTATTAAATTAATGAATTTTTTATAATTTGAGAACTTCAAATCCCAGTTGCGGTGAAAATTTAAATTAAATTTTTATTTTTGTTTTTAGGATTTTTTGTCTAAGTTTTTTCATGATATTTAGTTGTGTAATATTAAAACTTTTGCTTAAAACGTGAATTTTAAAAATAGTGGGAGTTCTTACACTGAAAAAAAGCATGCCCGGTTCCAAAGATTTTGTATTTACATTTTGGTATTGATTCCGAGCCAAAGAAGCGGAGAATTCAAGTAAGGATACTTTTAAGATGCAATTCTCTTTTAATTTTAGGTTTTGCGTACTTGATTCTAGGAAGCAAACTTTCATTTTTTCAAGTTGTTTTCTTCATATTATGATTTCGTTAACACATTTTCAAATTCCAGTAGAAATTATTTTATTTTTCAAGTAAAAAAGTCTTTAAAATAAAGTGTTGAAAAACATGTCCTATTTTTGAACACTTTTTTGGTTTGTAGTCAATATGCAAAAAGTCAAGAAATTTAAAGACAATTTCATTAATTTTAAAGAATTTTTCTGAATTATTGAAGTCAAGTTGACCTTAGTGCAAATACGTTTTCTTTCATGTTATGATACCCATTTTTAGATCGAATCACTTAATTATAAGGACAAAACGACTTCATTGAAAAGTTTATCGACTTTTGGAGAGGGAAAAAACTTTATATCAGAGAAATGCGTCTTCTATGCTAAGCAGAATTCGCATTCGTATTTTAATGACATGAAATCTTTGGCCTCACGACAATATTTTTTTCAGTGTAACAGGTGATATTTGTAAAATTACTCCAAGTTTTGTTTGTTGGGAATTTTTCAAAGTCAGTGCAGGTTTTTCTTCCCCCATTTCTCTACCATTTGAAGGGCTCTGCATAATATGAGTATTCACCCGATACCAAACATGAAGGTTAGGTTAGGTTAGGTGACAGCCCGATGTATCAGGCTCACTAGACTATTCAGTCCATTGTGATACCACAGTGGTGAACTTCTCTCTTATCACTGATGGCTGCCCGATTCCATGTTAAGCCCAATGACATGGGGCCTCCTTTTTATAGCCGAGTCCGAACGGCGTTCCACATTGCAGTGAAACCACTTAGAGAAGCTTTGAAACCCTCAGAAATGTTACCAGCATTACTGAGGTGGGATAATCCACCGCTGAAAAATTTTTGGTGTTCGGTCGAAGCAGGAATCGAACCCACGACCTTGTGTATGCAAGGTAGGCATGCTAACCATTGCACCACGGTGGCTCCCAACCAAATATGAAGAATTATAGTTGAAAAATAATCTTAAATTCTAATAAAACATCTTTCATAATAAACCACTGTAGTCATACTAAAGGCGGCCAAATCACACAATGAAACGGAAATCTTAAGAAATAATTTACAAACGAAAGAACACAAAATCAAAATTCTATCCAAATTTGTTTCCTCTTTTCGCGAGCATACAAACAAACAAAAAAAAGTAGCAAATCAACAAATGTACATATTGCATTTTACTGCTAATGAAGCAAAAGATCAAATATCTTTCATTTCGTTTGAATGTTTGATGCCTTTGCTCTTGCCTCTTCACAATAGTGGAAATAAGCAAAATTCCTATGAAAGGCTAAAAAGGTATTGAATACCATTGTGGCTCAAAACAAAATCCCACATCATATCATGGGCAAGTGCTGCTGAAGATGCTGCCGCATGGTAAAGTAGATATCTTTAGTGTCCATGTCAATACACGCACACAGAAGATCCTAATGCATAAGAAAAAAATTCCGTGTGAAGAAATCCAATCAGCATGTGAATATGTTGAAAATGAGTACAAAAAAAAAAATTGAAAAATGTGCGAAAAAATTTGAGTTGGAAAAAAAATCATTAAAAAATATATATTGCAAAAGTTAAGTAGTTTGAAAAGGATTAAGCAGATGGAATGACTTGGGTAAATTTGTTAAAAGTGAAGATTTATTTCTTAAGTATATTGGAAATGAAAAGTTAATTTTTTTAAAAATGGCCTGCAAATTTTCCCAAGAAAACTATGAATGGGGGATGGTTATTGCAGGTGAATGATATCTCAATTTAAACGAAAGACTTAAGACAGATGCGTATGTTGGCATTTCCATAATCCTCAATACAGTCGTTATACTTCGTACAACACAATCGAACTGAATTAATTATACATCTAAAAAATAGTGTTATAGATATACTTGAGTTAAAATGTACAATATTTTATTAAGAAAATCCATAATATTAATAGTAGTTTTTATGAAAATTGTGGATTTTAAAACGAACATTTATATTGTGGGGTATATTACGATGGACAATAAAAAAGAAACATATAGAAATTTTCTTAGTATTGATAATTTAATTTAAGCTGGAAGCTCCATATTTTATATAAGTGCGAGTTCGTTTTTCTTTGTTAAGTTGAACCGTTTTTTATACCCTCCACCATAGGATTGGGGTATAGTATGTTAACTTTGTCATTCCATTTATAACACATCGAAATATTGCTCTAAGAGCCCATAAGGTGTATATATATATTCTGGGTCGTGGTGAAATTCTGAGTCGATCTAAGCATGTCCGTCCGTCCGTCCGTTCGCTTGTTGAAATCACGCTAACTTCCGAACGAAACAAGCTATCGACTAGAAAATTGACTCAAGTAGTTTTTATGATGTAGGTCGGATGGTATTGCACAGGGCTGTGGAGTCGAGCCAATTTTGCTCGACTCCGTCTCCGACTCCAGCATTTTTCATCAGCTCGACTCCGACTCCGGAGTCGACTCCGGGTAATATAACTAAATCTCATTTTAATATCATTAATTTGTAGTTCTATTGTGGGGGTACCATAAGTGGATCGATATAAAGTATCGTATTTATTTATGTGTGCAAAGAAAGGTCTTAATTTCACATTAGATGCCAATTGAACTCTATATTTCAAATTTAGGGCAATGTTTAATAAATAAAATAATGATATAAATACCCATCATAACATGAGAAGATACCAACAGTATATGTATTTGTGGACCAAAATTATTGATACTATATCAAATCCTTTAGATTTGTTGCGAGCTATATAAAGGTTTATATTCCCATATGAATGAATTTGAATGTGAATCGATTTAGACAAAATTGTATATACTTCTACAAAATCTATGTACTTAAAATTTAAATCTAACGTTATGGAACGTAAAACAATTTTAACAAAAAATAAAAATGCAAGGAAAGTCTAAAGTCGGGCGGGCCGATTATAATATACTCTGCACAACTTTGTATTTAGATCTACATTTTGATAAAATCTCAAATTTTCTACAGAATCTCGGGCAATATTTGGGAAATATTTATAATTGTTTAGACAATTTCGCAAAAATGCATTTATGATTCATTCACTGAAAAATTTGAATATTTGAGTCATTTCTACAAGTTTTCGACTAAGCAGTGAGTATCATTGAGCATACAATTTTGGAAAAATTTTTGTCTAGTAAAAAAAAAAAAAATTTGCAAAATTTTCTACAGAAACAAAATTTTGACTAAATTTTCTATAGAAATAAAATTTTGACCAAATATATAGAAATAAAATTTTGAATAAAATTTTTATAGAAATAAAATTTGGCAAAATTTTTTATAGAAATAAAAGTTTGAAAAAATTATCATAGAAATACTATTTAAATAAAAATTGTGTAGCAAACAAAATTTTGCAAAATTTTCTATAGAAATAAAATTTTGCAAAATATCCTACAGAAACAAAATTTTGACTAAATTTTCTATAGAAATAAAATGTTGACTAAATTTTATATAGAATAAAATATTTCTATAGTAATAAAATTTTGAATACATTTTTTATAGCAGTGAGTATCAGTGAGCATCAATAAGAAAAAAAATTTTGAGAAAATTTGCTATAGAAATAAAATTTGACAATTTTTTCTTATAGAAATAAAATTTTGAAAAAATTATCAATAAAAATACAATTTTAGAAAAATTTTTGTGTAGTAAATAAAATTCTGCAAAATATTCTACAGAAACAAAATTTCGACTAAATTTTCTATAAAAATAAAATTTTGACTAAATTTTCTAAAGAAATAAAATTTTGACAAAATTTTCTATAGAAATAAAATTTTGACCAAATTTTCTAATAAAAAAAATTTTTTACTATAAAATTTTGGCAACACTTTCTATAGAAATAAACTTTTGACTTAAATTTTTATAGAAATAAAATTTTGAAAAAAAATTTTGTGTAACAAACAAAATTTTGCAAAATTTTCTATAGAAATAAAATTTTGCAAAATATTCTGTAGAAACAAAATTTTGACCAAATTTTCTAATAAAAAAATCTATTACTATAAAATTTTGGCAAAATTTTCTATAGAAATAAAATTTTGACTTAAATTTTTATAGAAATAAAG
Organism: Haematobia irritans; assembly: GCF_050003625.1. Taxonomy (NCBI): domain Eukaryota; kingdom Metazoa; phylum Arthropoda; class Insecta; order Diptera; family Muscidae; genus Haematobia; species Haematobia irritans. The sequence continues at coordinate 259,454,346 of NC_134397.1, forward strand.
TTATCAATAGAAACAAAATTTTGAAAAACTTTTTGTGTAACAAACCAAATTTTGCAAAATTTCCTATAGAAATAAAATTTTGCAAAATATTCTATAGAAACAAAATGTTGCAAAATATTCCATAGAAACAAAATTTTGACTCAATTTTCTATAGAAAAAAAATATTTCTATAGTAATAAAATTTTGAATAAATTTTTTATAGAAATAAAATTTTGACAAAATTTGCTATAGAAATAAAATTTTGGCAAAACTTTTTATAGAAATAACATTTTGACAAAATTTTGTATAAAAACAACTTTGAAAAAATTTCTGTCAATATTCCACATATGTATATGGCCTTAAAATAAAATTTAAAAAAAAAAAATAATTTCGATCGTTCGAAATATTTCAAATAACATAAATTGATATGGGCATTAAAATGGATCGATCCAGCCCATCTGCTAGTCTAACATTCTAGGAAACATAAAAAGATAGCCGTAATTGGAAGTTGATTTTCATTTACAATCATGCTGTACATTGATCGAATGAATAACGCAATGGAAACTAATTTGCGTAGAAACTTGCTTAGTTACAAAAATGTGAAGTATTTTAAAAAATTTGGTTTAGCCGGAGTCGGAGTCGAGCAAAATTTTTACGACTCCGACTCCAGCAAAATCTCCGACTCCACGACTCTGACTCCGGCTCCACAGCCCTGGTATTGCATGGTATTGCCATATCGGACCACTTTTACGTATGTATAGCCCTCATATAAACCGACGCTCAGATTTGGCTTGCGGTGCCTCTTGGAGGAGCAAAATTCACCACATCCAATTGAAATTTGGTGCATGGTGTTAGTATATGGTCTCTAACAACCATGCAAAAATTGGTCCATATCGGTCGATAATTATATATAGCCCCCATATAAACCGATCCCCGGACTTGGGTAGCGGAGTCTCTAAGAGAAGAAAATTTCATCCGATCCGGCTGAAATTTGGTACATGGTTTTAGAATATGGTCTCTAACAAAAACGCAAAAAGTGGTCAACATCGGTCCATAATTATATATAGCCCCCATATAAACCGATCCCCGGATTTGGCTTGCGGAGCCTCTAAAAGAAGCAAAATTCATCCGATTTGGTTGAAATTTGGTACGTGGTGTTAGTATATGGTCTCTAACAACCATGCAGGAATTGGTCCATATCTGTCCATAATTATATGTAGCCCCCATATAAACCGATCCCCAGATTTGACCTCCGGAGACTCATGGATGAGCAAAATTCACCCGATCCGGTTGAAATTTGGTGCATGGTATTGGTAACATATATGGTCTCTAACGACCATGCAAAAATTGGTCCATATCGGTCCATAATTATATATAGCTCCCATATAAACCGATCCCCGGATTTGGCTTGCGGAGCCTCTAAGAGAAGCAAATTTCATCCGATCCGGCTGAAATTTGGTAGATGGTGTTGGAATATGGTCTCTAACGAAAAACGCAAAAATTGGTCCACATCGGTCCATAATTATATATAGCCCCCATATAAACGGATCCCCAGATTTGGATTACGGAGCCTCTAAGAGAATCAAAATTCATCCGATTTGGTTGAAATTTGGTACGTGGTGTTAGTATATGGTCTCTAACAACCATGCAGGAATTGGTCCATATCAGTCCATAATTATATGTAGCCCTCATATAAACCGTTCCCAGATTTGACCTTCGGAGTTCATGGAGGAGCAAAATTAATCCGATCCGTTTGAAATGTGATACGTGGTGAAATCCGTATCGGTCTATAATAATCTACCAAAATTTTATTTCGATAGAATATTTTGTAAAAATTTTATTTCTATAAAAAATTTTGTCAAAATTTTATTTCTATAGAAAATTTGTCAAAATGTTATTTCTATAGAAAATTTTGTAAAAATTATATTTCTATGGAAAATTTTGTCTAAATTTTATTACTATACAAAATTTTGTCAAAATTTTATTCCTATAGAAAATTTTGTCAAAATTTTATTGCTATAGAAAGTTTTGTAAAAATTTTATTTCTATAGAAAATGTTGTCAAAATTTTATTTCTATGGAAAATTTTGTCAAAATTTTATTTCTATAGAAAATTTTGTTAAAATTTTATTTCTATAGAAAATTTTGTACAAATTTTATTTCTATAGAAAATGTTGTCAAAATTTTATTTCTATGGAAAATTTTGTCAAAATTTTATTGCTATAAAAAGTTTTGTCAAAATTTTATTTTTATAGAAAATGTTGTCAAAATTTTATTTCTATAGAAAATTTTGTCAAAATTTTATTACTACACAAAATTTTGTCAAGATTTTATTTTTATAGAAAATGTTGTCAAAATTTTATTTCTATAGAAAATTTTGTCAAAATTTTATTTCTATAGAAAATTTTGTACAAATTTTATTTCTATAGAAAATTTTGTCCAAATTTTATTTCTATAGAAAATCTTGTCCAAATTTTATTTATACACAAAATTTTGTCAAGATTTTATTTATATAGAAAATTTCGTCAAAATTTTATTGCTATAGAAAATTTTGTCCAAATTGTATTTCTATAGAAAATTTTGTCAAACTGAATTATATACGTATTTAATCGACCTTTTTTATTTTTGTTTGATATATACCCCGTATGGTCTAGCTTACAATTGAAAAGACGGTGTAAAGAAGTTTTAAGATACCTTGCCATCGGCAAGTGTTACCGCATCCCAAGTAAGTCGATTGGGGATGACAGTCTTTAGTACAAGTTTCTATGCAATCCATGGTGGAGGGTACATAAGATTCGGCCTGGCCGAACTTACGGCCGTATATAAGTTTTACTCTGAAGCGTGGAATCGGGTTTTTTCTGTTAAGTTACAAATTTTATATTACCATTACTTCTATACAAGAAATCCTAAAATATATTCTTTTTATAAATTTTTGCCATTTTCCCTCAACTCTCCAAATCATGAATATTTTTCTTTTCAGCCAAGCAGGAAACGAAAGATTTAGGACACAAACATGACTCAACATAAAAATTAATTCGAACAAGACAATATTTCTTGCACCATCATATTCCCATTGATGCATATCGCCTTATATGTGTTATAATGGGATATGATGCGGCAATATTTGCTTATTATTCATGCCTATTGATTACTTGAGCCTTTGTTCTGATTATAGCTTCTGCTTTTTCACTACCATTTGTTAGGTGTCAATGGAAGTGGGAAGTTGTTGCACCGTTTTAAAGATGATGCAACATATTTCGAAAATAATTGATTATAACCTATGGAAAATCGGATGCATTGTGTTAATATTGATATATTTTTGAACTAAGAGGAGAATAGAAAATGGAAAGGAAATGAAAATATTGATAAATCAATGACATTTCTTTATACATATATTGTGACGTTAATGACATTCTATAATGAGATGTTTTTTATAATAATCCCTTTAATATCCTGTTTGAAAGTACTAAAATCTATTACAAATGGGTTGTCAGTGGTGATACAATGGAAAATTATTATATGTGAGAATCAATGAATTAACCATGCACCGACAAAAATATTTAGGTGATACTAAAGATTTTTATGATGGTCACAATTTTTGGAAATCGGCGTCCCTCTAAGTTGTATGACTTTGAACTAACACAAATTTTCTTAAAGTAAAGAACGATTTAAAATAATCATCCTTAAAATAACTGAAATTTTGAATCTTTAGAGTTAAGATAAAAACGCTTCAAATATAGGCTAAGACTTATTTTGAGGATTTAGTATATTTGGTTTAATTTTCTTTTGGCATTAAGAAAACATTTTTTACAGAGAGTCCCAAGGATTCGGCGAAGATATTCTGAATAGTCCAGCCGTTTGATCAATTTATCTTTTTCTAACAAGTTGTCGTGGATCACGCCATGCGACGCCAATGAAACGGTGGCCATTACATTTCGGGTCAATGGTTAGGTCATCGTTTCGATGACAGCTGTGAAATGATATAAAACATGCGCTTGTTTTTCGGAGTCTTGCTGACCTTCAGTCGACTGAGCTGACAATATAGGATCAATATAGGATTTTTGCCACTTTATCCTCCTCGATAACGGTTTTCTGGTGATGCAACCACATTGAAAGCCTTAAATCCTAATTGTGACGTTAGCGATAGAAGGAAAAGAGTGACTGTATTAAGCATTCAAACGCTGCTTGATGACACAGAGAAGGAATATAATCACATGAAACATGCTTCAGGAGCAAACTGTTATTATTGGATGGGATTTTGTCGACAATTATATATCTGATTTCGGGGTTCCACGTTCCCTGTCCAAAAATTATAAAATGCTCTTGAAGTACATTTACGATGATAAGGAATTTCTTTTCGAGATCTTGCTATGCGATTTCTTATTCAATTAACATTTCTCGAGAGAGGATATCCTTGCACATCTCATCTTGCTTAAAGTTTGTCCCGTTCTATATTCTATAGAAATAACATTTTGATAACATTTTCTATAGAAATGAAATTTTGACAAAATTTTCTACAGAAATAAAATTTTTACAAAATTTTCTATAGAAATAAAATTTTGACAAAATTTCTATAGAAAATTTTCAATAGAAATAAAATTTTGAGAAAATAGAAATAAAATTTTGACAAAATATATAAATTAAATTTTGACTAAATTTTCTATAGAAATGAATTTTTACAAAATTTTCTATAGAAATTAAATGTTGACAACATTTTTCTATAAAAATAAAATTTTCTATAGAAATAAAATTTTGACAAAATTTTCTAGAGAAATAAATTGTTGACATAATTTTCTATAGAAATAAAATATTGACAAAATTTTCTATAGGAATAAAATGTTGACAAAATTTTCTATAGAAATAAAAGTTTGACAAAATTTTCTATAGAAACAAAATTTCTATATTTTTTATATTTCTCTATTTTATAGAAATAAAATACGGGAAAATATTTTTTTTACAACATTTTCTATAGAAATACAATTTTGACAAAATTTTCTATAGAATAAAATTTTGGTAATTTTTCTATATAAATAAAATGTTAACAAAATTTCCTATAGAAATAAAATTTTGACAAAATTTTCTATAGAAATAAAATTTGGACAAAATTTTCTATAGATATAAATTTTTGACGAAATTTTCTATAGAAATAAAATTTTGACAAAATTTTCTATATACATAATATTTTAACAAAATTTCTTATAGAAATAAAATTTTGAGAAAATTTTCTATAGAAATAAAATTTTGACAAAATTTTCTATAGAAATAAATTTTTGACGAAATTTTCTATAAAAATAAAAATTTTGACAAAATTTTCTATATATATAAAATTTTGACAAAACTTTCTATATTTTTTATATTTCTTTATTCTATAGAAATAAAATTTTGAAAAATATTCTACAGATTTTTTTTTTACAACATTTTCTATAGAAATACAATTTTGACAAATTTTCTATAGAAATAAAATAGTGCAAATTTTTCTAAAGAAATACAATTTTGGCAAAAATTTCTATAGAAATACAATTTTGAAAAAAAAATTTTATAGAAATAAAATTTTGACAAAATTTACTATAGAAACAAAATTTTGACAAACTTTTCTATAGAAATAAAATGATGACAAAATTTTCTATAGAAATAAAATATTGACCAAATGTTTTATAGAAATAAAATTTCGACAAAATTTCTATAGAAATAAAATGTTGACGACTTTCTATAGAAATAAAATTTTGACAAAACTTTCTATATTTTTAATATTTCCATATTCTATAGAAATAAAATTTTGACAAAATTTTCTATAGAAATAAAATTTTGTCAAAATTTTCTATAGAAATAAAATTTTGTCAAAATTTTCAATAGAAATAAAATTTTGAGAAAATTTTCTATAGAAATACAATTTTGAAAAATTTTTCTATAGAAATAAAATATTGACAAAATTTTCTATAGAAATAAAATTTTCACAAAATTTTCTATAGAAATAAAATTTTCACAAAATTTTCTATAGAAATAAAATTTTCACAAAATTTTCTATAGAAATAAAATTTTCGCAAAATTTTCTATAGAAATAAAATTTTCACAAAAATTTCTATATTTGTTATATTTCTATATTCTATGGAAATAAAATGCTGACAAAATATTCTATGGAAAAAAATACAATACAATTTTGGCAAAATTTGTAATGGGAAAAAATTTAAATAAATTTTGTATAAAAATAAATTTTTTACAAAATTTTCTATAGAAATATAATTTTGGCAGAATGATCTTTAGAAATAAATTCTTTATAGAGCTAAAATTTTGAAAAATGTATTTTTTTATTTTGTTATTTTTGATTTCTGCTTAATACCATTCATTGACTGCAAGATGCAATATGCAAGATGGACGCACGTTTTCGCACCACATTCCTCATCAGAAAATTTTCTATAGAAATAACATTTTGACAAAATTTTGTGTAGAAGTTAAATTTTGACAAAATGTTCTGTAGAAATAAAATTTTGACAAAATTCTATAGAAATAACATTTTGACAAAATTTTCTGTAGAAGTTAAATTTTGAAAAAAAAAATTTTTCTATAGAAATAACATTTTGACAAAATTCTCGTGATTGTGACTCTAGTGTTTTTTTTATTCAATAGAAAAAAAAACTCATTATTGAATTTCCTAAAGATTCGTTAAAAATTTTCATCTTATCAACAAAAAATCGACTCACAGACGGAGAGACCGAAGGGTTAGATTGGCACAGAAGGTATCAGTGAGTCATCGGTTTATACATTACGGAATTAAGTATCGTTTGCAAGACGGTTGTCTCAAATGATGCATGTTACATTTTTATACCCACCACCATAGAATGGTGACGGGGGTATAATAAGTTTGTCATTCCGTTTGTAACACATCGAAATATCGATTTCCGACTATATAAAGTATATATATTCTTGATCAGGGAGAAATTCTAAGACTATATAACGATGTCCGTCTGTCTGTCTGTCTATTGTAATCACGCTACAGTCTTCAATAATGAAGCAATCGTGCTGAAATTTGGCACAAACTCGTCTTTTGTTGCAGGCAGGCGAAGTTCGAAGATGGGCTATATCGGTCCAGGTTTTGATATAGTCCCCATAGAAACCCACCTCCCGATTTGGGGTCTTGGGCTTTTAGAAATCGTAGTTTTTATCCAATTTGCCTGAAATTTGAAATCTAGAGGTATTTTATGACCATAAAGAGGTGTGTCAAAAATGGCGAGTATCGGTCCATGTTTTGGTATAGCTCCCATATAGACCGATCTCCCGATTTTGCTTCTTGCGATTATAGAAACCGCAGTTTTTATTCAATTTACCTGAAATTGGAAATCTAGAGGTATTGTAGGACCACAAATATATGTGCCAAAAATTGTTAGTATCGGTCCATAGTTTGGTATAGCTTGAAAATTGCTTGAAACTCAATGTAAAATTTCCAGATTTTATTCTACAGATTTAAGATTTCAAATCAAGACGTTATTTTATAATGTTCTTGCACACTCACAAGAGATATTAATGATTCCTCTAAAACTCAAACAAAAATGGTTCTTATAAATCCAGAATGTGATATAGTCCTCATAGGTGAAATCTTTAAATTTATCTTCGGGAAGTGTCCTCAAGCTCTCCTGAAATTTCAAAGGAAACCCTAATATTTGGTTCATGGTGGTGGGTATTTAAGATTCGGCTCGGCGGAATTTAGTGCTGTATACACTTATTTCATTTGATTTATTTTGTAACGAGCGCTGCTTCTTGCTTTGAAAAACGAAAGACACATCTTGATGTTTAGTGACACAAATGTTATGTGTTACATTACAATATCAGACATCGTAGATTTACCTTTCCAAAATTGTACAAAATATTACATTATTTCCGTTTTTGTTCTACTCAAAAGTTGTTGTTTATTCTTTTAACGTAGGTGCTTTAAATGCACGTGTGTGTGAATTACTCAATGGTCTATAAATAGACACGCTTGGATGTATGTGTTACTTGGCTTGCAAATGGCTTGCAAAGTTATGATTCCATGTTTGATTCTCCGTACGAGCAAAAGCTTAAATTAAAAAAAAAAAATTAAAAATTTTAAAAATTTGATAGTTGCTGCTAGATTACATTACTTCTATATTACATTAGTATTTTCTTCCCAACATTATTTTTTCTTAACACTTCCTTTAGAATTTTCCGTTTTTGTGTGCGTTGTGATAAATCCTTTTCGATAAGTTTTCCTAGTATTTTTCGCCATAAAATTTGTCAGTCAATAGCTTGCCAAGACTTTATAACCATCCTGTTGGCAGTCTCATTCCAAGGTCATATTATCAGAGAGTAACTACTTCAATTGAAATTTTAAAAATAATAAATTCCAATTTTTAACGACAATAAAATGGCTAGATTTCAGTAAAAATAGTTGTTAAACATTTTATGGAAGCTAATATGTCCTCTCCAAACTGCCAAAATAAAATCTGTCTCACACCCCAGGAATGTATCTTAAAGTTATATCCTGCTTTGATGTATGTATGTGAGTGTGTGTGTGTGTGAGTGCATAAACGGCTGAGGAGTATCTGAGCCATTTATGTTTGCTGAATTGCAGCAATTTTCTACATTACAACAGTCGTTATTTGCTCTTGAGGCTTTTGGTGAATGGCTTAAACGACATACATAAATATTGGAACACAGCTCCATAAATTCAAAACCAATTAGCCACATAGACTTGCAAATAGCTGGAAATTCTGTTTGTGTAACGATTTCAACTTTAGCCTTCTGTGTCCTGTTTGTTTGGTGTTGTACTTGTCTTGCGGATGTCGAGCGTACAAGCATTTGAATCAAGATGATGATGCCATCCAATGATGTTAGCAAATTGTTCTCTCGTTGATATGTTTGGATGGATGGGTGATCGAAGGATGGTGTGATCAGTTTGGGGAAAAAGGGGATTGGATATTGTTATAATGTACAGGTGTTATTAAAATAAAATATTTTGATTTATGGGGGAAAGTAGGGGGAGACCTTGAGGGAGCAATAGCTTAAACTGAATCGAATAGTTTAAAGGCATTTTGAATTTTCAATTTATTGGAATTTTGTACAGAAAAATTTGGAAATTTGCACAGAAAAAAAACATAAACAGAAAAATTCCTATTAAAATTTCAATTTATTCTTAAAACAAGTATATACAGCACTAAGTTCGGCCGGGCCGAATCTTAAATACCCACCACCATGAACCAAATATTAGGGTTTCCTTTGAAATTTCAGGAGGGCTTGAGGACTTGAGGACACTTCCCGAAGATAAATTTAAAGATTTCACCTATGAGGACTATATCAGATTCCGGATTTATAAGAACCATTTTTGTTTTAGAGGAATCATTAACACCTCTTGTATAATTATATAATAACGTCTTGATTTGAAATCTTAAATCTGTAGAAGTAAAATCTGGAAATTTTACATTGAGTTTCAAGCAATTTTCATGATCAGTGCGCCTTCTACACCCTCAAGAAGTGAAGTCGGTCTATATGGAGGCATTACCAAATGGACCGATAAAAACATAATCCGATACACGTTTTTGTGAGCTTAAAATACCAGAATATTTACAATTTCAGGCAAATCAGATAAAAACTACGGTTTATATAAACCCAAGGAGTTAAATCGGGAGATCGTTCTTATGGGGGCTATACTAAAATATGGACCGATACTCACCGTTTTCAGCACACCTCTTTATGACCCGAATATACCTCTAGATTTCCAATTTCAGGCAAATAGGATAAAAACTTCGGATTCTAGAAGCCCAAGAAGTAAAATCGGGAAATCTGTCTATATGGGGGCTATACCAAAATATGGACCGATACTCACCATTTTCGGCACACCTCTTTATGGTCCTAAAATACCTCTAGACTTCCAATTTCAGACAAATTGGATAAAAACTACGGTTTCTATAAGCCCAAGACCCCAAATCGGGAGGTCGTTTTATATGGGGACCATACCAAAACATGGACCGATACTCACAATTTTTGGCACACGTATTTGTGGTCCAACAATACCTCTAGATTTCCAATTTTAGATAAATTGAATAAAAACTGCGGTTTCTATAAGCCCAAGAAGTAAAATCGGGAGATCGGTCTATATGGGGGCTATACCAAAATATGGACCGATACTCACCATTTTCGGCACACGTACTTGTGGTCCTACAATACCTCTAGATTTCCAATTTCAGGTAAATTGAATAAAAACTGCGGTTTCTATAAGCCCAAGAAGTAAAATGGGGAGATCGGTCTATATGGGGGCTATACCAAAATATGGACCGATACTCACAATTTTTGGCACACGTATTTGTGGTCCTACAATACCTTTAGATTTCCAATTTCAGGTAAATTGAATAAAAACTGCGGTTCTATAAGCCCAAGAAGTAAAATCGGGATATCGGTCTATATGGGGGCTATACCAAAACATGGACCGATACTCACCATTTTTGGCACACCTCTTTATGGTCATAAAATACCTCTAGATTTCGAATTTCAAGCAAATTGAATAAAAACTACGATTTCTATAAGCCCAAGACCCCAAATCGGGAGGTCGGTTTATATAGGGACTATATCAAAACCTGGACCGACATAGCCCATCTTCGAACTTGGGCTGCCTGCAGACAAAAGACGAGCTTGTGCAAAATTTCAGCACGATTGCTTCATTATTGAAGACTGTAGCGTGATTACAACAGACAGACAGACAGACGGACATCGTTATATCGTCTTAGAATTTCTCCCTGATCAAGAATATATATACTTTATATAGTCGGAAATCGATATTTCGATGTGTTACAAACGGAATGACAAACTTATTATACCCCCGTCACCCTTGGTGGTGGGTATAAAAATATTAAATTTTATTAATATAATTAACAAGAGCAAATTTTTTGATTAAAACAAACATTAAACACAAAAATTAATTGCATCAATTAATTTGTTTAATTTGATCAATAATTTTTTAATTGACTTTGTTTAAAGACAAAAAATATTTTGTTTCCTGTTTAGCCTTAAAACACTGTAATCGTTTAATGCACCTCTTATTTTGCAAAGTATTAAAATAAATTGGCGTGTTCTGCAATTGATTGTATTTAATTTTATTTGATTGCACCAATCACTACTGCTGCTGCTGCTGAAGATGTGAGATGTTGTTACGACAATAAATATTGCTACCACATGATGGTGGAATGGGGCAACGAATGCTAATATATTTATCTTCTGGATGGTAATCTCGTCATTCCTGGAATGAAATTTCTCTCTATTGCATATATTTTATGAAGATATGTTGTTATTATTCACGATTTATTGGCTGTTGTAAATACCTTAGATTCTATTCATTTGAAATGAGAATAACATAAGTCTTTGAACTATATTATTTTTGTTATATCAACTATAGTGAGATATAGAACTCTTTGTAATGGTTTTATATGCTACATCATTATATGGGTTGGGATATAGAAAAATATCGAAGTGCAGGGAAATAAAGGGTGATTTGTTAAGAGCTTGATAACTTTTTTAAAAAAAAAAACGCATAAAATTTGCAAAATCTCATCGGTTCTTTATTTGAAACGTTAGATTGGTCCATGACATTTACTTTTTGAAGATAATTTCATTTAAATGTTGACCGCGGCTGCGTCTTAGGTGGTCCATTCGGAAAGTCCAATTTTGGGCAACTTTTTCGAGCATTTCGGCCGGAATAGCCCGAATTTCTTCGGAAATGTTGTCTTCCAAAGCTGGAATAGTTGCTGGCTTATTTCTGTAGACTTTAGACTTGACGTAGCCCCACAAAAAATAGTCTAAAGGCGTCAAATCGCATGATCTTGGTGGCCAACTTACCGGTCCATTTCTTGAGATGAATTGTTCTCCGAAGTTTTCCCTCAAAATGGCCATAGAATCGCGAGCTGTGTGGCATGTAGCGCCATCTTGTTGAAACCACATGTCAACCAAGTTCAGTTCTTCCATTTTTGGCAACAAAAAGTTTGTTAGCATCGAACGATAGCGATCGCCATTCACCGTAACGTTGCGTCCAACAGCATCTTTGAAAAAATACGGTCCAATGATTCCACCAGCGTACAAACCACACCAAACAGTGCATTTTTCGGGATGCATGGGCAGTTCTTGAACGGCTTCTGGTTGCTCTTCACTCCAAATGCGGCAATTTTGCTTATTTACGTAGCCATTCAACCAGAAATGAGCCTCATCGCTGAACAAAATTTGTCGATAAAAAAGCGGATTTTCTGCCAACTTTTCTAGGGCCCATTCACTGAAAATTCGACGTTGTGGCAGATCGTTCGGCTTCAGTTCTTGCACGAGCTGTATTTTATACGGTTTTACACCAAGATCTTTGCGTAAAATCTTCCATGTGGTCGAATAACACAAACCCAATTGCTGCGAACGGCGACGAATCGACATTTCACGGTCTTCAGCAACACTCTCAGAAACAGACGCAATATTCTCTTCTGTACGCACTGTACGCATTCGTGTGGTTGGTTTAATGTCCAATAAAGTAAACTGAGTGCGAAACTTGGTCACAATCGCATTAATTGTTTGCTCACTTGGTCGATTATGTAGACCATAAATCGGACGTAAAGCGCGAAACACATTTCGAACCGAACACTGATTTTGGTAATAAAATTCAATGATTTGCAAGCGTTGCTCGTTAGTAAGTCTATTCATGACGAAATGTCAAAGCATACTGAGCATCTTTCTCTTTGACACCATGTCTGAAATCCCACGTGATCTGTCAAATACTAATGCATGAAAATCCTAACCTCAAAAGAATCACCCTTTATTAATGCTACATACGTTCGTCATTTATAATTATGCAATACAATCAAATATTGATTTAAAGGTCAATATATACGGCAGGTCAGTTTAAAAAATTAAAAAAAAGCCCCAAATCGATAAAGTCTAGCTTACACACACAAATTTTTTTTTCTGATTCAATCACGAAATTAATTGATCCAATTAATTTTTTAATTGAAATGTCTTCAATCACAGAAATGATAGTATCAATTAACAAGTATATACAGTAGTAAGCTCGGCCGGGCCGAATCTTAAATACCCACCACCATGAATCAAATATATTAGTTTCCTTTGAAAAATTCAAGGGGGTTTGATAACAGATATTTTCCCAAGCAGTACAGTTCAACCAGTACGCTACCCACAGATAAATGTAAAGATTTTACCTATGAAGACTAGATCAGATTCTGAATTTGTATGATCCATTTTTTTGTTTGAGTTTTAGAGGAATCATAAACATCTCTTGTAAGTGTGTAAGAAAATTATGAAATAAAGCTTTGATTTGAAATCTAAAATCTGTAAAATTTCATCCAATTATTCAAATGATTACGAGAAGTAAAATCTGGAAATTTTGCATTAAGTTTCAATAAGTGAAATCGGTCTATAGGGAGGCCTAACCAAATGGACCGATAAAACTAAATCATATACACTTTGTTATGGGTCTAAAATGCCAGTATATTTTCAATTTGTGGCAAATCGGATAAAAACTATAATTTCTAAAAACCCTAGGAGTTAAATCGGAAGTTTGGTGTAATGGGGGCTATACCAAAACATGCAAGGATACACACAGTATTCAGCACATCTAATTGTAGTTCTAAAATCTAGACCCCAAATCGAAGGCCCAGTTTATAAGGGAGCTATATCAAAAACTGTACCGATATACAATATATTCGGCAGACCTCTTTATGGTCCTAGAATACCTCTAGATTTCCAATTTCAAGCAAATTGGATAAAAACTACGGATTCTAGAAGCACAAGAAGTAAAATCGGGAGATCGGTCTATATGGGGACTATATCGAAACATGGTCCGATATTCGCCATTTTCAGCACACCTCTTTATGGTCCTAAAATACCTCTAGATTTCCAATTTCAGACAAATTGGATAAAATCTACGGTTTTTATAAGCCCAAGACCCCAAATCGGGAGGTCGGTTTATATGGGGACTATATCAAAACCTGGACCGATATAGCCCAACTTCGAACTTGACCTGCCTGCAAACAAAAGACGAATCCGTGCCAAATTTCAGGACGATAGCGCCATTATTGAAGGTTGTAGCGTGATTACAACAAAAGACGGACAGACGGACATGCTTATTAGAGGTGTGCACGTGACACGAAATTGTCGTGACTCACGAAAATTTTCGTGATTCGTGCGTGAGTCAAGCTCATGACAACAGCGTGAGTGTGCGTGAGCGGGATTAACAAACCAAAAATTCGTGCGTGAGTGTGAGTCACGGAAATAATATCTTCGTGAGTGTGCGTGAGTAACGAATGACACCCACGAAAATATTCCTGCTCACCAACATAAAACGCTTAAGAGTTAAATTCAATTACAATTTTAGTGACACCTGTTAAGAGTTTCATACCACTATCGATTTTAATAATGCTCATGTTTTCGGTAAAAAAATCATAAAATTATTCGTGAGTCACGATATTTTTCGAGAGTCACGTTATTTTTCTTGAGTCACGGTATTTTCCGTGAGTCACGACGTTTTCGTGCGTGAGTACAAATTTTCTTTTCGTGAGTGTGCGTAAGCCTACCCAAAAATGTCGTGAGTGAGTGTGTATAAGTTTTCAGTCGTGAGTAAACTATTACTGACGTGCACATAATAATAAGTATGTCATTCCGTTTGTAACGCATCGACATTCGATTTCTGACTATATATATATATATATATATATATATATATATATATATATATATATATATATATATATATATATATATATATATATATATATATATATATATATATATATATATATATATATATATATATATATATATATATATATATATATATATATATATATAGTCAGAAATCGAATGTCGATGCGTTACAAACGGAATGACATACTTATTTTACCCTCGCCAAAATTATTTGATTAATTTTGTAATAGATTTTTGTTTCAATTTAAAAAACTTTTTGAATCAATTGAATTTTTAATTGTATATTTTTTAAAACTCAATTAAAGCTTTAATTGGAAAAAATTTTGTGAAAATTGTTTCTGTGTAGGTGTAATGGCATCAAGATATTTCAGGCTCACTTAGACTATTCAGTCCATTAAGATACCACAGTGGTGAACTTCTCTCATATCACTGAGTGTTGTCCGATTCTATGTTTAGTTCAATGACAAGGAACCTCTTTTTTATAGCCGGGTTCAAACGGCTTCTCGCATTGGGGTGAAACCACTTAGAAAAGCTTTGAAAGACATCTATATATAACGATTAAGAAAAAAGTTTATTTGTACAAATAAAGGTAGTAAAGGTCAATATAGCTCTGAAAATAAATAGAAGTCGTGTGTCCTGCAGTTCATACACTGTTAGAAAAATATGTTTTTCATATGTTCCGATATAAACAAAATGTGTTTCGGGCAAAATTTTAAAACACAATATATTTAAGTGCAAACATGTGATGTTCCTAAACTAACACTAAATGTTTGGGACATCTATGTTAATATGTTAGAATAAATTATGTTTGGGGCATGAATGTTCATAAAAATCATATGTGTGAATGCAAACATATATAAATTTACAAATTTCGACTAAACATACATATGTTGTGATATTTTATTCAAAGCGATAGAGAGAGTATAGAGAAAGAAATAGAGATGGAAACCGAGAGAGTTGACGAAAGATATCAACATTACAAAGCGAAAGAATCAAAAGAGAAAAATTTCTGTGAAACCGCTTGTATGTTATTTCGGAAAACTGTTTTTTGATAAGGCCAAAAATTTGATATGCTTAAGTCTAAATATTATTTAATTTGAATAAAGAGAATAGACATTCGGAACCAAGAGAATAGACATTTGAAAACCAACCAGCATATGTTTTCGCCTGAGAGCAGCATTTTATGTATGTGTGGACATGTGTTTTGTTTATCATTTTGGCATTATGGGCACAATTTTTTTTCTTGGTTCGTTAAAAGAAATCAGGGGTCTTCATAAAAATAACGAAAGGGTACTATACTCTTTTTAGAGTTGGGACAGTAAAATGAAATAAGGAGGAAATAGTGAAAAATTACACAGTAAAATGTATAAAAACAAAGTTTAGTTCCTCTTTATTAATAAGTAGTCCACGAGGAGTTGACGGACACCTTCAAATATAAAAGCGGGCATTAAGTTCGAGTTTTGCAGCTAAAACAATTGAAAAAGTTTATTTTCTTTAAAATAAATTATTAACGAAAAATAAGAGGCATTTTAGAGCGATGGTGTTCAATGCTAGTAAAAAACTGTTCACGCCTAAATAAATTTATGTTTATATTATAAAATTATTTATGTATGTTTATACTCGACTCCACGTTCTTCTTTTGTTAGTTTTTGAATTCTTTCCAAATTTTAAAGTTTTGTACCAAAAACAGTTTTTGTTACAAAATTGTTATTTTTGCAATAAAAAATAATATTTTATCCAAAAATCAGTCAATTACGTTTATATCAAGCACTGTTACTGACTATAAATCTTTAATAACCCACATTTCAAAGTTTCATTATAAAAATTTAATATAGTATAAATATAAATGTGTAAATTAAAAAAAAAAAAGTGTTCGGTCGGAGCAGGGATTGAATGCACGACCCTTTGCATGCAAGGCAGACATGCTAACCACTGCTCCACGTGGCAAACAAATGTATGTTTCTGTTAAATAATGTTATGTTTGCATGGGCTCGTGGGCGCTGCAAACAATGCTATATAAATGTAACTTATAACGATAATTATCTACTGGTCACTATAACAGCTACGTAGCCCAGTGGATAGTGTGTGTGTATGGTACTCGGTTCGATTCTCCGTGCAGGCGAAAGGTAAAATTTAAAAAATTATAAAAGTGAATAATTTCTTCAACATTATTTGTATTACAGAAAAAGGTGCCAAGAACTAAAATATTTCGTGGAAGTGAAAATTACGAGTATGTTAGGCAATGAGCACAATCGTCTTTGGGAAAAATTTTTCCAAGCATATAATATTTTTGGGCTCAAAATGCTTCCAAACATATAATATGTTCACATAAAACAAACATATTAATGTTTCGGCAGTATCCAATAATATATGTGCTTCCTGCAAAATATGTTTGGAACATATGTTAAAGAAGCGATTTTTTTTGAGGGTGTAGTCCAATTCAACTATTTCTCTTGAATGATACATTTAATATGTAATATGAAATGCAATTATTGTCTCACATATTTATACCTTGCAACACACTGTGGAACAGGGTATTATAAGCTAGTGCATATGTTTGCAATACCCAGAAGGAAACGAGATAGACACATGGTGTCTTTGGCAATATTGCTCAAAATTGGTCCCTGAGTCGATGTAGCCATGTCCGTCCGTTCGTCTGTCTGTGAACACATTTTGGTAATCGCAGTTTTAGACCATTTGACTTCAAATTTGGCACAAGTTTATGTTTTGGGTCAGAATAGAACCCTATTGATTTTGGAAGAAATCGGTTCAGATTTAGATATAGCTCCCATATATATCTTTCACCCGATATGGGCTTATATGGCCGCAGAATTCAAAGTTTCATCCTGATTTGCTTGAAATTTTGTACAAGAAGTACAGTTAATAGTATAGTCAAGCGTGCTAATTTTGTTGTCTTGGCTCAGATCTAACCATATCAAATCAGATACCCCAATTTTTACACGGGTGCTTCAAAAATTTTAAACTTTTATCACCAAAAAAATTAGTTTGTTACAAAATTTTTATTTTTTCAATAAAAAAAATATTTTTGAACCAACAACACAGTCCATTTCGTTTATATCAAGCACTGTTCTTTTCTAACTTTAAGTCTTTAATAAGACACATTTTACAGTTCATAGTAAAAATTTAATATAGTAGTATATAATGTTGAACATATTTTCGGAATCTTCTGAACATATCTGGAATATATGTAAAAAAAAACAAAAAAAAACATTTTAGTGTTCGGTCGAAGCAGAGATCGAACCCACGACCCTTGGCATGCAAGGCGGACGTAGCTACCACTGCTTCATCGTGCCCAACTAAATGTATGTTTCTGTTAAATAAAGTTTGTTTAATCGGCTCGTGGGCGCCGCAAGCTATGCTATATAAATATAACTTATATAGATAATTGTCTATTGATGACAATAACAGCAACATAGCTCAGAGGATAGTGTGTTGCTTACAAATTGCATGGTCCGCGGTTCGATTCTCCGTCCAGACGGAGGGTAAAATTTAAAAAGTTTATAATATCGAATAATTTCTTTGTAGAAGTGAGAAAGATGTGGGGGGAAATTCAATTAGTCAAAAAATATTGTATTTTTTTGGAGTTAGTATTTATGAAATTGTTTCTACATCCTGGAAAAGAATAAAAGTTTATCACAAAAATAAAGGGTGGTTAAATTGTAAGGGCCGATGTTGAATGTGAAACACACCTAAACGCCAAGTTTTTTTTTCGAATTTTATTTGACATTTCTCTATTTCAGACTTACTCAATTTGAACCATAGACGTCGTGAATGGGCAGAATGGTTCCAAGAAATGGCAACAGTGGATGATCAATTTTCGAAGAAAATCATCTTCAGTGATGAGGCACATTTTCACCTCTGTGGATTCGCCAATAAACAGAATTGCCGTATTTGGGCGAATGAGAATCCAAGAGTGATAGTCGAAAAACCAATGCACCCACAAAGAGTGACTGTTTGGTGCGGTTTATGGGTTTTATACCCTGCTCCACACTGTGGAACAGGGTATTATAAGTTAGTGCATATGTTTGCAACACCCAGAAGGAGACGAGATAGACACATGGTGTCTTTGGCAAAAATGCTCAGGGCGGGCTCCTGAGTCGATATAGCCATGTCCGTCTGTCCGTCTGCCGTCTGTCCGTCTGTCCGTGAACACATTTTTGTAATCAAAGTCTAGGTCGCAGTTTTAGTCCAATCGACTTCAAATTTGGCACAAGTATGTGTTTTAGCTCAGAATAGATCCCTATTGATTTTGGAACAAATCGGTTCAGATTTAGATATAGCTCCCATATATATATTTCGCCCGATATGGACTTATATGGCCCCAGAAGCCAGAGTTTTACCCCAATTTACTTAAAATTTTGCACAAGAAGAACAATTAGTACTATAGTCAAGTGTGCAAAATTTTTTTGAAATCGGTTCAGATTTAGATATAGCTCCCATATATATCTTTCGCCCGATATGGACTAATACGGTCCCAGAAGCCAGAGTTTTACCCCAATTTGGTTGAAATTTTGCACAGGGAGTAGAATTACCATTGTAGCTATGCGTGCCAAATTTGGTTGAAATCGGTTCAGATTTAGATATATCTCCCATATATAGCTTTCGCCCGATTTACACTCATATGACCAAAGAGGCCAATTTTTAACTCCGATTTAGTTGAAATTTTGCACAGGGAGTAGAATAAGCATTGTTGCTATGCGTGCCAAATTTGGTTGAAATCGGTTCAGATTTAGATATAGCTCCCATATATATGTTTTTCTGGTTTAGACAAAAATGGTCAAAATACCAACATTTTCCTTGTTAAATCGCCACTGTTTAGTCGAAAAGTTGTAAAAATGACTCTAATTTTCCTAAACTTCTAATATATATATATCGAGCGATAAATCATAAATAAACTTTTGCGAAGTTTCCTTAAAATTGCTTCAGACTTAAATGTTTCCCATATTTTTTTACTAAAATTGTGTTCCACCCTAGTGCATTAGCCGACTTAAATTTTGAGTCTATAGATTTTGTAGAAGTCTATCAAATTCTTCCAGATCGAGTGATATTTAAATGTATGTATTTGGGACAGACCTTTATAAATAGCCCCCAACACATTTGACGGATGTGATATGGTATCGAAAATTTAGATCTACAAAGTGGTGCAGGGTATAATATAGTCGGCCCCGCCCGACTTTAGACTTTCCTTACTGGTTTTTACTAAAATTGTGTTCCACCCTAGTGCATTAGCCAACTTAAATTTTGAGTCTATAGATTTTGTAAAAGTCTATCAAATTCTTCCAGATCGAGTGATATTTAAATGTATGTATTTGGGACAAACCTTTATATATAGCACCCAACACATTTGACGTATGTGATATGGTATCGAAAATTTAGATCTACAAAGAGGTGCAGGGTATTATATAGTCGGCCCCGCCCGACTTTAGACTTTCCTTACTTGTTTTGTTTTTTTTGAGTTAGTCTTTATGAAATTGTTTTTACATCCTGGAAAAGAATAAACGTTTATCACAAAAAGAATATACTTTTCTTCCAAATAAACTTCCTTACAGCGAAAAGCAAATGAGAAACGAACTTTGTTTGTCTAAAATTTCGTTTGGGAGGGAAGAATAATTTTTTCGCGTGTAAGATTTCATAAAGTGATATTTGGCAAATGTCAAACTTCTTACTAGTTTTTTGTTATACCCACCGCCATAGAATACTTATGGGGGTATAATAAGTTTACCATTCCGTTTGTAACTCATCAAAATATCGATTTCTAAGACTACACTGAAAAATAGCATGCCCGGTTCGAAAGATTTCGTCTTTTTCAAATTTTTGTGGTATTGATTCCGAGCCAAAGAAGAAGACACGATTCTCTTTTAAATTTGGATTTTGCGTACTCATATTCTATAAAAGTCCTTTAGAAACCTGTAAGCCACAACTTTAATTTGCAAATTTGCCTAGCTGATGGCCTCAGTTGCTCCTTTTCCCAGTTATTTTTTTTACAATTTTTTTCCCAATCTCAATCCCGCTCATTTTCTTCTGAGACTTTTGATACAATACGTCGTGATAATTCTAAAAAGGATTTCTTTTGATTTTTCTTATAAATGACTTTCGGCTTTGTGAGCGTAAACATATTTAATGCATTTTTCCCATTCAATTCAAATTTGTCTGTATATTATTTCATTATAAATCGATTTTACTTGATTTTCAAAAAATCAAAACTTTAGTAGATGATTTTGAAGATTACAAATATCGACGTAATAAATGATTGTTCAACGCGCAAAAAGGAGTGAAGGAGAATGTAGAGAAAGTTTTTACCAACAAAAACGAGCCGCATGGCTCACAAAATTGTTGCTAGAGCTTTGTAATACAATGAAAATGGAACTGTGTAGGTAAAAGTACGAAATATCTGGAACTAGATCCCGAAGTCAGAAGACATCTTTATTCATACTTACATTTTTAATTCTGTTTTTTCCATAAATAAAATTATTTTTGTTTTTTTTTCATAAAATAATTATATTTCAAAATTTATTTACAGATTTCCTACTTATATCCACATATTAAGTACATAGTCTAAAGCTAATTTGCTTAATTCTGGAGAACCATTAATAATAGTATACACCTAGATCAACTATAAAAAATATATATAAATACATACAATTGCTATTAACAAAATCCTAAATTTATATTTCTATCATTACTAATAATAATAATAACAATTCATCTAAATTGTCTCAGTCTTGGAATGAAGCTGATGATGCTGTACAAAAAAAAAAAAAAAAAATTAAACGATTTGGCGATGATCTTTCCCCTGAGTATTTCACTGCTGCCGGATGACAATGATGACGATTGAGCCTTAAATTGATTATATCGATCGGTGACCGTCTTCGAGAGACCTCCAGTTCAAGATATATTCTATCTTTAGAGCAGTTACACAGCCGAAGGCTTTTGTTTAGTGCTTTTATCACCTTGGGTGTTCAAGCTTTTTGAGATACCTTTTTTCTGATCTGTTTTGTTACGATTGGGTCTAGTTTCAAACTAAACATAGATCACCATGGACTATCTGTATACGGTATTTCTTTTCATATCAGAATTTTCCATTTTATGCAGCAATATTTGTGAACTACGTTTTGATGGGGAAATATCTTGTTTCGATTTCGCCGTCTCATCAAGGGAATAATCAAAATTTGATTCCGTATACAAGGGTTGAGATCGATGGATACCCGATGTTGATGACGAAGCTGTGGCTAAATTACTAATTGTAATTATTTCAGGATCTGGATTTAAATTTAGATTTTTCTCATTAACCCGATCCAATGAGGAGGAACTACTTTTCAAGGGATTCATATAACGTCTGAGATTTTCTTCATTTTGTAAATTATTGGATTTTTCAGGATCATGTCGCGATGAATCCATCGAGGGTGATAGATTAATACCCGAAGTGGATGTGGCAACAATACGTTGACGCCAAAACAAACTTAGGAATATGGCCAATATTACAAGAACAATGAATATTCCGCATAGAATGGCTATTAGGAGATAGTTTTTACTACCAGTCTCAACTTTAACTTCGATTATGGCAGATTTTGAGTCGGTATGCACTGGAAGGAGAAGAATGAAAGAAAAATTAATATTTTGTAGAATTTATAAAAAAAAAAAATAACTTTAAAATAAATGAAATTGATTGGAATAAAGAAAACCTAATGTTGGCTTATGATACACTGGTAGAAAGAGCTGTGTAAGATTAACAAAATATAACGATCAATATAACGATTTTTCATTTCATAATATTAATGAATATTTTCATTTTATAGCATCAGTGATACTTTTCGTTTTCGATAATTTCCTTTAATGAACATTTTCATTGTCTTAATGAACACTATTCATTATATGAAAAACATTTTTTGTTGGCTTAATTTTATTGAAATGAAATACAAATATGTAAAACCTACTTTGGACTATTTTTTTTTCAAAAATTTCGAAGTCTCTTTTTAAAATCGCAAATAAAGTCAATGGAATGGAATCAACTCAAATTTTTATGTTGTCCAAAATTGACTTTTCAATATATACCCAAAGAAAACTGTTAGTAAAAAAAGCAGAAAAGACTGCTAAAGCAGTAAAAAGTCTGCTGAAAAGGAAGTAACTGTTTGCAAATCAGCAAACAGAACTTTTGCTGATTGTGGCAGCCCAATATTTCAGACTCACTTAGACTATTCAGTCTGTTGTGGTAGCACAGTTGGTGAACTTCTCTTTTCTCTATGAGCGCTGCCCAATTCTATGTTTAGCTCAACGTCAAGGGACTTCTTTTATAGTCGAGTTCACTTTGTGGTAAAACCACTTAGAGAAGTTTTGAAACACTCAGAAATGTCGCCAGCATTACTGAGAGAGGATAATCCACCGCTGAAAAGATTTTTGATGTTTTCCGAAACTGGGATTGAAACCATGACGTGTTAACTGTTACATCACAGTGGCTCTCAAAGCATATTAGAGGGTAGGACTATCACGGTTGTCTCAATTGGTAGAATTCTCCCAAAAATGGTAGATTTTGTACTGTTTGGTGGATTCGTAGCATCCCTGAAGTTTTGGCAGATTTTAAGTTTTTTGTTTTTAGAAATACAATTTAGCAAAAACTCTTATAGAAATAAAAAAAAATTTAAACATTTTTTAGAGAAATAAAATTTTGACAAAATTTTCTATAAAAATAAAATGTTGACAAATTTTTCTGTAGAAATAAATTTTTGATAAAAATTTTTACAAAAAAAAAAATTTAATTATTTTTTATAGAACTAAAATTTTGACATATTTTAGAAACAAATTTTTTTCAAAATTTTCTATAGAAGTGAAATTTTGACAAATTTTTCTATAGAAATAAAATTTTGACAAAACTTTCTATAGAAATAAAATTTTGACAAAGTTTTCTATAGAAATAAAATTTTCTATAGAAATAAAATTTTTTCAAAATTTTCTATAGAAATGAGATTTTGACAAAATTTTCTAAAAAAAATAAAATTTTTATTTTTTTTATAGAAATAAAATTTTGTCAAAATTTTCTATAGAAATAAAATGTTGACAAATTTTTCTATAGATATAAAATTTTGATAAAATTTTCTAAAAAAATAAAAATTTTTTAAATTGTTGTTTATAGAACTAAAATTTTAACAACATATTTTAGAAACAATTTTTTTTTTAATTTTCTATAGGAATGAAATTTTGAGAAAATTTTCTATAGAAATAAAATTTAGACAAATTTTTCTATAGAAATAAAATTTAGACAAAATTTTCTATAGAAATAAAATTTAGATAAAATTTTCTATAGAAATAAAATTTAGACAAAATTTTCTATAGAAATAAAATTTTGACAAAATTTTCTATAGAAATAAAATTTTCTATAGAAATAAAATTTTGACAAAATTTTCTATAGAAATAAAATTTAGACAAAATTTTCTATAGAAATAAAATTTTGACAAAATTTTCTATAGAAATAAAATTTTCTATAGAAATAAAATTTTGACAAAATTTTCTATAGATATAAAATGTTGACAAAATTTTGTATAAAAATAAAATGTTGGCAAATTTTTCTATAGAAATAAAATTTTGATAAAAATTTCTACAAAAAAAACCAACAAATTTTTAAAATTATTTTTTATAGAACTAAAATTTTGACATATTTTAGAAACAAATTTTTTTAAAAATTTTCTATAGAAGTGAAATTTTGACAAATTTTTCTATAGAAATAAACTTTTGACAAAATTTTCTATAGAAATAAAATTTTGACAAAATTTTCCATAGAAATTTTCTAAAGAAATAAAATTTTGACAAATTTTAAACAAAAATTTCTATAGAAATACAATTTTTATAAAATTTACTATAGAAATACAATTTTGACAAAATTTTCTATAGATATAAAATGTTGATAAAATTTTCTAAAAAAAAAAAATAAAATTTTTTAAAATTGTTGTTTATAGAACTAAAATTTTAACAACATATTTTAGAAACAAATTTTTTTTCAAAATTTTCAATAGAAATGAAATTTTGACAAAACTTTCCATAGAAATACATTTTTTTTCAAAATTTTCAATAGAAATAAAATTTAGACAAAATTTTCAATAGACATAAAATTTAGACAAAATTTTCTATAGAAATAAAATTTTGACAAAATTTTCTATAGAAATAAAATTTTGACAAAATTTTCAAAAAATAAAAAAAATATAGATATAAAATTTTGACAACATTTTTAGAAACAATTTTTTTTTCAAAATTTTCTATAGAAATGAGATTTTGACAAAACTTTCTATAGAAATAAAATTGTGAGCAAATTTTCTATAAATTTAAAATTTTGACCAACTTTTTTTATAGAAATAAAATTTTGACCAAATTTTTTATAGAAATAAATTTTTGACAAATATTTCTATAGAAATATTTGTTTTGGCAACGTTTTATATAGAACAAATTTTTGACATCATTTTTTAGAAACTATTTTTTTGCAAAATTTTCTATAGAAATAAAATTTTGACAAAATTTTCTATAGAAATAAAATTTTGACAAAATTTTCTATAGAAATAAAATTTTGACAAAATTTTCTATAGAAATAAAATTTTGACAAAATTGTCTACAGAAATAAAATTTTGACAAAATTTTCTATAGAAATAAATGTTTGAACAAATTTTCTACAGAAATAAAACTTTGGCAAAATTTTCTATAGAATAAAATTTTGACAAAATTTTCTAAAAAAATTATAGATATAAAATTTTGACAAAATTTTTTAGAAACAATTTTTTTTTCAAAATTTTCTATAGAAATGAGATTTTGACAAAACTTTCTATAGAAATAAAATTGTGAGCAAATTTTCTATACATATAAAATTTTGACCAACTTTTTTATAGAAATAAAATTTTGACCAAATTTTTTATAGAAATAAAATTTTGACAAATATTTCTATAGAAATATTTGTTTTGACAACATTTTATATAGAACAAATTTTTGACAACATTTTTTAGAAACTATTTTTTTTTCAAAATTTTCTATAGAAATAAAATGTTGACAAAATTTTCTATAGAAACAAATTTTTGACAACATTTTTTAGAAAGAGATTTTGACAAAATTTTCTAAAAAATAAAATTTTGAAAATATTTTCTAAAAAAAATAAAATTTTGACAAGATTTTCTATGGAAATAAAATTTTAACAAATATTCTATAGAAATAAAATTTTGACAAAATTTGTCTATAGAAATAAAACTTTCTAGAGAAATAAAAATTTGAAAAAATTTGCTATAGAAACAAAATTTTTCTATAGAAATAAAATTTTGGCATAATTTTCTATAGAAATAAAATTTTGACACAATTTTTCTATAGAAATAAAATGTTGACAAAATTTTTCTATAGAAATAAAATGTTGATAAAATTTTCTATAGAAACCAAATTTTGACAAAATTTTTTATAAAAATAAAAATTTGATGAACATTTTATTAAAAACTGCATTTGTTTAATTTGGTAGATTTTTGCAAAATTTTTCTGGTTCATTAGTTTTGGCACGTGTGGCAGTCGTGAGGACTATACAAAAATCGTTGTTTGTCCTTGAAAATTCTTTGGGTAACACCTGAAAACCTAGGATAAAGTGGCAGCCCGATTAAGATTCAGAAATTTTTGTCCACCAGTCCACAAATTATAAAAATATAATATCGGACACTGAAAGCTGTTTTGCAGACTTTTTTTCATGAGTATACTTTTAACAAAAAAATTAAACTATTAAAAAATTCAAAAATAGAATCATAAAGTGAAAAGGTCGACTATTCGATATTTAAAAAATTTAAACGTGTCAAAAATTTAAACGTTTTGGCGTTCGTAATTTTCCAAAAGTATTTTTTTCGACCTTTTCAATTTTTAAAAACTATAATTTGATATAAACTGTCGCTGTAAACCTCATTTATTTTGAAAAATCCCCACAAAAATATCCAAAATTTCTGGATTTTCTCCACCAAACCCCCCATTCCTCAACTCATAAATGTCGACCCCATCCACGAAAAGATATCTCCGATTTGGGGGAAAATTTCCAATACTGGCAACACTGAATTCATCAATTAATATTCGACTTTTTAACTTTTTCTTTAATGTTACACTCAAAACCGAAATGGGCACTCTATTTCACTAAAGCCAATTTAACTATATTTCAGTTCATGGAATTATTATGTTTGGAAAAGTTAAATTTTTCCGTTCCGTTCCGTTAAATGAACTAAAAAATGGGACAAAATTATACACAAATGAAGCATAGAAATTTACTTATTTCATACTTCTTACCAAATAGATTATTATTTCTTTAAATTTATAAATTTTACTATAAATGCAATTTTGAAGTTCAATTTTATCCTTCAAACTACAAAATTTTCTTTAACAAGTGAAAAATAAATTAACTATTTCTAAATTTTCCCCATGTCAGTGTGTTTTTTTTTTCATTATGATTTCCTACTTACATAATTCACATTTTGCTCCATGGCGATCGGGTGGACAAACACATGTAAAAGCACCAATACCATCGATACATGTACCACCACCCTCACATGGTTGCGGAGAACATTCATTGACATTTATGCGACAATCTGGTCCAGAGAAACCCTTTGCACACACACAACGAAACCATCCAGATCCAGATTCACATGTGGCTCCATTATGACACGGTTGACCATGGCATTGATCTTCGGGTTCATTACAAAAAGGGCCTGTCCATCCGGCTACACAACGACATTGCGAAGTTGAACCTTTTACAGATGGACTCGTTGCAACACAACTACCACCATTTTGACATTGACCGGGAAAGCAGTTACTTGAAGTAGGTTCTGGTGAACAATGTTTACCTGAAAGTATATACAAAATCGAAAGAGATTATAAGAAAAAGTTTTAAAGATTTGTACAAATGTGTGTTATTGCACTAAGCAAAAAAAAAAAAAAAACAACAATATTAATAAAAAATAAAAATTAATGCAAGAAAATTTTGAAGGCATCTAAATATCGAATAAATATAGTTGATTTAATACAATTTACGAAGGTTGCCTTTTATTTGGCGGGATTGAGCAATTCTAGTGTTGCAATGTAATAGCTCTATCGTAAAGCTTGAAAAATTTAAATAATTTAAAATTGTTTTAGACATTTAAAATTTTGATATTCAAGATTATATTAATTTTGGAGCATAAATATTTATTAATTTATTTAAAAATCCATTACTACATATCATAATAATATTTTATAAAAAAATATGAAAAATATAAAAATTTTAAAAAATATAAAATATTATTGGGATATGTATTTAGTAATGGATTTTTGAATAAATTAATAAATATCTATGCTCCAAAATTAATATCATAATATTATTAATATCAATATGGGGCATATCTCAAATAATGGTCCGACAGATATTTTCCGTATATTGTTGTTCGTCTAAAAGCGGGATATCGATACTACACAGACAATTCCACATCCGAGTAAAAATCGAGAGATCTAATTTGATACGATTAGATATGACTAGATCCGAAAAATGGTAAGATCTAATCATATCTAATTACTATGGAATTAGATCTGATCAGATCTCAATATTGGCCTGGATCTAATGTCTTAGATATAATTATATCTATGCCTGCATATAGTTGGATCTGATGTAATATCTCGTCATAAATATATGGAATTATATATAATTATATCTTATTTTGTCTTATCATATCTGGGTAAATCTGCTTAGATCTAAAGGGGCCAATTTTGAGATCTAATCATATCTAATTAGATTCCCCAATTTTTACACGGGCACTTATAATTTTCAAAATCTTTATATCTCTTTTTGTGTATGGAATTTTACTTCCCAATTTAACAATTTTGTTTTTGTAAAAATATTTGTTTAATATTTTTTTTTGTTATTATCGAATAAAACTTACCATTACATTGAGATTGATTGTTCGGTTGAAGCATCTGCTCACAATGTTTGCCCGTTCGACCTGGTGAGCAATGACAATAATAGCTGCCTGCAGTATTAATACAGTGACCTTCTAAACATGGTGAAGGAGAGCAATAGTCGTTGGCCTTCTGGAAGAAATGAAGTGGGCAAAAAAAAAAAAACACAAAAAGAAAAATTATTATAAAATTATTTTGCAATGGCAAAAATATTTCTAAATTTTTTTTACATAATTAAGAAAATTATATATACAATAATTTTCTTTTGCTCTAGAGCAGAAACAAAGTATCGTCATAATTAATTCATCAGAAAGGCCTATTAATTAAAATGTAACTGGGTAGTGTTGGCTGTAAAACCCACCTTAATTGTAATCAATGGACTTTTCCATTATTCATATTGAGCAAATACAAAAAAAAAACAGAAAACCTCATTACAACAAAAAAAAAAAAAAATATCAATAAACGAGCAAGAGATATTAATTATAACACAACTTTAATGAAATGAAATGAGGTACACAAGCTCCCATTTAGCACGAAGCTGTAAGTATAACAATATAAACTGGACTCTAGCCTCAAGAAATTAATTGATCAAATCTCTAGAGATTTCATAAACCCCAGTGATGGCAAACTGGCTGTTACACTTAATTGTTGTTAACATATTAATGAGCAATTTATTTATTTTTTTTTCTTAACTTTTTGTAAAACAATGTGATGTAATTATTTATAAGTAAACGAAATAAACAGCAACAAGAGAGTTAAAACAACAACAAAAAAAGTGTAACAATTGTTAACACTATGCTTGTGTCTTAAGTCTTTTGTTTTGGTCTCTCCCAAATGACATGAAATCACCAATGTATTAAGTTTAATGGAATTGTTTGCTTTAGTTTTTTTTTTCTTTTAATGGGGAAAATTATTAAGAAAAACTAACTTAACAAGTGTATTTAACAAAAATTATGCTTTTAGTAAAAATATGTGGTTATTTCAGTTGTTTTTATTTTGTCTAAATCTTACCTCACACAATGGTCCGGAATATCCCAATGGACAAATGCAATTAAATTTACCAATCATATCCACACATTCGCCACCATTGAGACATGGTGAATTGGCACATTCATTGATATCAATTTCACAGTGGCGACCTGTTTGGAGATAGGAAACAAAAAGAACACAGAAAAATAAGAGATTATAAAAAAAAATATTTAGATTCAATTTATTTTTAAATATTTGCATATATTATATAAAGGGTACTGTTATTTATTACCCTAACTTCTGTCATTATTTATATTCATAATTTATTATGGTTATAAATATTATAAATAAATATCAAAGGTACTGTATGGGGTAGGTTAAGGTTAAAGTGGCAGCCCGATTAAGATTCAGGCTCACTTAGACTATTCAGTCCATTGTGACTGTATGGGGTAAGGTGACTCTTTTAAATGAATTTTGCAAAGCTGCAATATTGAGAACATATTCTTTATAATTGGGAGGTTCGATTACTTTGATAAAAAAGCCATATGTGATATAGGGCACATAAGTTTCGGTATGGACCCACAAATTAATGCTCTTCTTTTTTTTTTGCTTTAATTAAATTTATGTTTAAAACGCATTCCTTCTACATACCTTCAAAACCCGTGGCACATGCACAATGATAGTCATTCACCAAATCCATACAAGTTGCACCATTCTGACATTGGCCCACGCAATCATCGAAATTTTTCGCACACGTTGGTCCACCCCAACCATCAAGACAAACGCATTGAAATGAACCTGGCAGATTAATGCATTGTTTGGCATTCACACAAGCACCCATGGTGGTCGGCGTGGTGGAGGCATTTGCAGCTGCCGCCAACGATGAAGAGGCTGCATTTAAGGCAGCTATCAAAGCTAATGATGGTGAACCCGAATGGGCAATAGCAGCCGTAACGGCGGCTGTTGTCGTTGACATCATTGGATTTTGTTGATGAGGTTTAGACGATGAATACGAGATTTCGCATTCATTCACATCCATTTGACATACATCGCCTGTCCACTGAGGTGGACATTCGCAACGGAAACCACCGATTAGATCAATACAAGTGCCACCATGTTCGCAAGGGCCACCGGCACATTCATCGATATCTGTAAAGAAAAATGAACAAAACCACAAAGAACAACAAGATAAAAAACCATGTTCAAAAGTTACGTAAAAAAGAACTAAACAAGGAAATAAACCGAAACATTCATGTTAATCCGAATGGAAAAACTCTATTTGTAGAAGATGCATAATTTTTCGTTTTATTTCTATCTTTATCTGGAAAATTTTTTTGTTTTTTTTTTATTCTTTTCTAGGTGGCTTCAAGTGTCTATCTACCAACTGATGTGATTGAGTGATGTTTTCTTTTCAAGGGTGCTGACACATTTATCAGCTCTATGGAAATCTCAAATGATTCTTTGTCTTATTTCCTTGTCATGCTTTTGGAAATACTTGTGGTCGTTCCATCAACATACATTTTGTTTTCTGATATAGGATTAAAAGGAAAGGATGAATCAGGTGTATGTAATTTACTATTTTTTTTTTGTATAATGATTCAATATGGAAGTGAGCGAATTATTATAAGCGATATAAGATATTAGTCATTACGTTTGTTACGCATGGAAATATATTCGTGATGAAGTTAAAATTCAGAGGAAATCTAAGAATTATGTGTCTGTCTGTCTTCTGGTTTGATTTTTTGAAAATCGCCTTCTGGTATATGGCTTTCGATTTTGCTTTTTATAGTGCAAAAAGCAACTGCCCGATTCTATGTTTAGCTCAAAGATAAGGGACCTATTTTTATAGCCGAGTCTAAATGGCATTTCACGTTATGGTGAAACCCCATAACCTCACCAGCAGGGAATAAACCATCGCTGAAATATTTTTTGATGTTCAACCAAAACTGTCTACACTGAAAAAAAGCATGCCCGGTTCCAATGATTTTGTCTTTACTTTAAAAATGTTGGTATTGATTCCGATCCATAGACGTGGAGAATACAAGTAAGGATACTTTTAAGACACAATTCTCTCTTAAATTTGGGTTTTGTTTACTTGCTTATTATACCCATTTGGAAGTCAAATCACTTAATTATATGGACAATAAGACTTCATTGAAAATTTATCGACTTTTGGACAAGGGAAAAAACTTTATATTGGAGAAATGAGTCTTCTATGCTAAGCAAAATTTGCATTCGTATTTTAAAGACATGAAATCTTTGACCTCAGGACAATATTTTTTTTTTCAGTGTAGCAAAAACAAAAAAATTGGAAGTTATTTTCAAGTCATTACTTTTAATGAGCATCCTAGAATTTTGAGGTGATATATAACAAGTATATAAAGCAGTAAGTTCGGCCGGCCCGAATCTTAAATACCCACCACCTTGAATAAAATATACTAGTTTCCTTTGAAAATTTCAGGGGAGTTTGATGACAGATATCTTTCCAGCTGATAAGTTCAACCAGTACGCTTCCCACAGATAAATGTAAAGATTTTACCTATGAAGACTAGATCAGATTCTGTAGTTATAAGAAACATTTTTTTTTAAGTTTTAGAGGAATCATAAACATCTCTTGTAAGTGTGCAAGAAAATGATGAAATAAAGCTTTGATTTGAAATCTAAAATCTGTAAATTTTCATTCAATTATTTAAATGATTACGAGAAGTAAAATCTGGAAATTTTCAGTTTCAAGCAATTTTCATGGTAAAAACTACGGATTCTAGAAGCCCAAGAAGTAAAATCGGGAGATCGGTCTATATGTGGGCTATATAAAAATATGGACCGATAGTCACCATTTTCGGCACATCTCTTTATTTTCCTAGAATACCTCTAGATTTCCAATTTCAGGCAAATTGGGTAAAAACTACGGATTCTAGAAGCCCAAGAAGTAAAATCGGGAAATCGGTCTACTCACCAGTTTCGGTACACGTCTTTAGGGTCCTAGAGTACCCCTAGATTTCAAATTTCAGGTAAATTCGATTAAAACTACGGATTATAGAAGCTCAAGAAGTAAAATCGGGAGATCCGCCTATATGGGGCTAACCCAAAACATGGACCAATAAGCACCATTTTCGGTACACTTTTTGATGGTCCTAAAATACCTCTAGATTTCCAATTTCAGGCAAATTGGATAAAAACTACATATATATATATATATATATATATATATATATATATATATATATATATATATATATATATATATATATATATATATATATATATATATATATATATATATATATATATATATATATATATATATATATATATATATATATATATATATATATATATATATATATATATATATATATATATATATATATATATATATATATATATATATATATACTTTATATTTTATAGTCGGAAATCGATATTTCGATGTGTTACAAACGGAATGACAAACTTATTATACCCCCGTCACCATGCCATGGTGGTGGGTATAAAAATGCAAGGTCTAGAGGGAAAAAGTCTATACTAGTGGTATTAAATCCTTGTGTCCTTTATTCTCAGCGGACTTGCTCACCGTTGAACCACGGTTGCTCCAAATGTGATGTAGCCTTGTTATATTGAATTATTTTTAAAAAAATAAAAACTCGGTACCCAAGTCTTTTTTCATTCTTATTACAAAGAAAAAATATCAATATTAATTTAAAATTAAAAAAAATATTTAAGTTGAAATCGTAATCAATTGAACAATTAAACTTTTAATCAAATGAAATTAAATTATCCTAATTAATTTTTTTAATTAAAAATAAAAAAATATATCCAATTGGAATATAAATGAATTTGTTCTGGAATAATTAGATTCTATAAACATACTATAGTTATAATAGAAAATTTCATAAAAAGATAGAAACTCCTTAAATATTAGCAGAAAATTTATTCAAATAATTATAAACAAATAATAACAAAATAAAAATAGATTGCTTCAATTAAAAAATTAATTGAATTTTACGACCAAAATTAATTAATTTTTTATTGGCTCAATCAATTGAAAATGTCGAAGAAATCAATTTTAATTCTTATCAAGTATTTGTTTTATTTTCAATTAATTATATGTTTACTATCATTTTTGCAATTGAAGCAATTTTAATTAAAAAAATTAATTGGATCAATTTATTTCTAAACTGACTTAGAAAGTATTTTTTTTTGTGTACTATCCCTACTCCCAAATTGGCAGGTGTTCATTAGTTCGTTAAATATATTGTATAGCAAAACCAAATAATTCAGTGCGCTTAGTATAGATGTTGAAAAAAGTATTATGCAAAAATATTTTTAGTTTTGCCATAGCTTGGATAGCTCTTGTATACAATATCAGTTAAATAATTCATTGGATCAATCAATTTACTGATTGCGTAAGAAACAAATTTTCTGGGTACTGTCCTAATTACCAAGTTGACTGGTAGTCCATTGGTCGTTGGTATGGTGTGACTTTTTTTGTTATTTATTTCCAGAAACATTCCAATAAATATGTCAAAAATTAAAACTTCCAAAATTTAGACTTTTATTTACCTCCAAGGATTTGATACAAATTTCTAAATATTTTTTTTTGTTACAAACAATTTGCTCTACTAAATCGTGATAGGAAAAAATTATTTTTATTTTAAGTTTATTATTTTCACATGTTAAAAAAAAAGTATTATGCAAAAATGTTTATAGTTTTGCCACTTCAATAACTGGATAACTCTTGGATGTTGGTTGGTTGATTATTCAACCTACATTCTTTTATACATGCAATCGAATTGAAGTTTGTAAATAGAAGTGCTAATAACAAAATAAACAAAGGAATCAAATTAAAAGTTGCAAATGCATGCAAAGTGTACAAGTGTTTGCAATCAAAAGACTTAAGAAACAAACATACAAACACACACAATGTGCAATTATTACGCCCATATAATACCGCAAAAATACAAAAATCTAATTATTTCGTGGCATATTATGCATATCATTTTATTATTTACAGATTGTGAAATGGATAAAACTTGAAGTGTGAGTGAGTAAAATTGAAAGTTTATTTATCTATCTTAAAGATATGAGAGTTTAATTTAAAAAGTTAAACTGCTATTGATAATTCAAGGTATCAAATATGAAAGTGACTATTAATTTTGTTTATTGGGGGAAAATATGAATTATTGTTGATATTGATATTATTTTATTATGGTATCATAGAAACATTTAAAAGTTTTCTGTACAGGTCATAAGACTTTAAGTAAATTTCCCCTTTTAGTTTAGCTTGTCATAATATCTACTCCTACATGAAATTGCAATTTTTTTGTGTACATTAATCCATATAATTGTTAAACATAATCGAACAAACTTAATTCAAATATCAAATTTTACATTTATGATTTGGAAGAGACGAGAAACAAACAAGAAAAAGAAAAAGTTTATAATTGTCTAAACTATGTTTGTGACTTGTGGAAATCCCGCTGCGTTGATTACAGGCTTTCACAAAAATAGTTTTCCGAACAACTTTATATGTAGGTACCTGTAAAAATAATAAACTATCAGACAGGCTTGCATCCATACCAATATTGTATGTTTGTCTACTTTTAATCTTGTTTTGACGATTTCAACATACAGTCTGATTTTTAAGAGGTTTTTTGGTTTTTCTCATAAGGAAAAAAACGAAAAATTAAATCGGTGATGGCAACCGTAACTGCCAGTCGCATTTAAAGACTCATTTAAAAATCTTCGAATACTTTGGTTTTTCTTTATGAGTCTTTTTTTTCACTGGCTATTAAAGCTCTTTGCTTTATTACCACGAATCGAAATAAAGGGGGAAAACATTAAACATCCTGAATTGGGATTTTTCGTTTTTTTTTCACATTTACTTTGAGATAATTATTCAAAGATTCGCTTTGTTTTACAATTTGTTACGAATTGCAAAACAATACCCAAAGATGAAGACTACTAAGACGTTATTGTCATCGTAAACATATGTGTGCTGGTCGGAATCTGTGTGCATCGGTCCACAGTTTTATGTGGATAGCTGCTTAACGACTTTAATTTTCAATCCTACCTTAGCTATGGTACACTCCTTTGAAGTGTTGTTTAATTTAGTGCCTACCATTTTCTACACAGATCCGATATTGTTTTGCTCTGTGTATTACAGTTATCACAACATTGGTAGTATGTATGGTAGTAGTTTGGAGTTTCATATTGCATGACTAGTGATTTTGTTTTAGAATAATGTCGTTTCCTGTGTCATAGGATAAGAGTTACACACTCTATGGGATTGTTTGACCAATATTGTGATACATTACTATGATATAGATTGGCCAAAATACTCATGGGAATAAGATTTTAATTTTAAAGAATTAATAATAAATGAGTATATTTTAGAATTAAACCAGGGATAGCTGTAGTATTTTTAGGGGTTTTAAAAGCAAGATCATCAATGGCAATAATCTTTTAATTTTAAAGAAATGATTACACTGAAAATTTACACTTGATGAGAGTCGATTTTTCTTATGTATTTTGATCTGCTGAATTCAAAAAAAAAAAATTTAACTCATCACAAATCCAATTATACACGATTATTCGTCAACTTAATACTTTTCATTTAAGAAGAAGCAACATTTCTAACTCGAAATATAATTTTTTAGTGAAAAAAGAGCAAAAAACGGGATATCTCAAAGAATGTTCCATAAAAAAAATTTATATTTTTTTTTAAATTTTAAATTTTTTTTTCGAATTCAGCTGATCAAAATACATAAGAAAAGTTGCCTCTCATCAAGTGTACATGATTTTTTTTTGTAAACTAGTATTATGAATGAGTATATTTGTGAATTGGAAACAGTGCTGCCGCTAGTGAAAAATTGAGTGAAGTGGATTTTGGAAAAAAGTGGAGTAGATTGAATAAAATTGAAGTAGCATACATTTTTGAAAACAAAACAATAGAATTTATTTATGAAATTCTGAGTCGATCTGAGCATGTCCATCCGTCCGTCCGTCTGTTGAAATCACGCTAACTTTCGAACTAAAGAAGCTATCGACTTGAAACTTGGCACAAGTAGTTGTTATTGATGTAGGTCGGATGGTATTGCAAATGGGCCATATCGGTCCACTTTTACATATAGCCCCCATATAAACGGACCCCAAAATTTGGCTTGTAGAGCCTCGTGGAGAAGCGAAATTCATACGATCCGGTTGAAATTTGGTACGTGGTGTTAGTATATGGTCTCTAACAACCATGCAAAAATTGGTCCACATCGGTGCATAATTATATATAGCCCCCATATAAACTAATCCCCCGATTTGCTTTGCGGAGCCTCTAAGAGAATCAAATTTCATCCGATCCGGCTGAAATTTGGTACATGGTGTAAGAATATGGTCTCTAACAACTATGTTCATCGTAATTAAAGGAATAGGGAAAACAATTGGGTAATATGGGGAACATTTTAAAAATTTGAAGCAGAACAAAAAGTGAAGCAGATTTTTGGAAGAAAGAGTGACGAAGTAAATTTTGTGAAAATGAAGCAAAATACTTCTATTGAAGTAGTAGCGGCAGCACTGATTGTAAACACTAAACCAGCGATAGCTCTAGCATATTTGGGTTTTTAAAAGCAAGAACACCCAGAAAATAAGAAAGAAACAATTGAATAAAATGTAGGTTCATTTTAGAAATTTTTAACTAAAATGTTTTACTAATTGCAACGCTAAATTCAACTTATTTTTATTGAAAAGAAAATTTAAATTTTATCACTTTTCCACGGCCTAATGAAATTTTCCTTTTTTTAAGTATGTCTTAAAAATTTCATGAACTAAAGGTGGGTATAAAGTTCAATGGCCGTACACATAAGTTCAATATGAACTAAAGCAAAAGAACATTTTCATACGATTCCTACCGTGGCGCAATGGTTTGCCTGCCTTGATAACGCAAGGTCGTCGGTTCGATTCCTGCTTCGAACGAACACCAAAATGTTTTTCAGCGGTGGGTTATCCCACCCCAGTAATGCTGGTGACATTTCAATGCAATGTGGAACGCCGTTCGGACTCGGCTATAAAAAGGAGGTTATTTGTCATTGAGCTTAACATGGAATCGGGCAGCACTCAGTGATAAGATAGAAGTTCACCAATGTGGTATCACAATGGACTGAATAGTATAAGTGAGCCTGAGCCTGCCACCTAACCTAACCTACGATTCTCAAATATAGTAAAAATTAACTAATGTATGGTTAAATTGGCCTTGATTGGGCGCCAATGATTTTATTCTTTACTTTTGGTTCATGTTTTCTTCTATGAAAGGATGTAATTTCATGAACTGCAGTTAAAAAGTACAACAGGGCATTAAATTTTCCTAAATTTAACAACGCTTCGTGGAAATCTCAAAATGTGGAGTACAATTTAGTTCAATTTTTGCGCGACGTATAAACAGTTTACTTTTTTTCGGTGTATTCTCACGTTGTATTTCGTAGTTTTGGATTTTTGTCGTTTTATCCTCCATTGTAGCTCCATAAAAAAACAACAAAAGTCTAAAGACTTTTACCCTGTTTCTGTATGTCGAACAAGAGTATTTAAAATGACAGGCAAGTCACTTCATATTTAGATGTCGAGTAACAAACGAACATATACAATAAGTGTCAACAAAAAAAGTAAAATCAGTTTTGGAATTTGAATCAATTCTCAAGCCAAAAATTTGAATATAGAGGGGTTTTAGACGATGCAATTGGTTGCGTGCAATTTTTTGTATTCTCTTTTAAAGTTGCTTCTTAAAAACTTCAGCATTTATACGTTGAAATTTTTCATGCAATCGCTTGAAATTTCAAGTTTCAGAAATGTCAAAAAATTGCAAGAGGAACGGAAAACATGAAATTTTTTCTACCCCCTTTGCTTCTCTACCCCGTTTGCCTACAAACAAGAATTGCGTGCAATTATTGCATCGTCTAAAACCCTTCATACTCATTTTTGATAATCAACGATTTGAACTTTCAAAAATGGAGAAACCCAAATTGATTCGAATTCGAGTGACTGCTTTTCAGTCGACTGGGTTGTCGTTCGACATACATAAACAGGGTATTTGTCTTTGTCTGGATTTCATTAATTTTGTAGAATTGTTCAAAATTATTAATTTTTATGCTTTTCATTATACTACACACATCATGAAGGTCTTAAATTTTAACTATGAATAACGTTTGTCACTTAAGTCTTTTGTTTTCACCACTGCCTACCTATACCATATATTGCTTTAAAAATAAATTTATATATTTTAGTACAAATCAAAGCTACAACTTACTTATTTCACATGTTGGCCCCGTCCATCCGAGTGCACAAGAGCAAGTAAATTCCGAGACGGGTGGCAATTGTTGTTGACTATATAAATTGCTGGCAATAGAGGATACATTCATAGCTAGCAAGGGTAAATTACGACGATTAACAGGCTTCCCCATTGATGAACTCATGCCACGCATAACACGATAGGTTGGTATTGTGGTATTTTGGCGCATAAATGATTCCTAAAAAAGGCGTAAAATAAATAAAACAAAATAAAAAATGTAATTCTAACTATTAATAATAGGATAAGGATTAATAATAGGATTTAATATCTTAATAAGAGCGAATAAACTTAACTGAAACTTAAATTAAATAAAAAATTAATATCGTGATACATCCATGAATTATTTGTTTTTTGGATAGATATGAAAATAAAATAAAGATTGAAAATTATTGTAAATCTGTTCTACAATTGGGAAGAAAATAAACTTTATTCCCATCATTCCCAATCCTTATACTTTTTGTTGGTGATATGTGTATGATATTCTAAAATGACTTAATACAGGAAAAAAAAATAATTTTAAATAATAACAGTAGAGTCCTAAGTTTAATAGCCTTATAAAAGCGCATATAACGTAAGTAAAATTAAAACTTAAATTAAATTAAATAAAATTCAAAATTTGAATACATCTATGAGTAGTTTTTTGAATAAATAAGAAAATAAAAACTGTTCTACATATCGATGTTCTCATTCCAGAGTACGCTAAGTCGACTTAGCATTTTTTGATGGAGTTCGTTGTTTTTTATTCGGATTGATGTGAATTGCATCAAAAGTTCGAATTTATTGGACACTTCTATCAAAAGTTGTGGTTAATATTGTACGTAGCCTGTGACTAAAGTTATAAAAATTTCCAATCCAAAAAGGGCAAAAAGCTTTGTTCGATCTAAAGTGGTCTATGTCATTTTTTGCTATGTTCTATTATCACTATTGTGAATTCGTACATACTAAAAAAATCTACAATAAACACGATTTTAAGACCGAAAACAAATGAATATCTTATTCGGTTTTTGAGAAATTCCAAAAAAATCTTTGAACTTGTTTCATGTAAAATTCACTTTTTAGACTAAGCGTACTTTGGAATGGAGAGATAGATATGTAAAGCAAATAAACTCTATTCCCATCAAATTCTACATTTTGTTTTGTTGATATGTATATAATATTCAAGGTTATCTTAATGTCCCATACAAATATTATAGCAATTCCCTTTTGATCGTATATGATCCATACAATCAATCAACTTACCCTAACCGTACATGAACCTCCATTCTTGCAAGGTTGCGTTGCACATGGATGTTCTATGATCTCACAGCGTTCACCAGATAAACCTTCTGCACATGTGCAACGAAATCTATCAGGTGCAGTATTTTCACAAGTACCACCATGTTTACAGGGTTCATGGGTTCCACAGTAATTTAAATCTGTATAAAAATACGCGAAAAGAAAAAAAGGGGGAAAATCGAATTTAGAACAAGGCTACAAAAAACAAATATGAAATTATCAAGACATTGAAATGGAAGAAGGAAAACGGTACAAGACAAGTTTTGTTGAAAAAAAAAAAAGAAAAACAACAACACAAACTGCAATTTCCGTTGCCTATGAATGTTTTTGTTTTGTATTTGGATCATTTAAGATTTGCGGGTTTCTCTTTGCTTTGGTTTTATGTGCTTTATTATTAAAGATTTAATGGCGTTTTGATTGCCCATTTGCAAATATGTTTTTCTTTTTAATGATAGTCAAGGCGTTACGACTTACCTTGATCACATAAAATGCCACCCCAATTTGTATCACATTTACATTTCCAAGCTTCACCATAACACGAACCATGTTTACAGCCTGGATACACGACACATTCATTGCAAAGGGGTCCTTGCCAACCAGGACGACAACTGAAAGAATATAGAAATATTTCTTATAATATTTTATTTATTAAAAAAAGAAAACAAATACATAATTTTGTGTGTTAAATAATATTTCATTTATAATTATAAACAAATTTAGTCAAATCGATGATTTTTTCACTAAAGAATTATATCTTTAAAATGTTAGTTCTCTAATAATATTTGGATTATTTTCGCACACCAATACCTTAACAAAAGTGTGCCTTTTATAGGATTCAAAACGATTGGAATACATATATAAAAAGTACCGGGGAATTGAATTAAGGATATATTTAATACACAATTCTCTTGTAAATTTGAGTTTTCCGTACTTTATTTTAAGAAACAAATTTTAATTTATTCGTTTTTTCAGCTTATGTTAACGATAACTTCAATTTCCAAATTCAGACTCGAATTCATATAGAAATTATGTTATGTAAAAAAATGTCTCTGGAATAAAGCGTTGAAAAAAAGTCGCATATTTTTTAACGCTTTTTTGCTTTGTAGTTAAGAAACAAAAAGTTAACCAACTTAAAGACGATTTCATTAAATTAAAAAAATTTCAGCATTTTTAAGGCCAAGTTGATTTAAGTCAAACGAAATTTTTTTTTTTATATTGAGATAATAATTTTTAAGTCGAATAACTTAAATATAAGGTTTACACGACTTCATTGAAAAGTTTATCGATATTGTACAAGGAAATGAACTTTATATCAGAGGAGTATGTCTTCTAAGCTAAGCAAAATTCGCATTCGTATTTGAAGGACATGAAATTTTTGGTTTTACGGCAATATTTGTTTCAGTGTACTAATGAAAATGAGATTTATCATGAATGGAAGTGTCTCGTGATTGTAAATCATTATTCGCAAGCAGCATTGCCACAATGATATTTTACTTTGTACCAACGGATCATTTTTCCATACTAAATTAATATAATTTAGTACTTAAATTTTTCCAAAATTTTACTTCGATAGAAAATATTATCAAATTTTTATTTCATTTCTATAGAAAATTTTGTCAAAATTTTATTTCTATAAAAAATTTTGTCAAAATTTTATTTCTATAGAAAATGTTGTTAAAATTTTACTTCTATAGAAAATTTTGACAAAATTTTATTTCTGTAGAAAATTTTGTCAAAATTTTATTTCTATAGAAAATTGTATCAAATTTTTATTTCTATTTATTTCTGTAGAAAATTTTGCCAAAATATTATTTTTATAGAAAATTTTGTCAAAATTTTATTTCTATAGAAAATTTTGTCAAAATTTTATTTCTATAGAAAATTTTGTCAAAATTTTATTTCCATAGAAAATGTTGTTAAAATTTTACTTCTATAGAAAATTTTGACAACATTTTATTTCTGTAGAAAATTTTGTCAAAATTTTATTTCTATAGAAATTGTATCAAATTTTTATTTCTATTTATTTCTGTAGAAAATTTTGTTAAAATATTATTTTTATAGAAAATTTTGTCAAAATTTTATTTTTTTATAAAATTTTTTCAAAATTTTATTTCTATAGAAAATTTTGTCAAAATTTTATATCTATAGAAAATTTTGTCAAAATTGTATTTCTATAGAAAATTTTGTCAACATTTTATTTCTGTATGAAATTTTTACAAAATTTCCTTCGTGTACAAAATTTCTGAATAATGTTGTTTATATACAAAAATTTCTGTACAAAATTTTGGCAAAATTTTATCAAATTTTTATTTCTGTAAAAAATTTTGTGAACATATTATTTTTATAGAAAATTTTGTCAAAATTTTATTTTTAAAGAAAATTTTGTCAAAATTTTATTTTTATAGAAAAATTTGTCAAAATTTTATTTCTATAGAAAAATTTGTCAAAATTTTATTTCTATAGAAAATTTTATTACTATAGAAAAATTTGTCAAAATTTTGTCAAATTGTTATTTCTATAGAAAATTTTGTCAAAATTTTATTTCTATAGAAAATTTTGTCAAAATTTTATTTCTATAGAGAATTTTGTCAAAATTTGATTTCTATTGAAAATTTTGTCAAAATTTTATTTCTGTAGACTTTAACGAAGATTCGCACATTATTTTTCAAGCTAAGATTTTAAATTTTTTTCTAATTGAAATTTATTAAAATTATTTTTGAGAAATAGGTTCTTAATATTGCGCATCCCACAACTTTAAAAGAACTTCCAAAACTACCCTCCCAAAGATGTTCTTTATTTTAATTGTCCAGGAAGTTAATTTGAGTCAATTTGTTATAACTTTTTTTATATTTTTAATGAAAATTTAATTTTTTTCTTTGTTTCAAATAGGCTAAAAACAGATTAAGAATTAATAAAATGGTACATATTATTTAAATTTAGCCGAAAAAAATGCTATATCCTTTCTAGAAAAATTGCGAATTATTGAAAATATTTGATGACAAGCGTTCCAGACATTAAATGCATTAAAAATCATAAAAAAAATTAGAAAATATTTATTTGGCAAAATATCAAAATATTTCTTAATTCACATCGAAAACACTGAATTCGCCTCACACCTTAAGAAGTGTTGCAAATTCATTGCAGCGGCTGTTGAAATGGTGGGCATCCGTCCTATGACAAGCCCATTTTAAATTAATCGCGTTTGCATCAATTTGTCACCATTTCCGGAACCAAAAAGAACATATTCACTACTGTTTTGGCGACGCTTTTTTTGCTGGGTTACAAAGTAAATTTAATATTTCTAACATTCCTCTTTTCTCGTATTTTTTGTTTTATACTCAAGGATTTAGATTTTCCCCTTAAATCCACCGATAAATCCATGTTTACAAATCATTTTCAATTTCGTGAGAAATGAACTTTAAAACGGCTTTTGTTT
This sequence comes from Haematobia irritans, assembly GCF_050003625.1. NCBI lineage: Eukaryota > Metazoa > Arthropoda > Insecta > Diptera > Muscidae > Haematobia > Haematobia irritans. The sequence goes on from NC_134397.1 coordinate 259,497,964, forward strand.
TCGGATTTTGGTCTTCTCGTTTCGTCGCTCAACTCTATCGATGAGTATTGGTTTTTAATGAAATTAAACTGTGTCACTTTGATTTTTTTACAATTTACAATATTTCAACGCCATCGCTGACAATAGTAACACAAAACAGAAAGAGTGCAAAAAACACAGACCATGAAACTGTTCGAATTCATCATGAAGACAAATTCATGGCATCAAATGAAGAGGGAAGTACTGGGAAAAAGTAGATCGTTTAACACTGATACACCACACCAAACCACCACAAAAAAAAAAACAATTCAAATGAAATGAAAATACAAACAAAAGAACTTCAATACTATTTTCAATTAAGCTTTTCAACACGCTCGATATATAACTTACTGACTTGAAATGGAGGAATATTTTTTTTAAGTTTTTCCTTTTATTTGTATGCTTTTGTTAAGTTGTTGAAACAACATAGTATGGCTTCAAATACAAGCCATGATTTGTTGTAGTTGATGGGTTCCCATTGTTTCCCTTTTCTTTTAGCTGAAGGATGCTATGTAAATTTCTACAATAGAATCCAATGCTTATGGTTGCTTTAAGCATTCACCTTTGTTCTAGATCACAAAGGACTTAATGTTTAAAATGAAACATGTTGCATGTTCTAGCTATGAGTTGGTTTTGTTTTGTTTTTTTATTACAATTCCCTTTTTTCTTTTCAGCCCAAGTATTGAAGTTTTGTCCCTAAGTAATTTGATTAAAAAGCTAGAAAAGAAAATACAAACAAATCTCACGACTATGTATTGTTTCAATGCTACGTTACATTTATTTTTGTGGTTTCATGGCGAGAATATCGAAAATACACTCAGACAAAAAATGCAAGGAAACAATTGGTCAAAACCAAATTGTATATATTCCATAAATAAATTCGCTTATATTTGAATATAAGTAAATTACTTTAAAAAAATGAGAAAAGAGTATTTGTTTATTAGTTCCCAGCAAAAACAAGCGTTGCCAAAAAAGTAGTGAAAATGTTCTTTTTGGATCCGGAAGTGGTGCCAACTTGACGCAGAAGCGATGAGTTTAATATTGACTTGTCATAGGACGGATGTTCAACATTTCAACAGTCGCTGTACTCAATTTGCATCACTTCTTAAGGTGTGAGGTGAATTCAGTGTTTTGGATGTGAATTAAGAATTTTTGTGATATTTTGACAAATAAATAATTTTTAATTTTTTTTTATGATTTTTAATGCATTATAACGCTTGTCTGGAATATTCGTCATCAAATATTTTCAAAAATTCACAATTTTTCTAGGAAGGATTTAACATTATTTTCGGCTAAAATTAAATAATTTGTACCAGTTTATTAATTCTTAATATGTTTTTAACCTATTTGAAACAGTAAAAATATAAATTTCCCGTTAAAAATATGAAAAACGCGGGTTATAAAAAAAATTGTCTCAAATGAACTTCCTGTGAAGTTAAAATTTTGGAAGTTGTTCTAAAGGCATAACTTTAACAGCACTTCCAAAACAAACTTCCCAAAGATGTGTTTTATTTTAATAACGCAGGAAGTTCTTTTAATTAAGTTTTTAATAACTCATTTTTTCCACATTTTTGATGGGTAATTTAAATTTGTATACCCACCTCCATAGAATGGTGCATATGGGCATAATAATAAGTTTGTCATTCCGTTTGTAGCACATCGCAATATCGATTTCCGATTATATAAAGTATATATATTTTTGATCAGGGAGAAATTCTAAGACGATATAAGCATGTCCGTCTATCTGTCTGTTGTAATCACGCTACAGCCTTCAATAATGGCGCTGTCGTCCTGAATTTTGGCACAGATTCGTCTTTTGTTTGCAGGCAGGTCAAGTTCGAAGATAGGCTATATCGGTCCAAGTTTTGATATAGCCGTCCTCCCGATTTGGGGTCTTGGGCTTATAAAAACAGTAGTTTTTATCCAATTTGCCTGAATTTGGAAATCTAGAGGTACTTTACCGAAAATGGTGCCTATCGGTCCATGTTTTGGTATAGCCCCCATATGGACCGATCTCCCGATTTTGCTTCTTGGGCGTCTAGAATGTGTATTTTCTATCCGATTTGCCTGAAATTGAAAATCTAGAGGTATTTTAAGACCAAAAATTGGTGTGTCGAAAATGGGGGATATCGGTCTATGTTTTTGTATAGCCCCCACATAGATCCATCTCCCGATTTTACTTCTTGGGCTTCTAGAATCCGTAGTTTTTACCCAATTTGCCTGAAATTGGAAATCTAGAGGTATTCTAGGAAAATTAAAAGATGTGCTGAAAATGGTGATTATGGGACCATGTTTTGATATAGCCCTCATATAAACCGATCTCCCGATTTTACTTCTTGGGCTTCTAGAATCCGTAGTTTTTATCCAAATTGCCTGACATTGGAAATGTAGAGGTATTCCAGGAAAATAAAGAGATGTGCCGAAAATGGGGTTTACCGGTCAATGTTTTGATATAGCCCCCATATAGACCGATCTCACGATTTTACTTCTTGGGCTTCTAGAATCCGTAGTTTTTACCCAATTTGCCTGAAATTGGAAATCTCGAGGTATTCTAGGAAAATAAAGACGTGTTCCGAAAATGGTGAGTACTGGTCCATGTTTTGACATAGCCACCATATAGACCGATCTCCCGATTTTACTTCTTTAGAATCCGTCATTTTTACCCAATTTGCTCAAATCGGAAATCTAGAGGTATTCTAGGAAAATAAAGAGATGTGCCCAATAAATTGTGTATCGGTACAGTTTTTGATTTAGCCCCCTTATAAACCGGGCCTCCGATTTGGGGTCTAGATTCTAGAACAACAATTAGATGTGCTGAATACTGTTTTCCAAGTTTTGGGATAGCCCCCATTACACCGAACTCCCGACTTAACTCCGAGGGTTTCTAGAAATTGTAGTTTTTATCCGATTTGCCACAAATTAAAAATATACTGGCAGATTAGACCCATAACAAGGTGTATATGATTTAGTTTTGTCGGTCCTCCCTACAGACCGCTTTCACTTCTTGAGGGTATAAAAGGCGCACTGATCATGAACATTGCTTGAAGCTGAATGTAAAATTTCCAGATTTTACTTCTCGTAATCATTTAAATAATTGAGGTAAAAATCTACAGATTTTAGATTTCAAGTCACATCATTTTACATCATCATTATTACATCATTTTCTTGCACACTCACAAGAGATGTTTATGACTCCTCTAAAACTCACACAAAAATCAGCTCTTATAAATTAAGAATCTGATATAGTCTTTACATTTATCTTCGCGAAGCGTACTGGTTGAACTATTTACTATTTTTTATAACCGTTTAATTTTCATTCATTCTTATCAAAATTGTTCTTACTCTTACTCCAAATATGTAGTTTATGAATTAGATATTATAGGCTAGGGCCCAAAATTCTTTTTTACAAACTCAGAAAAAAATAAACGATTTTTTTTTAAAACCAATGAAAATTTATTTTAGTTAATGAAAATTATTTAGTTTTAGTTAAAATTTGCCAAATGAAAGAAAATGTTCCAGGTATTAATTATTGTTCGCTTACTTTAATGCCGTGAACTAAATATGAGAAAAACAGTTGTTTACAAAAATATTTTATTAAATTTCAAAATAGTTCATATTTTCCTAAAATGGGCGAACTTTACTTAAATCGCTTTCATACGTTTCTAAATAAATTTTCTTTAAATTGTGTCTGTCTGGAACTTCATATAGCGCTAAAGAGTTTTTAACAATTTTTAATTCCAATTTTTTCCCTTTAAAATATGAAATTTTCTTAAACAACAGAAAACAAATTATTATTTGTAATAAATTTTCTTAAATTTGAGAAAAATCGTAAACTTATTTGCAATTAGTAAAATATCTTTGTTAACATTTTCTAAAATATTTGCAGTGTACCTTACAAGTGACTGTTTGTCTAGGTTTCAGAATAAAATTCACAAAAACCATATAAAACTAGGAGTGCATAACATGTCACGGAGCCATGTTTAACAACGGGCGGTACGTAATTAAACAAACGGAAAGCGTTCACATACGAGTATATAGTATATGACTCTGTGTCACTTTTAAATTTAAAGTAAAACAAAAAACAAATAAATCTTAAACTGAAAACAAAAATAGTAAAAAAAAACATATAAAATGTCGCTGATGCTTAAGAAGTTTTTTGTTCGGAAAAAACGTTGCTAATGGTGTTGAATGATGGTGCAAATGATGACATGATCTTAGGGTTACACCAAGCCTTATCATTAACCAAATCCTAGTCTAATGTTTACACTTTAAGGACAAACTAAGCTGAGAATAAAACTCTCATGATGGACTTTCTTTACAAGATTTTTTGTTGTCTTTTTTTTGGAAATAAATTTGAGTAGTTTTCAATTTAGTTGGCATGACTTGTTTGCAAGTCGTTTAAATTGTCGTGTTAACCATGTCTGGTTGTCTAAAGTGACTAATGAGCCAAAACAAATGACAAATTTTCGCCTTTAAACTTTATCGTTTTTTGTGATGGTTTTTGAAGACTTCCGTTAGGTTTTTAGTATAGACAGAACATCACACTAAAAGTTTATGATACACGTTTTGGTTTTTTTTTTAATGAAAATTACTTGCTGCTTCCACGGAGCACTTGTTTTAATGTACTAAGACTTTCAAAGACTAAAAGCGTTTTGTACTTTTGAAAACATTTTCAAAATTTTCAATTTTAAAGGAATTTAGCCTTTCGACTATTTTTATATTCTACACCATGATGATGTCAAATCTAACATTTTAGTCGGTCTATCCAAGTATTTGTTGTTTTCAAGATCAAAGCTGAATGTATTTAGTCTGCCGGTATTTCAACCACGGTTGCCACAGTTGGTAGAATTCTACCAAGAATGGTAGTTTTTTTTTTGTTTGGTAGATTGGTAGAATTTTTGACGTTTTGCTAGATTTTCCAAAATATATAGATATAAAAATTTGACAAAATTTATGTATAGAAATAACATTTTGACACAATTTTCTATAGAAATAAAATGTTGACAAAAGTTAAAAACTATAAATAAAATTTTGAAAACATTTTTAAATAGAAATAAAATTTTGACAAAATTTTTTTATCGAAGTAAAATATCGACAAAACTTTCTTTAGAAACAAAATTTTGACAAAATTTTCCATAGAAATAAAATTTTGACAAAATTTTCCATAGAAATAAAATGTAGACATTTTTTTTTTAAATAAAATTTTGATAAAATTTTTTTTTAAATAAAATTTTGACAAAATTTCCTATTGAAATAAAATTTTGACAAAATTTCCTATTGAAATAAAATTTTGAGAAAATTTTTTATACAAATAAAATATTGAAAAAATTTCCTATTGGAATAAAATGTTGACAAAATTTTCTATAGAAATAAAATTTTGACAACATTTCCTATAGAAATAAAATTTTGACAAAATTTTCTATAGAGATACAATTTTGGCAAAATTTTTAAAAAATTTTCTATAAAAGTAAAATTTTTACAAAAATTTCTATAGAAATACAATTTGACAAAATTTTTAAATAGAAATAAAATTTTTACAAAATTTTCTATAGAAATAAAATTATGACAAAATTTTCTATAGAAATAAAATTTGACAAAATTTATGTATAGAAAGAAAATTTTGACAGAGTTTTCAATAGAAATACAATTTAACAACATTTTTAAATAGAAATAAAATTTTGACAAAATTTTCTATAGAAATAAAATGTTGACAAAAATTTTCGATAGAAACAAAATTTTGACAAAAATTTCTATATAAATAAAATTTTGACAAAATTTACTATAGAAATAAAATTTTGACATTATTTTCTATAGAAATAATATTTTGGCAACATTTTCTATTGAAATAAAATTTGACAAAATTTTTAAATAGAAATAAAGGTGTGACAAAATGTTCTATTAAAATAAAATATTGACAACATTTTCTATAGAAATAAAATTTTGACAAAATTTGCTATAGAAATAAAATTTGACAATATTTATATATAGAAATAAAATGTTGATAGAATTTTGTATAGAAATAAAATTTTGACAAAATTTTCTATAGAAATAAAATATTGACAAAATTTCTATGAAAATAAAATTTTTACAAAATTTTCTATAGAAAAAAAATATTCTCCAAATTTTGGTAGATTATTTTTGACTCGAGTGGCAACCGTGATTTTGGTCCATTTTAATATAGTGAGCCACCGTGGTGCAATGGTTAGCATGCCCGCCCTGCTTACACAAGGTCGTGGGCTCGATTCCTGCTTCGACCGAACACCAAAAAGATTTTCAGCGGTGGATTATCCCACCTCAGTAATGCTGGTGACATTTCTGTGGGTTTCAAGGCTTCTCTAAGTGGTTTCAGTGCAATTTGGAACGCCGTTCGGACTCGGCTATAAAAAGGAGGTCCCTTGTCATTGAACTTAACGTGGAAGCGGGTAGCACTCAGTGATAAGAGAGAAGTTCACCAATGTGGTATCACAATGGACTGAATAGTCTAAGTGAGCCTGATACATCGGGCTGCCACCTAACCTAACCTAATATAATGACTTTCTTTAGAATATCAATACTTGCAATGATTTTAGCTATATTTGCTATACATTCAAGAGAATTTCATTTATACGAAATTTACAAAAAATTTAATTTTGGCCAATTATTCTATTATGCTCTTAACGAAAGACTTAAGACACAAACCTAAAACAAAAATTGTTCTTAAAATGTAAGCCATCTATGTTTTAGGAAAAACCAATTTCTCATATTTTTCATTTTAATAACTGAGTTGTCAGTAACAATTTTTCTATAAATTGTGGAAAGAAACCAAATAAGTTGACCCCAATTTCATTTAGTAAATTAGTTATAGCATGACTGCAACCTATAAATCTTTGTATACTACAAAAGGGCCAAGCTAATCATATTTTGTAGTGAATTAGTTAAGAGCACAAATCATGTTAAATTTGAGAATACCATGAAATTATTGTAGATTTATCACACCAAGGCTACATAGAAGAAGAAAAAAAGAAAGACGAACGGGAAGATAGGAAACAAAGATTTCAAAGATTTGGACAAAGAGGTTGTTTAACTTTTGACACCTACATTGGTAATAACAGTAACAACATCAATTGTCATGTCATAGAAAGAACTTAGTAAGTAGCAAGATTCGGATAAAATATTAGATATGATTGAGAGAAGAAGGAACCATTCATTTTGGATTTTCAGCACATTGAAAAGGTTCGACGATTTTTTAGGAGATCTAAAAAATGGTATAACAAGAAACTGATGGTAATCTAAAGAGAGGATGCTGTGCGGTTGTTTTCCCTTTTATATTTCTCGCCTGTGAGAAAATTTTCACACACAAACTTTTTGGTTTTGTTGAGAAAAATCTGTATTTCGGTCAACAATTCTAGGCCAAATTTTATCTAATTATGGTCCTCGATATAATCATAATTCATTATTAAATACAGTTTCCATGAAATCACAAATTTCGAAAGACTAGAAGTTTTTGCTGAACTATAAATTATTAAAGAATTGAAAATATGGAAGGCTATAGAAAACAAAGTCTAGGAGTATCATAAACCACACTGATAATAGTGAAGCTTAAGCTTGTTCTGCTTCTGCATCAGGGCGCATATTCCTGATGATGGTCACTGGGACCATCATTGTTTTTCTGTGCCTCCTTTTTGCACACAAAACTCACGTATTCTGTGTTACACCATTTTCAACGTTCAACATCTTGTCGAGTGAACAAGAGAGACAAGATATCCCATAAATGTTGATTCGTGCTACTAAAACTGAAAGAAAAGACTTTAAAAATAGTAACAACAAATGGAAAACATAACAAAAACATCAGCCCCTCCTCTTTTGTACAAAAAATGAACAAAACAAAAGTAACGAAAATTTTCAACAACAACAACAACGTAAAATAGTTGGAAAATATAAGCAACAAAAATATTAACAATGATGCAATGCTATAAGCATAACAAGACAAAAATCTATGAAAACTTAAAATAAGACCAGATTCAAACATCGATCGAACGATGTATTTGTCTTGTTTTGAGTTGAATACTAAAGATGATAATGATCATGAGGAAGTTATACACAAGACAAAATAATTTTGTTGAAAAGTTTAACTTTTTTGATACAAATTCAAAGAATTTTAGAACATACATGAATCTACAAGCTTCCTTACTATCTACTTATATTTGAAGAGAAAAATTTATTGAAAATTTTGTCAAAATTTTATTTCTATAAAAATTTTTTTCAAAATTTTATTTCTATAGAAAATTTTGTCAAAATTTTATTTCTATAGAAAATTTTGTCAAAATTTTATTTCTATAGAAAATTTTGTCAAAATTGTAATTCTATAGAAAATTTTGTCAAAATTTTATTTCCAGAGAAAATTTTGTCAAAATTGTAATTCTATGTAATTCTATAGAAAATTTTGTCAAGATTTTATTTCCATAGAAAATTTTGTCAAGATTTTATTTCCATAGAAAATTTTGTCAAAATTTTATTTCTATAGAAAATTTTGTCAAAATATTATTTCTATAGAAAATTTTGTCAAAATTTTATTTCTATAGAAAATTTTGTCAACATTTTATTTTTATAGAAAATTTTGTCAAAATTTTATTTCAATAGAAAATTTTGTCAAAATTTTATTTCTATAGAAAATTTTGTCAACATTTTATTTTTATAGAAAATTTTGTCAAAATTTTATTTCAATGGAAAATTTTTGCCAAAATTTTATTTCAACAGAAAATTTTGTCAAAATTTTATTTCTATAGAAACTTTTGTCAAAATTTTATTTCTATAGAAAATTTTGTCAAAATTTTATTTCTATAGAAAATTTTGTCAAAATTTTATTTCTATAGAAAATTTTGTCAACATTTTATTTCTATAGAAAATTTTGTCAACATTTTATTTATATAAAAATTTTGTCAAAATTTTATTCCTATAGAAATTTTTGTCAAAATTTTATTTCTATAGAAAATTTTGTCAAAATTTTATTTCTATAGAAAATTTTTCAAAATTTTATTTCTATAGAAAAGTTTGTCAAAATTTTATTTCTAAGAAAATTTTATTAAAATTGTATTTCTCAGAAAATTTTGTCAAAATTTTTGAAGAAATCTGCTCTTCAGATTTCTGATAAATGGTGTGTTTCCCAAAGAAATGAAACAAATCAAGAATTCTTTGGAATTCCCGGACAAAGCTTCTTGCTTTATTGAGTTCTCCTTAAAGACTAAAAATTATAATGACGCTTAAAATAAAGAATGCTCCTAGCATATATGTACATAGATAAATATATACGTTAAGTTTAATGAGATGAAAATGAAATTATAAGAGAAAGTTTGTACTAAAAATTCAGTAAAAGAAACAAAACAAAAGGAATTCAAAATTAAACATAAAATGAGTCATGGGGACTTTAGCAGCTGTTGAACATGGCTTCAACAATTTTATTTCTATAGAATATATACTCAAAAAGCTGTTTAACCGTGTAAGCGAGGATGGTACGATAGAAACAAATAGTTTGGTCCTTGGGTCACTGCTCCAACTTTCTTTAACCCTCCTGTATATAATGGTCTTCTAATTCGATTGATATTTGTCACCAGCGTGTTTCTTTTTGTGTGGATAAACAGAAAAAGTAGCAGTGGAGAAAATTAAAGTGGATCTGTATTTCGTATCCAAATTCAACCGATTTGATCGCGGCTAGGTTGTGACCCTATGTGTTATCATGGTGAAAGAGTTACCTCATATAACGTCTAAACACTATTAGATTAACAAGGATGATTCGAACTCCAAAAGCCAGAATAGAATCATTGATTTGTCTCTTTTTCTATATACGAAGCACTCCCGCTTGAAGGTGCAATAAAAAAAAAAACAAGAGTTCATTATCGACATTAGTCTTTTTCAAGATCTGAGACTAACTGAACTAATTTGAACACCCTCATTCTTGACATTTTTGTGCCGTAGTAAAGAAAGATCACATCCTTAGAAATCCTTATAGGAAAGGGGTTCTATGAAAGCTTATTTACAAATCAGCATAACTGACTCGGAGAAAATGGAGGTGGAGTTCCTAAGGCGAATGTAGTGAATCTCATTTTGAAAAAGAGAAATTATGTCCTAGGAAGCGGATGTATAACTTGTTAATGTCCAGGTGGGATGGATAATTTCTACTCTTTGTGGTACAAAAAAAAACACAATCGAACTTCGATATAGTGAGTTACTATTCAAAGAATTTATTTCAAAATATTAGCTTTTCTATTTAGTAATGTTTTCTATGGAATGATATAATATCGCAGGTACAAATTTCGGTATGTTTGACTGTATCTTAGTTTTTTTATATTTAAATTAGAAGGATCTGCTGAAATCTTATATTACACTATAAATATAAATTATTTCGAAAAGTGTATAAATCATAATTTTCTTCCTTAGCAAACGTTAAACCATTATTAGAGGTAATAATAGCTGCTGATGACTCCATAACATGGTTATTGCCAATTTTAGTTGAAATAAGAAAAAGATACTGATACTGTTGCTCTCTTGTTTCAATTTTTGTTGAACAATTTGTATGCTGTAAGGAAGTTAGTTAGAAAAAAAGGAAAAAAATTGTTCACTACAGTTTCTGTTCGATTTTTATGCTATTTCTTAATTTTAATGGAGTTTTTAGCTCCACCCACAAAAATCATAAAAAAACAATAACATAAATAATAACTGAAAATTGAACCACATTTAGGAATAGAGCAATATTGAATAGTATATTACTAAGTCAACTAAAAGTGTGGGAAAAAACTCAGACAATAATGATAGGAGGAAGGAGTTTGTATCTTGGTGAAATCAAGAAGGATATATATGATTCTTTTAATAGCATAATATCATCTAAATACATATTTAATAAAAACTTAATCAAAAACTAACAACATATAGTAGTGGATATTTCATTTATTACTGATTATTGATTGTTTAATAATCGGATTTCATCGAAACCCAATTTCAATGACAATAATATTAATAAAATAAATTAATAATATACATAAAGGATTTTTTTCCTTACAAGAAACTCGGTTCAAACTTTTCCGAAGCGTTTGAAAATTTATGGAATCATGACCAGGGCTGTGGAGTCGGAGTCGGAGTCGGAGTCTTGGAGTCGGAGTCTGAAGATTTGGCTGGAGTCGGAGTCGGAGTCGTAAAAATTTTGCTCGACTCCGACTCCGGCTAAACCAAATTTTTTAAAACACTTCACATTTTTGTAACTAAAAAAGTTTTTACGCAAATTAGTTTCCAATGCGTTATGCATTCGATCAATGTACACCACGATTGGAAATAAAAATCAACTTCCAATTACGGCTATCATTTTATGTTTCCTAGAATGTTAGACTAGCAAATGGGCTGGATCGATCCATTTTAATCCCCATATCAATTTATTTGAAATAATTCGAACAATAATTCGAATTTATTGTTTTTAATTTTATTTTAAGGCTATATACCTACACACATATGACAGAAAAAATTGTCAAAGCTGTTTTTTATAGAAAATTTTGTCACTATTGTATTTATATGGAATGTTTTGTCAAAATTTAATTTCTATAAAAAAATTATTCGAAATATTATTACTATAGAAAATTTTTTTCCTATAGAAAATTAAGTCAACATTTATTTCTATAGAAAATACAAAATAAAACAAGTATATAGAGCAGTATGTTCGTCCGGGCCAAATCATAAATACCCACCACCATGAATCAAATATACTAATTTCCTTAGAAAATTTCATGGGGGTTTGATGACAGATCAGTTTAACCAGTTCGCATCCCGAAAATAAATGCAAAGATTTTACCTATCAGATTCCGGATTTATAAGAACTATTTTTGTTTGAGTTTTAAAGGAATCATAAACATATACTGTAAATGTGCAAGAAAATTAAGAAAAAATACCTTGATTTGAAATCTAAAATCTATAGTACACCAACTGTTTTATGATTACGAGAAGTAATATCTAGCAAATTTACATTTATGGTAAATGCACCTTCTGTACCCTCAATATCTGAAATCGGTCTATATGGAGTCCTTACCAGCGTTGCAACAACGAATTTTTATTTTGGACCAAATTTTTCCAAAATTCGTACCAGGGACCAGTTTTCTAATTTAAATTAAAATAATTTAAAAGTTACAATTTTTCTAAAAATTTTCTTCGAAAGAAAATTTTTTCAAAATTTTATTTCTATATAAAATGTTGACCTCATTCTATTTCTATCGAAAATTTTGTCCATGTTTTATTTCTATAGAAAATTTGGTCCAAATTTTATTTCAATAGATTTCATTTTAGCCAAAATTTCAATTTAGCCAAAATTTAATTTCTATAGAAAATGTAGCCAAAGTTTAATTCTATTGAAAATTTAGCCAAAATTTAATTTCTGTAAAAAATTTAGCCAAAATTTTATTTCTATTACATATTTAGCAGAAATTTGTACAAAATTTTTGCATAATATTGTATCCCAAAATTTTTTAAGAAGCTTATTTATATCCAAAATTTTGTTAAAATTTTAGTTCTATGAAAAATTTGTTAAAATTTTATTTCTATGAAAATTTTGTTAAAATTTTATTTCTATAGAAATTTTTGTCCAAATGTTATTTCTGCAGAAAAATTCCATTTGGTCTGACCATCGGACCAACTTCAATAATTTTTTGGGTCTATTTTGGTCAATCGGACTAATGGGGCTACGCCAAAAACATGGAAGGATACGTACAGTATTCAGCACATCTATTGTAGTTCTAGAATATAGACCCCAAAACGGAGGGCCGGTTTATAAGGGGACTATATCAAAAACTAGACCGATACACAATATATTCGGCACACCTCTTAATGGTCCTAGAATACCTCCAGATTTCAAATTTCAGGCAAATTGGATAAAAACTACGGATTGTAGAAGTCCAAGAAGTAAACTCGTAACATCGGTCTAAAAGGGGGCTATATCAAAACTTCGTCCGATAGCGACCATCTTCGGCACGCCTTGTAATGGTCCTATAATACCTCTAGATTTCCAACTTCAGACAAATTGGATAAAAACTACGGATTCTAGAAGCTCAAGAAATAAAATCGGGAGTTCTGTCTATATGGGAGCTATATTAAAACATGGTCCGATAATCACCATTTTCAGCACTCCTCCTTACAGCCCTAGAATACCTCTAGGTTTCCAATTTCTGGCAAATTAGGTAAAAACTACGGTTTTTATAAGCCCAAGACCCCAAATCGGGCGATCGGTTGATATGGGAGCTATATCAAAACCTGGACCGATCTAGCTCATCTTCGACATGACAAACTTATTATACCCCTGTCACCATTCTATGGTGGTGGGTATAAAAATATTTTTATGTAAAAAATTTTGTCAAAAATTTATTTCTATAGAAAATTTAGCCAAAATTTGCTTCTATAGAAAATTGTGCAAATTTTTATTTACACAAAAAATTTTCCAAAATTTCTATTAATAATTTTTTCAAATTTTTTTCCATAGAAAATTGTGCCAAAATTTTGTTACTATAGATTTTTTTTATACAAAATGTATACAACATTTTATGTCGATAGAAAATTTAGTCAACATTTTATTTTTATAGAAAATGTAGTCTAAATTTTCTTTCTATAGAAAATTTTGCAGCATTTTATTTCTTTAGAAAATTTTGCAAAATTTTATTTACTACACAAAAAATTTTCCAAAAATTTCTATTGATATTTTTTTCAAAATTTTATTTCTATAGAAAATTTTGTCAAAATTTGTTTACTATAGTCTTTTTATAGAAAATTTGGTAAGAATTTATTTATATAGAAAATTTTCTCAAACATTTATATATATAGAGAATTTAGTTCAAATTTTGTTTCTATAGAAAATTTTGCAAACTTTTATTTACTACACAAAAATTTTTCCAAAATTTCTATTTATATTTTTTTTCAAAATTTTATTTCTATAAAACTATTTGTCAAAATTTTATTTATGTAGCAAATTTTCTCAAATTTTTTTCTTACTGATACTCACTGCTAAGTCGAAAACTGGTAAAAGTGACTCAAATTTTGCTATATAAAAAATTATGAATGTTTCCCAAATATTGCACGAGATTTTGTAGAAGTCTGATTTCAGATTTTATCAAAATGTTGATCTAAATACAAAGTTGTGCAGAGTATGTTACAATCGGCCCGCCCGACTTTAGACTTTCTTTGCATTTTTATTTTTTGCTATAATTGTGTTACGTCCCATAACGTTAGATTTAAATTTTAGGTACAGAGATTTTCTAGAAGTATATACAATTTTGTCTAAATCGATTCAGATTCAAATTCATGCATATGGGAATATAACCCTTTATAATAATTTTCGTCCACAAATACATATACTGTCGGTATCTTCTCATATTATGATGGGTATTTATATCATTATTTTATTTATTAAACATTGCCCTAAATTTGAAATAAAGAGTTTAATTGGTATAAATGCGAAATTAAGACCTTTGTTGCACACATAAATAAATACGATACTTTATATCGATCCATATATATACCCCATATATATCCCCTCAATAGAACTACAAATTAGTGGTACTAAAATGAGATTTAGTTATATTACCCGGAGTCGACTCCGGAGTCGGAGTCGGAGTCGAGCTGATGAAAAATGCTGGAGTCGGAGTCGGAGTCGGAGTCGAGCAAAATTGGCTCGACTCCACAGCCCTGATCATGACTTTCGCTACAATTAAAAAATTTAAAAAACACAAAAAATTGTAAAAAACGACTAAAGAAATTGGTCAAGTTCGTTATGGACTTTATTAAACGAAAGGCTTTACCAGGGATTGTCTAAAAACATATATGGAATGGACCATGAAAGATTAAATAACAAAGAAATTCAGAAAGTGTCAAATAACAGAAAAATTGAATTTTATCTAAAAAAAAATTATGATTTGTTCAGATTTATTGTTCAATACAGTTCGTCTTTGAAAACTTATTTAAAAATAAACGAAAGATGAAAGACGCAAACTTTAATAAATGGCGAGTTCAATATGATAATGGTCCGACAAATATTTTGCCTCACAGTTTGATCTAAGATTAACACAAGAGCATAACTATTGTGTAGTACATTCTCTATTATGTAAATTATGGACCAGATCGGATTATTTGTATGAAAGCGGAAGTTTCTACGCGATTTAGGGACATTTTTCTTTAATGACTAGATTCGACAATTTGTTTTTTTTATCGAGTCATGTCTAAAAAGGATGGCAGAAATCGATACATCGTATGGGCAAACTAACGTTTTAAAGCGCACAAAATTCCGTGGATTATATTCTGCACGAAATTTTGGGCACGAGAAAGCTGTTGAATGTTGCGGTCACTCATTTCAGACAAAAAACGCAACCGTGAGACAATTTCACATCAGAGATTGGCTTTGCTTTTCAAAGGATTTTCTGTGTTATTTCATCAGTGTCGAGGAGAAATAGATCAACTGGTTCTAAACAGAAACCAGTGTTGCCAGTATTGCGGGTTTTCCTCCAAATTGGGGATATTATTTTTTGGACGGGGACTTTGGGTATTACATGTGCATTACATTCTGAGTTAAACAAAAGACTTAAGAGACAAACTTTTTCTCATTCGACACTCCCCAAGATGGACTTTAGTTGCCTGAAAATATTGCCAGAAAACAAAAGACTTAAGAGACAAACTTTTTCTCATTTGACAATCCCCAAGATGGAGTTTAGTTGCCTGAAAATATTGACGGAAATCCTGCACTACATTCAACAACAAAAGACTTAAGAGACAAACTTATTCTTATATGACAATTCCCAAGATGTACTTACGTTGCCTGAAACTATTGGCAGAACTCCTGCATTACATTCATAAATAGGGAGAAGATTCAAATAACTCGACTCAGCTTTTTCGGATAGAAATATTTCCCACGTGACATAGAACAAGAGAAAATCGGGGAATAGAATATAGAAAATGTCAGGGCAGACCATACATTTCCCGAAATTGGTGAAATATTAAACATTTTTTACATTGTATTATTTTAGTTCATTTCTTAGCTATTATAATTGACAATTTTTTTAAGCTATTAGCATAACAATTAATAAAATTGTAATTATATAAAAGATTTAAGACACAAACTTCTTTTTTTATATTTTACTTACACACATTCTCCTGGTTTCTCACAACTTCCACGAACTGGATCACAGCCTGGCTTGCAAATAGCCTTTTCACAATTATCACCCATCCAGCCTGTGAGACAAATTTTTTGGCCCTCCGATCCACAATTGTAATGGCCAAAGTGATCATTACGTGGGCGACAGAATGTTGTACAGGTGGTATTGTAATAGGTAGCTGCACATTGAACCCTAACCCGATATGTAATACGAGCATTACGCCCAATATGATCCAATGTCTTCCATTCGGGTGAGGGTAGAATCACACTGGCAAATGATGTTTCTTCAATTAACCTTTCGGAGTCTGTAAAGAAACAAGCAAAACGACAAAAAAGTTTTAGAATCCATGTTTTTCCTGATGAAGTTTTAGATGATGGTTTGCGAGTAGTTGCTATTGTTAGTTTTTATTTTGGTGGGGATACCCACTTCGTTGATGTTTTGCTCTAAGATGATGGGATGGTTTTGTTGATTTGCTTTCTTGTTTTCTATTTTGTTTAACAGCAAAAACAAAAAAAGTCTCTGCAACAGCAAATGGGTGGTGGATGTTGTTGTTAGTTTTCGTAAAAATGGAAATTGTTTTATGTTTTTCTGTAGCATTCATGGACCTCCCCATTTTGGAGTAGTGATGTTGATGCTTCTGGTGAACATCATGAAATGAATTTCTTTAGTTGACAACATTGCCTAGTTAGCATGGTTGTTGTGAACAAGGCGTTGTTCGGAATCATTGAGAAGTTTTGTTTTGTTGTAGATAAATTTAAATAAATGTAGTTAGGAAAACCATCACGGTGGCAATTGTTAGCTTAAATGTAGATTTGTTTTGGAATAAACTTCAACTCCAGCGTCAAGTGAGGAACTGTGTTTTTATGCTATGACAACATTAAATAAACGTGGAAGTCCTAACTGTAAAAGTAACGCTATCCAGCTAAAATGTCGAAAACATGTTCACTTAAAAGGTTGTGAAGGAGCTTTGGAGATCATGCCCATGGGGCGGCTCTCCCAAAAAATATTTGAAGGATGTGTCATCTACAGCATTGATGCTGAATGATATGATATGAAAAGGGTATGAGATAAAACTAATAACTTTAGGAGTTTTCCCATATACATCAAAGGAGAAACATTTGTTTTGACTGTCAGATGCTTCCTTATTCGTATTCATTCAAAACATAAAATAAAATCCCACCTTTGCCACTCGAGCCACAAAAAAAATCTAACAAAATTTCAATAAAATTTTACCAAAAAACTACCAAATAATAAAATTTACTTGCAGTGTGTGATCTAATTTTTGTGGTTATTATGAAAAAAAAAAACTGTTTCTTCATAAGCAATATTTTATTATTTTATGTTAGAAGTTTATTCGTTTTTTATCACTACTAGTAGCGCGATAATTTATTATTGAGTGCATAAATATCCCTTGAATTATAAATGAGTCGAAGTTTTAAATATTTTTAATTTCCACCAACAAGAGAAAGTTGCAACTTCTACAAAAAATGAGACTTTGATAGTATTATCCAAAAAAATTTTAAGTAAATTTTGCCAAAATTTTGTTCCAATATAAATTTTTTTCTGTAGAAAATTGTATCAAAATTTTATTTCTATAGAAAATTTTGTCAAAATTTTATTTCTATGGAAAATTTTGTCAACATTTTATTTCTGTAGAAAATTTTGTCAGCATTTTATTTCTATAAAAAAATTTTGTCAAAATTTTGATTTCTATATAATATAATATTTTATTATTTTATTTTAGAATTTTGTTTATTATTATTTTATCACTACAATTAGCGCGACAATTTATTTGAGTGTCGAAATATTCCTTGAATTGTAAATGAGTCGAATTTTTATATATTTTTAATTTGCACCAACAAGAGAAAGTTGCAACTTCTACAAAAAGGGAGACTTTGATAGTATTATTCAAAAAAATTTATAGTAAATTTTGCCAAAATTTTGTTCCAATATAAATTTTTTTCTACAGAAAATTTTGTCAAAATTTTATTTCTGTAGAAAATTTTGTCAAATTTTAATTCTATGGAAATTTTTGTCAACATTTTATTTCTGTAGAAAATTTTTTCAAAATTTTATTTCTATAGAAAAATTTGTCAGCATTTTATTTGTATAAAAAATGTTGTCAAAATTTTATTTCTATATAATATAATATTTTATTTTTTTATTTTAGAATTTTGTTTATTATTATTTTATCACTACAAATAGCGCGACAATTTATTTGAGTGTCGAAATATTCCTTGAATTGTAAATGAGTCGAAGTTTTATATATTTTTAATTTGCACCAACAAGAGAAAGTTACAACTTCTACAAAAAATGGAGTCTTTGATAGTATTATTAAAAAAAAAAAAAAAAAATATATATATATATATATATATATATATATATATATATATATATATATATATATATATATATATATATATATATATATATATATATATATATATATATATATATATATATATATATATATATATATATATATACGCGACAATTTATTTGAGTGTCGAAATATTCCTTGAATTGTAAATGAGTCGAAGTTTTATATATTTTTAATTTGCACCAACAAGAGAAAGTTACAACTTCTACAAAAAATGGAGTCTTTGATAGTATTATTAAAAAAAAAAAAAATATATATATATATATATATATATATATATATATATATATATATATATATATATATATATATATATATATATATATATATAGCAAAATTTGCTAATACTTTTGTTCCAATAGAATTTTTTTCTACAGAAAAGTTTGTCAAAATTTTAGTGCTATAGAAAATTTTGTTAAAAATTAAATCCTATAGAAAATTTTGTTAAAATTTTAGTGCTATATAAAATGATTTCAAAATTTTATTTGTATAAAAAATTTTGTCAAAATTATATTTCTATAGAAAATTTTGTCAAAATTTTATTTCTATAGAAAATTTTGTCAAAATTCTACTACTGTATTAAAATCTAAAAAACAAACTTTTCCAAATTTCTAGACTACAACTGTAAAATCTGCAATGTCGATTAATATAAAATTTGTCTTCATGAATATGGGGAGCATCTTGATTTTAGTCTTGGATCCCTTTGCTTTATGAAAACAAACCCCAATATTTGAAATGAAAATTAACCCCGATTTCGTTTTTGGATTGTGTTTCGTTTTTAAATCGGATCTTTTTTCCCCTTCTGGGTTTTGACAGTGGTGGTAAATATAGACAATTTTGTTCCAAATAGCATTGTATCTCCTCGGAATTGTTTTTTGCGTAGATTAGGAGTTCCTCCTATGGATAGAGTCCCATGTGGGTTAACGCGATTCCCAAAGTATTCGTACTCAGTAATACGTATTTAATTTCCTCTTAAATTTTAATATTTCTATCATCAGTTAGGGTTCATTTCCACACGGTGCTTTAATTCAAAATTGAAAATGAGCCCTAATTTTATTTTGGGATCGATTTTCATGCTTCAGTTACATTTGGGTGGGACTCATTTTCACGGCGCTCATATTTATTATAAAGCATCGCCCCACATTTGTTTCATTTGGGTTTTTGTGGCTCACTTTCCTGGGGTAATACATAACTAATTTTTTGTATTAAAATTCATAATTTTATGGCTCTGTTTCATTTGGGTTTTTGGGGCTAATTTCCCTGGGGACCATTTTCATACTGCCATAAAATTGGATAAGTTCTTGGCCATAAAATGGAAACTACGTTGCGGAAAAGACAACATGTATTTTTCAACATAGTCTTCAAGTTCCGTCGGAAAAATATATCTTTCTTGGGGTCTTCAAAATAAAGTCCCGTTGGGGATATGACGTCGTAGTTTGACTGAATATGTGCCCATTGACTGTCGAAACGAAAAATTAGCGTGGTTCAAACCAGGAGAATATGATAAAAGGAGGAAATAGCTTGTAGCACAATATGCCCAATTTAAGCATGTGAAGGTTAGAGTTATGAACTGCTGCGTTATTGTGGTAAAATGGAACCTTTTCTTCGCCAACTGGTTCAGTTTTTCTACAAGTCATAGCGAAACGGCCTGATAATGCGGCATAGTACATCCTTTGGATTATTTAACCTATTTGGAGAAGGTTAAAGCGATCCAAAGGAATCGAATTCCAGAAAACGTTAGCCTTAATGTTCGATGGTCCTGTCTTCACCAACTTCGGAGCAAGTTCCCTGGGAGCAATCACCTATTTTATCTACTCCTTATTCTCATGTGTATACCAGTGAATTCACGTTTCTTCAATTGACATGAAGAAGAAATTCCTTGAGGGTGTGTTCAAATAGCAGCAAGCAATACTCTGAATTAGTCTCACGGTTGTACTTGTTCTCCAGAGTAAGGAACAACGCCGACAACTATTTCATGACTAAAATTCCGACAGGATATGAACAGCATGATATTTGGAAATGATTACTCTCTTGTAGTGCCAATAACTGTATAATGGTGGTTATATGAAAATTATTAATTATTATTGTAATGAAGAATTGAATTGATTCTTGATTCTCCATGAGATGTTCATTTAATTTTTTTCTAATAATTTAGCGAGAGTCGGACAAATAAGATTATGGTGTCCTTTAACAGTATTGTATTGAAAATCTCAATAATTGGTTAGGAATATTTATTTCGGACCCCTCCTATTTCTAATTGCAATAAATTTTCCAATAGTCGCCCAAATATTTTTTTTCTTAATTTTTCAATAAAATGTGTAGTTTTCATCTTACCTGGATACGAGACATTATACATATCTAACGCCTGTAGAATTAATGTAAATGATTTCTGCAAAGAAACAAAAATAGTGAACACATTAGTATTGTATGTAAATGAACTAAACAAACGAAGAAAAAGGTGGGTTAACTTAACAGTTCTTCAAAACAAAAAAAAAGGCCAGCCTGAAGCCTTTCCAAACAAGGTTACTTTAAGGTTAAATTATTTTGTCAATTTGTTTAAAGTTGCCTTTTTATTTTTCTCTCTTCTCGCTTGACAAAAGGCATTTTGAAGACATTTACATGGTTTGAAGCATTTCAACAGTAGCTTGTAATGTTGATTGTTTGTTTTGTTTTTTTTTTTTTTTTGCTGTTAATGGACACATTTTCCTTCAGCTATTTGGAAAATTAGCCATCCTCACAAAGATTGCAATTGAAACATGGTGAATACATAAATGTAGGAGGAGAACTAAAGGTTAACTAAAATAACAACATACAATATCCTTCGAAAGCCAAGAAAACACTAAAGACAGGGAGTCTAATTGTATTGAAAGTTACATAGGTTGCCGTTAAGTTCTTTTGTTCGTGCAATTGGTGTAATAGCGAATGGTGATGATGATGGTAATTGTTTTCTATTCTTTTGGAAATGAAACATAAACTCTTTACAAATTACATTTCAATGAATTCTTAGACATATGAACTTTGAAACTGTAGGAAGGAGTAAGTCAATGTAGAAGTCGAAAATTCTACAATCATAAGTTGTACAAATTTTTATATCTGAAAATGAGGTTGTGACATTTCGAAATAGCAGTATTCCCTTTAGTTTGGCCTACATTCTTATTTTTGTCGTAACACCATAGAAACTAAACCATTAAAGATATGCTAATAAATACGTATATACAGTAAAGGTATGTAAAATAGCGTTTTAAACGCCTATCATAGATAAAATAAACTCAGAAGGACAAATTTCTTTAAATAATAAAAAAAAAAATAAATAAATAAGTAAACTAAGTTTATAATATTAATAAGACAAATTTTATTAAACTAAAGCATTTTTGATATAAAGATAGAATTTTTTTTTTAATTAACTGAGACTTGTTTCATTGGGTGAAGGTTAGGTTAGGTATACTGGCAGCCCGATATTTTAGGCTCACTTAGACTATTCGGTTCATTGTGGCAATCTTGGTGAACTTCTCGGTTATCAATTAAAGCTGCTCGATTTTATGTTTAACTTAATGACAAGGTATCACATTTTTTTTTTAATTTTTGTTTTAAAATTTCATTCTGTGGATTTTTAGACTGATAGGTTTCCCAGCAAAAAAATTAGGAAGTTTTCTAAAGGCATAATTTTAAAAGAACTTCCTCCCAGAGATGTTCTTTAGTTTAACTACAGAGGAAGTACTTTTGATTCAATTTTTTTAAACTCGCTTTTTTATATTTTTAAGTGGTAATTTTAACTTTTTTTCGTTTCAAATAGATAGAACAAGTATATACGGCCGTAAGTTCGGCCAGGCCGAAACTTATGTACCCTCCACCATGGATTGCGTAGAAACTTCTACTGAAGACTGTCATCCACAATCGAATTACTTGGGTTGCGATAACACTTGCCGATGGCAAGGTATCTTAAAACTTCCTAACACCGAAATATATACCACATAGTCCATACGTGGTATATATTTAACTAAAAAGGCAGATGAAATACGTATATAATTAAGTTTAAAGTTTCTATAGAAATAACATTTTGACAACATTTTCTATAGAAGTAAAATATGGAAAAAATTTTCTATAGAAATAAAATTTGGAAAAAATTTTCTATAGGAATAAAATTTTGACAAAATTTTCTATAGAAATAAAATTTTGACAAAATTTTCTATAGAAATAAAATTTGTGAAAAAAAAAAATTCTATAGAAATAAAATTTTGACAATATTTTCTATAGAAAAAAATCTTGACAAAATTTTCTATAGAAATAACATTTTGACAATGTTTTCTATAAAAATAACATTTTTACAATGTTTTCTATAAAAATAAAATTTTGGTAGATTATTTTTGGATCGAGTGGCAACCATGATTATGAACCGATATGGACTATTTGTTGTGTGATTGGGGATCGGCTATATATAACTATAGTCCGCTACGGACCAATTTTGGCATGGTTATTAGCGGCCTTATACTAACACCACGTTGCAAATTTAAACCGGATCGAATGAATTTTGCTCCTCCAAGAGGCTCCGGAGATCAAATCTGGGGAACGGTTTATATGGGGTGTTTCTTGCGTGTTTCTTAGAGACCACATTCTAACAATATGTTCCAAATTTCAACCGGATCTGATGAATTTTGCTCCTCCAAGAGGCTCCGGAGGACAAATCTGGGGATCGATTTATATGGGGGCTATATATAATTATGGACCGATATGGACCAATTCTTGCGTGGTTGTTAGAGACCATATACTAACACCACGTACCAAATTTCAACTAGATCGGATGAATTTTGCTCCTCTTAGAAGCTCCGGAGGTCAAATCTGGGGATCGATTTATATGGGGGCTATATATAACTATGGGCCGATGTGGACCAATTTTGGCATGGTTGTTAGAGACAATATACTTACACCACT
Source organism: Haematobia irritans (assembly GCF_050003625.1). NCBI lineage: Eukaryota > Metazoa > Arthropoda > Insecta > Diptera > Muscidae > Haematobia > Haematobia irritans. The sequence continues at coordinate 259,521,436 of NC_134397.1, forward strand.
TACCAAAATTTCAATCGGATCGTATAACTTTTGCTCCTCTAAGAGGCTCCGGAGGTCAAATCTGGGGATCGGTTTATATGGGGGCTATATATAATTATGGGCCGATGGGGACCAATTTTTGCATGGTTGTTAGAGACCATATACTAACACCATGAACCAATTTTTAGCCGGATCGGATGAAATTTGCTTCTCTTAGAGCAATCGCAAGCCAAATTTGGGGTTCGTTTATATGGGGGCTATACGTAAAAGTGGACCGATATGGCCCCATTTGCAATACCATCCGACCTACATCAATAACAATTAGTTGTGCCAAGTTTCAAGGCGATAGGTTGTTTCGTTCGGAAGTTAGCGTGATTTCAACAGACGGTCGGAAGGACGGACGAACGGACATGCTCAGATCGACTCAGAATTTCACCACGACCCAGAATATATATACCTTATCTGGAAAAAGTGCGAATTTTTTTTAAATTCTTTGGAGTCAATCATTTAAGACAAGCGTTAGAATGCATAAAATATCATAAAAATTTTTTGTTTAGCAAAATATGACACATATTTTTAACATCCAAAACACTGAATTCGGATCACACCTTTAGAAGTGATGTAAATTCAGTGCAACGGCAGTTGAAATTGTGGACATTCATTCTATGACAAACCCGTGTTAAATTCATCGCTTCTGCGCCAATTTCGCACCACTTCCGGATTCAAAAATAACATTTTCACTGCTTTTTTGGCGATGCTTTGTTTGCTGGGTTATTAATATAGGGTGATTTTTTCTTTTTGAAAACAATGGTTAAAAAAGCTGACGCACGTTTTGTTTCACTGTAAAATATCTTCACAAACGAACAGCGCATGCAAATTTTTGATTTTTATTATTAAAATCCCGTTGGTCGAATATCCACTTTTCAAAGTTTTTTGGATATTTGCAAAAATTAGTTGAAATTTGGCAAACGTGGGTTTTTCGAAAAAGTTGAGAAAATTTTAATTTTTTAAGTTTTATCTTATTTCTTTATAAGGAAATCTGATATACTGAAATAGCATCACATCCGAAGAACTAATACGAAACCAGTGCAGCGGATTGCTTCGGAGACAATTTCGCACCATTTCCGGGCCCAAACTAATAGAACTACTGTACTATCTATTCAAATAAAGAGTTCATGTACTTTTCTTAATTTTACACTGAAAAAAAAAATATTGTCTTGAAGCCAAAGAATGAAATCATCTTTAAATTTGTTTGATCTTTTGCATCTTAACTACAAAGCACACATGCTTTTAAGAATAGTAGACTTTTTTCAACATTTTATTTTAAAGACATTTTTACTTGAAATAAAGTATAATTTCTACTTGTAGTCGAGTTCGAATTTGGAAATTTAAGTTGTCGTTAAAATGATTTCAAAGAACTCCAATAGCATATGAAGAAAACAGCTGAAAAATGAATCAAGTACGCAAAACTTAAATTTAAAAGAAAGCTGTGTCTTACTGATTTTTTTCTTAATTGTAGTTATTTTTTTCTTCTATGCGAGTTAATTGCATTTAAAAAAAGTACACTAGGACATTAAATTTTACTGGTTTCAAATACGCTGGAGTACAATTTAGTTCAATACGTGGAGTACAATTTAGTTCATTTTTCACACAAAGTAATTCATTCTTGCTATAAAACAGTTTACTTTTTTTTCTGTGTACCATCTGTGAGGTAATAAAATTTATTTCGCCATATGAATTTATAGATATTTGTGTTTGAAATATCATCATTAGTATTTATTAGCCATGCTACTTGTAAGATATTACATAAATTGCTATAATAAAAAAAGTTTAATGAGTTTATTTTATTACTAGCCATTTAACTTTAAAGGGTCTCTATCTCTATCTTACCAACTCCCCTCACTTCAATGCAAGCATCCTTATATCATATTTAAATCATCTAAATGGGGCGTTCTTCTCTTTTCCCAAAATCTGTTAAAATGCTGCCGACATATGTAACATGTACGATGACATAAACTATCCGAAAGGCAAAAAGCAATTTTATGAGCTCAACTTGGCGCTTAAAAAAAATCCCTAGGAAAAATCCGAACTCAATACCAAAAAACGATGAAAATCCCATAGATTGAAATCTAGGCAAAAAAAAAAAACAGAAACACCGATCCACTAGTAGTTATGTGTAAGTTTCCTGGCTTCCAGCTGGGCTAACGTCTTTCAAACTATAATTGCTTTAAAGGCTTTTGTTAGTACCTACAGTGATTACCAGGCACGAGATATGTTTACAGCTATAGTGATGGAAAAAAGAGCAGAGAAGAAGAAGAAAAAAAAAAGGTTAGGGTACAAAAAAAGATTGAAACTATTTAAAAGTCAAACAGCAAAGAGGACCTTATAACTCAAGCAACCAATGTGTTACGGCAGCCAAAAGCGTGGAAAAAAAATCTACGATTTATCATACAGTGTTGGTTGAATCATGTTTCCACACCACGAATGGTCATAAATCTATTGTCTATCGGTGGATAGATGGCTGGTATATTGTACAACTTAGCTGATTGAGGGGGAAAAAAGACAGATTCGAAAAAACGGACTGAAAGAAAATCTCATCGCAGGAAAGGAACTTTAAATGATCGAAATATAAAAAATTCATATATGATACAGTAAAAATAGTTGTCTAACTTAATACCCTACATTACGAAGAAATCAATTGATTTTATTTGAAATAAAAAACAAAAAATATTTAAATTATTGAATTTCATTGTTGAACTGAGCATGAATTTTAGGAGAATACAAAGTAGGCAGAAAATTCGATATTTCCCACACATGACAACATCGATTATAATTTTTCGTCTATTCTCACTAATAACTCCCTTCAATAAAATAATCGTGTAGGGTATAATATATATTTCCCTGTCCTATATTATTAACTCAAATTACTTTGTCTGCATCCATATCTAACATTCTGTCTGTTTGCATGGCTTGTGGATACGGATGTTTCCCCAGATTAGATTAGATTCTTTACAGGAAAATTTAATTGGATTTAAGCACTCACCATAAAAAGGCGAAAAGTAAAAATGTTCTTTTTGTTTTGGGAGGAAAGTTTCCTTTCTCTTTAGTTTTTCCCAAACACCCTCCAAAACCCATGGAGAAAATCTTCATTAGTTGTTGCTATTCGGATTCGTTTCTATTGTAGTTTTCACCATACCTAAGACCATGTTAAATGAAAATTGATAAAGCATAAAATTGCAATAAACTGACATTTAAATTAAAACTCATTTAAAATTATCAGACTTGTGTGGATTGTTGTTAGAGTGCTATACATATTGCATTACTTGATTTTTGTCTCACGACAATTTGGTTTTGTGTGTTCTCCAAAGAACATTTTAATTGGTTAAATTTGAAATGGTTTCACAAACGAATTTTTGAAGTAATTTTAATTTTATGGATATTAAATGAGGCTAATCCTATTCGTCACTTGAGACATTTTGTAATGGAATGCCGGAAAACAAAGAAGAAGGAAGGTTACTAGCACCAACAGTGTATAAGAAGATTTAAGGTTGACAAAAGAGAGTGTAAGAATCAGTTCTTTAGCTTTGTTAATGATAAATAAACTAAGCTTCTCATAACTTTTATAGATACTCTTTGTATATCTCTATCTATCCATCTATTTAATTTATTATATTTGGTCATAAATGTTTTCAATATTTGCAATATCGTTTCGTTTATTTTTGCAAATCATTCAAAGTACTTCAAAGAATATTCCGTTACCTTATTTCCCATCCATTCAATCAATCGAAAGAAATCTTAACTATTAATGTACCACATTACGATAAACCCACCAAGATACGAAAAAATATTTTTTCATTTCAAAAAATCGTTCAAACAATCATAAACACTTCAAAACCTACACATTTGAACTACATTTTATGACTATTAATGACATAAACAATGGCTGTTTGAATGGTATCTCTTTAAGACATATGTCCAAGTGCTTGAAGATGGACAAAACAGCATAACAATAGAAATTCCCATGGCAAAAAGAAGTGTAGGAAGCCAAGTGAGTAGAGTGAATATAAGTTAGAAATAGGAGAATAAATATTTCAAAAAATGTATTTCATACAAAAGTGTACATCGTTATTCTCCATATAATATTAAAAAAAAAACTACCAAATAAAAAAATTTTATTTTGTCAAAATTTTATTTCTATAGAAAATTTTGTAAAAATTTTATTTTATAGAAAATTGTGTACATTTTTTTATAGAAAATTGTGTAAATTTTTTTATAGAAAATTTTGTCAAAATTTTATTTTTATAGAAAATTGTGTCAAAATTTTATTTTATTGTTCGACTGTTCACCACTTAGGTGAATTCTAACAAATTAGCTTTCTAAAAATAAATTTCGTGTTGTTGCATTACTATGTAACAAAACGAAATAAAAATAAGATTAAGGGACTTGTAAGTTATATGAAAAGATGATGTACAGTGGGAGAAAAGATGATTCAATTTGTAAGAGGAAATTTCCCAAATGTTTTCTCCATAAGGAGTTAGCATAAAGGGCCCAAAATTGAGTTATCTCTCCCAGCCAGATCTATACTAAAGGCTGTGGAAAGGTTCATTCGCCCGAACCGAAACATGTACAGTCCAGGCGTGTATAGATTTGTATCTGGCGTTTTCTTTTCAATGGCTCTATTAACCATGTTCCTTAATCTATATCTGTCCATAAAGCTCGAATAATAATTGTATAATTAGATATAATGCATTTGGACGTCAATTGCCTGTTTCGGTATCAGGCTAACATGTAATATAATAAGCAACGATGAGCCCGTCGTAAAACTAGGAAAAACACGACTAATGTACGCGTTAGAATTGTTGTTGTATCCTGGAAACCAGTTTCTGTTAATTGTCATATGTTGTAGTTGACTGTAGAAACAATAAGCATTGTTCGACTGTTCACCACTTAGGTGAATTCTAACAAATTAGCTTTCTAAAAATAAATTTCGTGTTGTTGCATTACTATGTAACAAAACGAAATAAAAATAAGATTAAGGGACTTGTAAGTTATATGAAAAGATGATGTACAGTGGGAGAAAAGATGATTCAATTTGTAAGAGGAAATTTCCCAAATGTTTTCTCCATAAGGAGTTAGCATAAAGGGCCCAAAATTAAGTTATCTCTCCCAGCCAGATCTATACTAAAGGCTGTGGAAAGGTTCATTCGCCCGAACCGAAACATGTACAGTCCAGGCGTGTATAGATTTGTATCTGGCGTTTTCTTTTCAATGGCTCTATTAACCATGTTCCTTAATCTATATCTGTCCATAAAGCTCGAATAATAATTGTATAATTAGATATAATGCATTTGGACGTCAATTGCCTGTTTCGGTATCAGGCTAACATGTAATATAATGTTATCAAAATGTTATTTTTATGGAAATTTTATCAAAATTTTGAAATAACTATATTTCTGTAGAAAATTTTGTCAAATCTTTATTTCTATAGAAAATTTTGTAAAAATTTACTTTTATTTTTATATAAAATTTTATCAATGCGTTACTTCTATAGAAAAATTTGTCAAAATGTTCTTTCTATACGAAATTTCATCAAAATTTTATTTTTCTAGGAAATTTTATTTTTATATAAAATTTTGTCAAAATTTTATTTTTATAGAAAATTTTGTGAAATTAAATCGGTTTTTCTATAGAAAACTTTGTCAAAATTTACTTTCTGTTGAAAATTTTATCGACATTTTATTTCTATAAAAAAATTTTTCAAAATTTTATTTTATAGAAAATTTTATCAATTTTTGTTTGAAAAATTTATCAAAATTTTATTTGTAGTAAAAAATTTTTTAAAATTTTATTTTTATAGAGAATTTTATCAAAAGTTTATTTTTTAGAAAATTGTCAAAATTGTCAAATTCTGTAGAAAATATTGTCAAATCGTTATTTATATAGAAAACTTTGTCAAATTTTACTTTCTGGTGAAAAATTTGTCAAAATTTATTTTATAAAAAATTTTGTCAAAAAATTTTTTTTGCAAATGTTATCAAAATGTTATTTTTATAGAAAATGCAATGCAAAATGTAATTTTTTTAGAAAATTTTGTCAAAATTTTATTTTTATAGAAAATTTTATCAAAAATATATTTTTATAGAAATTTTTATCAAACATTTATTTTTATAGACAATTGTCGAAATTTTAGTTTTATAGAAAATGTTGTCAACTTTTTGTATTTTTAGAAAATTTTGTCGACATTTTCTATTAAAAAATTTGTCAAAATTTTAGTTTTTTGAATATTTTATCAAAATTTTTTTTTTATAGAACATTTTTCAAAATTTTATTATTATAGAAAATGTTGTCAACATTTTATATTTTTAGAAAATTTTATAAAAATTTTATATTTACAGAAAATTTTGTCAAAATTTTATTTTTATAGAAAATTTTGTCAAAAATTTAGTTTTTGTCAAATCGTTATTTCAATAGAAATTTTTTTCAAAATTTACCTTCTGTTGAAATTTTTTTTGACATTTTATTTCTATAAAAATTTTTGTCAATATTTTATTTTATAGAAAATTTTGTCAAAATTTTATTTTTAATGATTTTTTTTAATTTTATTTTTATAGAAAATTTTATCAAAAATATATTTTTATAGAAATTTTTATCAAACATTTATTTTTATAGACAATTGTCGAAATTTTAGTTTTATAGAAAATGTTGTCAACTTTTTGTATTTTTAGAAAATTTTGTCAAAATTTTATTTCTATAGAAAATTTTATCAATATTTTTTTTCTAGGAAATTTTATCAAAATTTAATTTTTATATAAATTTTTGTCAAATCGTTATTTCTGTAGAAAATTTTATCAAATCGTTATTTCTATAGAAAATTTTGTCAAAATTGAAATTTTATGGACATTTTATTTCTATAAAAAAATTTTTCAAAATTTTATTTTATAGAAAATTTTATCAAAATTTTATTTGTAGTGAAATTTTTTTTTAAATTTTATTTTTGCAGAAAATTTTATCAAAAATTTATTTTTTAGAAAATTGTCATAATTTTATTTTTATAGCAAATGTTGTCAACTTTTTGTATTTTTAGAAAATTTAGTTAATATTTTATTTTTACAGAAAAGTTTATCAAAATTTTATTTTTATAAAAAATGTCGTCAAAATTTTATTTTTATATAAAATTTTGTCAAATCGTTAGTTCTGTAGAAAATTTTGTTATAGAAAACTTTGACAAATTTTACTTTCTGGTGAAAAATTTGTCAACATTTTATTTTATAGAAAATGTTGTCAAAAAAAATTCTTTTTTTGTTATTTTTATAGAAAATTTTTTCAAAATGTTATTTTTATAGAAATTTTTTTCAAAATTCAAAAATTTTTTCAAAAAAAAAAAGTTTTTATAGAAATTTTTTCAACATTCTATATTTTTAGAAATTTTTGTAAAAATTTTATATTTATAGAAAATTTCAAAGTATTATTTTTATAGAATATTTTGTCAAAATTTTATTTTTAAATTTTCAACATTTAATTTTTATAGAAAATTATGCCAAAATTTTATTTTTGTAGAACTTTTAATAAAAATTTTATTTTTATAGAAAATTTTGAAAAAAATTTCTTTTTATAGAAAATTTCGTCAAAATTTTCTTTTTATAGAACATTTAGTCAAAATTTTCTTTTTATAGAAAAATTTGTCAACATTTTATTTCTATAGAAAAAATTGTCAAAATTTTATTTCTATAGATTTTTTTTTTAGAACAATTTTCGTTTTATAGAAAAATTTGTCAAAATTTGATTTGTATAGAAAATCGCCAGTTATATTTGTGATCGGATCAATATTGGCACATATGATATATATCCATCTATGGGTGTAATGACGATAGTTGTGATAAACACATATTTATAGAAATTAATCAATAAAATAAATCGAAAGTACTCTATCTAATAAAACAAGCTTTTCCTAGTACAATATAAATTACATGTTGAATATTTCGGTTTGGTTCACACTTTTTGTAATTAATTAATATAACCATTTGGCCTTTAATTTACACCCATGTCAACAGCGAGACTGTCATTAAATAACTCAATCATAAATTTCCAATTAAAATTACATGTTAATTAATAAGTGTATCAACATACGTCTGTAGCCGATAGAAAATGAAACTTATTTATACAGTTGTCGACTATGAGAAAAAAATAAATGCAATGTCTCATAAAAATGTCATTCATAAATTTATAAAACAAAATATTTTAATAGCAATAAAATGCAAAAGAGGCAACAATTTTTTGATAAAATCTTACTGGTTTTACCATGAAATTTTAATAACTTTTAAGTAATTAATAAGATTGTTGAATCTAACATTCAATAAACAACTGTCATCACCACCCCTCTTTACTTTGTGATGGTCTATTAACATTTTTTAAATTGGATTTCCATACTCAAATGATTGCGTATGGCGGATTTATCTTTGATGATTCGGGCTTCTTCGATTAATAGAGTAAAAAATTTCAAATGTTCATAAATATATGTGAATGAATAGACATTAATGCTAATTTAGAGCCATAACTCCTAGCTTATATCGAATCAGCGATCACACAATCATAAAATAATGTGTGTGATTAGCTTAAACCAATGATAATGAGACGCTAAGAAAATTAACATAAAACATGGCTCTTTAGAAAATCATAAATCACTTAAATCTCCCCCCCAAAAAATGGTGAATCAGTAAAAATAGTTTTTGATTGGCTGTTTAGCAAATGTCGATATTATCAACAACTTTGTTGAGTTCTCATGTTTGATATAATCATCTGAGGTAATCTTTGAAATTTGTCAACTTAAGTTTTTATTTTGACTGCATTAAGAGGAATTTTATGGGAATTTTGTCATTTGGCTAACGATGAAATCATTGATTAATTTATATAAATTAATTTTCAAAATTTTGTGTGAATTTGAAAATAGCTAGCTACCAATTAAAGAAGGTACAAAAAATCTGCTAAAGAAAATAATGCAAATTTGAATGTGATTTTTATAGAAGGTATTTGAAGTAGACGTTTTTATAGAATTATTTTATTTTTCAGACGAATATTTTCCAGCAATACTTTCAAATTTAATGTATGTCATAACCTGTAATTTTTTACGGAAAATCACATATTTATGATAAAAAAAAACCTTTTGGCTTAAATTATTGATGTCCCTTTCATTTTTTTTATTGTTTGCTTTATGTTTTGTGGTTCAACACAATTTAATGTCGAAAAAAAAATCATAAATAATTCACATCGTCACTTCACTTCTATCAAACTATTGAAGAAGTTACCGCTTACATTTTGCAAGTGTCCTCATGTCAATGACCATAAACCACTTAAACTGTGTTTTTATATATTGCTTGTATTGTATTTTAAAAATAAAATTCTTTAAAATATTTTCCTACACTGAAAAGCTATAAAGAGTTTGAGTGGTTTAAGACTTACAAATTATTGATAATTAAAAATTGTGCTTGTGAAGCAGTAACCCAGCAAAGAAAGCGTTACCAACAGCCGTTGCACTAAATTTGAATCACTTCGTAAGGTGTGATTCGATGTGAATTAATAAATAGTTTTTGTATTTTTTATGATTTTTAATGCATTTTATAAAGAATAAAGAATAAAGAAAACATGTTTACTTTGAAGTATATCTTATAATTCACGTACAAATGCCAGCTTGGCTAAATTTTAATGAAATTTTCTTTGTATGTATGTGTGTGTGAAAATAAAATTTTGCTACAATTACTTTGGCTATTTAGACTCTGTCAAAACTATATCTTGTATATTGATATACTAAAATAAAAAATAAATTGCTACAATCACTTTTTTTCTATCATTTAGACATCTACTATATATTTGTTTTTATTATGCAACTTAAAGCAAATATAATTTATTTGAGCGTACAAATCTAATGAAATGTTCTACTTAACTGTATATGACTGAGAACAGACTCATTACAAGGTGTGTACCAATAGAAAAAAAATTGAATTTGCATAACTGCCATGATTCTAATAGAAAAGGCCAGACAATCAGGCAAACTTTGTTAAGGCAATAATATGAAATGTTTTACACAATTCAAAGCGACCATACAATAACTCAAAAATGTAAGTAAAAAAAACAAAGAATAGCTTGGAGACATAAACATAATATGACCACATTTGTAATGAACCACATCATAGAACCACACCAATGAAATGCTAATGAGTAAATCTGAAAACTCAAGGCATGTAGGCGTTAGAACTAAGAGTTAAAATTTTCCCATAGATTGTATGTGGAATTTTTAAAACTTAATTTCAAGAATTTTTTTGAAAGCAATGACACATTACATGAAAAGAGCAAAGTGAAAAAAACACAAGGTTCCGATAACTATTGTTTATTTTGGGGGGAACGGGGCATCTTTAAAGCACATTCTCCCATAAAGAGAGAAGATATAAACATAATCCTTTGTATGGACAATTTTTTCGAGAGTCTTTGTACAACAACAAAACTTGAACATAATTGCATTTAAGCCAAAGTTAATCTTTTGGTTCGATCTTGATTAAAATACCACCATGCCAATTCTGATTTTTCCCCTTACGCTTCTTTAAAGGACGCTATGCTATCTATGTACGGCGGCATAAACAGAAATTACAAAAATATTCCTAAAGAATACCATGATGCACTTCAGACGAGACGCATGTACCCACCAAACGAAAGCAAAAGAACACAAACGTTTGTGGCCTACTGTAAAAAAAAGCAGAAAACAGAATCAAGTTAAATTTTTACAAAGTCATTTTATTGGTAACACCTACCGGTTGAGCATTGAAGTTTTTGTGTGGTATGGCGGTCCGACAAAAAAGACACAAAAAATCCATACAAAAAAGAATTTCAGTTAATGATCAAAATAAAAAAAAAACAAGCACACACACTTGAGAGTTTAACAACAAGTTACCCAGAAAGTGACCACTGTAAGCAAACAAATCTGACAGGCAAAGAAAAACGAAAACTTGGTAAAAAATATCAAAAAACCAGAACGTCAATCGAAAATATTCAGTGAATACGAGAGGAAAATGAGTACATACTGGAGTTTTTGTTTCAAGTATTTCGTCACAAGAAATTAAACCGTACAAATGGAACACCAGCAAGAATAAATAACAAAAATATAAACTTTAAGTATCTCCCGAAATACTGAAATAATAAAAAAAGATTTTGAAGAAACGAGTGCGAAATGAAAAGTTTTTTTGTTATTGTGATTTTAAAATATAAATATTTGTAAACTAAATAATAATTTAAACAAGTATATACAGCCGAAAGTTCGGCCAGGCCGAATCTTATGTACCTTCCACCATGGATTGCATAGAAACTTCTAATAAATACGGTCATCCACAATTAAATTACTTGAGTTGCGGCCGATGGCAAGGTATCTTAAAACTTCTTAACGTCATCTGCTAAATTGTAAGTTAGTCCATGCGGGATATATAGTAGACAAAAGAAAGGTCGATTAAATACGTATATATTCAGATCTTGACCGGTATATATAGGGAAGAAATAATTACGAACCGATATAAACTTTTGTGCGGTAATTATAGAGCCAGAATTGAAATATGGGGGTCGGTTTATATGGGTGCTATGTACAATTATCAACATGAGTCTATCAAAAATGGCAGATTTTGTACCAAAAATCTACCAAACAGATTGTTAGAATTCTTGATGTTTTGGAGGATTTTGCACCTCTCCAACTACGAGTTGCTTTATAAATTTTCTATAGAAACAACATTTTGACAAAATTTTCTACAGAAATAAAATTCTGACAAAATTTTCAATAGAAATAAAATTTTGACAAAATTTTGTATAGAAATAAAATTTTGACAACATTTTCTATAGAAGTTATGTTTTGACAAAATTTCGTAAAGGCATAAAATGTTGACAAAATTTTCTATAGAAAAAAATTTTGCACAAAATTTTCTATAGAAAAAAATTTTGCACAAAATTTTCTATAGAAATAAAATTTTGGACAAAATTTTGTATAGAAATAAAATTTCGACAAAATTTTCTATACAAGTTATATTTTGACAAAATTTCGTAAAGACATAAAATGTTGACAAAATTTTCTATAGAAATAAAATTTTGACAAAATTTTCTATAGAAATAAAATTTTGACAAAATTTTCTATAGAAATATAATATTTTGACAACATTTTCTATGGCAATAAAATTTTGATAGAATATATTTGGTTCGAGCGGCAATCGTGATTTTTCTGTGATAGGGAATCGGTTTATTTGGAGGCTATATATAATATAGATCGATACGGACCAATTTTATCATGGTTGGTATCGGCGATACACTAGCGAAATGTACAAAATTTCAACCGGATCGGATGAGTGTTGCTTCTTCAAGAGGCAACGGAGATCAAATATGAGGATCGGTTTATATAAGGGATATATATATAATTATGGACCGAAATGAACCAATTCTCGCATGGCTGTTAGAGACCATACACTAACACCACGTACCAAATTTCAACTGGATCGGATGAAATTTGCTTTTCTTAGAGGCTTCGCAAGCCAAATCTTGGGATCGGTTTATATGGGGGCTGTATATAATTATGAACCGATGTGGACCAATTTTTGCATGGTTGTTAGAGACCATATACCAACACCATGTTTCAAATTTCAGCAGGATCGGATGAAATTTGCTTCTTTTAGAGGCTCCGCCAGCCAAATCTGGGGATCGGTTTATATGGGGGCTGTTTATAATTATGAAGCGATGTGGACCAACTTTTGCATGGTTGTTAGAGACCATATACTAACACCATGTACCAAATTTCAGCCGGATCGGATGAAATTTGCTTCTATGAGAGGCTCCGCAAGCCAAATCTGGGGATCGGTTTATATGGGCGCCATATATAATTATGGACCGATGTGGACCAATTTTTGCATGGATGTAAGATACCACATACCAACACCATGTACCAAATTTCTGCCGGATCGGATGAAATTTGCTTCTCTTAGGGGCTCTGCAAGCCAAATCCGGAGATCGGTTTATATGGGGGCTATATATAATTATGGACCGATGTGGACCAATTTTTGCATGGATGTAAGATACCACATACCAACACCATGTACCAAATTTCTGCCGGATCGGATGAAATTTGCTTCTCTTAGGGGCTCTGCAAGCCAAATCCGGAGATCGGTTTATATGGGGGCTGTATATAATTATGAACCGATGTGAACCAATTTTTGCATGGTTGTTAGATACCATATACCAACACCATATACCAAATTTCAGCCAGATCGGATGAAATATGCTTCTCTTAGAGGCTCCACAAGCCAAATCTGGGGATCGGTTTATATGGGGGCTATATATAATTAAGAACCGATATGGACCAATTTTTGCATGGTTGTTAGAGACCATATACCAACATCATGTACCAAATTTCTGGCGGATCGGATGAAATTTTCTTCTCTTTGAGGCTCCGCAAGCCAAATCTGGGGATCGGTTTATATGGGGGCTATATATAATTATGGACCGATGTGAACCAATTTTTGCATGGTTGTTAGATACCATATACCAACACCATATACCAAATTTCAGCCGGATCGGAAGAAATATGCTTCTGTTAGAGGCTCCACAAGCCAAATCTGAGGGTCCCTTTATATGGGGGCTATACGTAAAAGTGGACCGATATGGCCCATTTACAATACCATACGACCTACATCAATAACAACTACTTGTGCCAAGTTTCAAGTCGATAGCTTGTTTCGTTCGGAAGTTAGGGTGGTTTCAACAGACGGACGGACGGACATGCTTAGATCGACTCAGAATTTCACCACGACCCATAATGTATTCTTTATGGGGTCTTAGAGCAATATTTCGATATGTTACAAACGGATTGACAAAGTTAATATACACCCCATCCTATGGTGGAGGGTATAAGAAGAAAACACACACACAAAAAAAAATCTGATTCAATCACGAAATTAATTGTTCCAATTAATTTTTTAATTGAAATGTTTTCAATCACAGAGAGGATAGTATCATCGGTTTATATAAGGGCTATATATTATTATGGACCGATATTAACCAATTCTCCCATATACTAACACCACGTACCAAATTTCAATTGGATCGGATGAAATTTGCTTCTTTTTGAGGCTCCGCAAGCCAAATCTGGGGATGGGTTTATATGGGCGCTATATATAATTATGGACCGATGTGGACCAATTTTTGCATGGATGTTAGAGACCATATACCAACACCATGTACCAAATTTCAGCCGGAGCGGATGAAATTTGCTTCTCTTAGGGGCTCTGCAAGCCAAATCCGGGGATCGGTTTATATGGGGGCTATATATAATTATGAATCGATGTGGACCAATTTTTGCATGGTTGTTATAGACTATATACCAACACCATGTTTCAAATTTCAGCCGGATCGGATGAAATGTGCTTCTTTTAGAGGCTCCGCAAGCCAAAACTGGGGATCGGTTTATATGGGCGCTATATAATTATGGACCGATGTGGACCAATTTTGCATGGTTATTAGAGGCCATATACCAACATCATGTAACAAATTTCAGCCAGATCGGATAAATATGCTTCTCTTAGAGGCTCCGCAAGCCAAATTTCGGGTCCCGTTTATATACCATCCGACCTACATCATTAACAACTACTTGTGCCAAGTTTCAAGTCGATAGCTTGTTTCGTTCAGAAGTTAGGGTGATTTCAACAGACGGACGGACGGACATGCTTAGATCAACTCAGAATTTCACCACGACCCAGAATAGAATTATGGGGTCTTAGAGCAATATTTCGATGTGTTACAAACGGAATGACAAAGTTAATATACCCCCCATCCTATGGTGGAGGGTATAAAAAGAGAACACACACACAAAAAAATTTCTTAATTGAAATGTTTTCAATCACAGAGAGGATAGTATCAATTAAAAAATTAATTGAAAGTCAATTAACAAATTAATTGCAGGTCAGTTAAATTAATTGATCCAATTAAAAAATTAATTGATTACTATTAATTTTTGTGATTGATTTTTGTTTCAATTAAAAAATTTATTGAATCAATTAAATTTTTTATTGAATATTTTTTAAAACTCAATTAAAATTTTAATTGGAAAAATTTTCGTGAAATTTTTTTCTGTGCAAAACGAATCTTATATACCCGCCCCTATGAATTTCTTAATTGAAATGTTTTCAATCACAGAGAGGATAGTATCAATTAAAAAATTAATTGAAAGTCAATTAACAAATTAATTGCAGGTCAGTTAAATTAATTGATCCAATTAAAAAATTAATTGATTACTATTAATTTTTGTGATTGATTTTTGTTTCAATTAAAAAATTTATTGAATCAATTAAATTTTTTATTGAATATTTTTTAAAACTCAATTAAAATTTTAATTGGAAAAATTTTCGTGAAATTTTTTTCTGTGCAAAACGAATCTTATATACCCTCCCCTATGAATTTCGTACGAAATTCTACTAAAGTCTCTCTACCGAATTATTCAACATGACAACAATTTCGCAACGACTCTCGTTAAATGAACACTCCCAAGAAATAAGACCACAATATTAAAAAAATAGTGCTCATTGAACATGAACGCTATGTTCAAGTAGAAATAAAATTCTTTTTCATTCTTTTAACAGGTTTCGTTTAAAAAACAACATCTAAACGATGCTACATATAATTGATACAAATACGTTGGGTGAGGACGACACACGTGCATGCTGCAAATAAATTCCGTAAATCTGTGACATTGTAAATGTCTAATAAAGAAATTGAAAGTCATACCATTTTTTAATATCGTTGAAGAACCATAAAGGTTATTTGACGATATTTAGGAGGTTTCAACACATCCCAAAAATTATGAAAAAATTGGTTTGTATTGAAAAATCATTAATTTTTGAGAAAAAATTTTTATTTTACTTCTGCTGTTATCCGTTTGATTTCAGTTTATTTTAAATAGAACACTCGAAAAGTACAAGCCACTCTCATATTCCAAATTGCCTAATATAAGGTGATGGCACGAACGCCAATACCCGTATATTTAATACTGCAGCGTTACATATTTGAAGTCTTAACTTCAAATTTGTAAAATACAATATGATTTTGGTTTGTGGGTATGTGTAAAAGACAATTTGGTCAGTGCTTTTAGAAATATACATGGGAACACCTTAGCTTAATGTGACGGTATTTGTGACCATGAACTCAAACGTACACTGAGAAAAAAGGCATGTCCGTTTCCAAAGATTTTGTCTTTACACCAACGATTTTGGTATTGATTCCCAGCCAATGGAGTGGAGAATTGAAGTAAGGACAAATTTAATTTTAATTTTTCTCTTAAAAAAATTAATTTTTCCTATGAAGGTCGTAATTTCTATCATATTTCCATAAAATTAGCAATATGACGTTTTCTTTGAGACCCAAAAATATGAAATCCATAGTGGAAACTCTATTACCTTTGGTCCGGGTAAATTCATCGTCGTTCTATTTAGTAAATTTCTCTATTCCTATTTGTGTACTATCTTAATATGTTCAAAGGCCTTTAAAGTGTTGCTTTTCTTTCATTTCAGTCATTCGCCTCTGTATAGTCCACTTTGTTATATCTCTTAATGTTAGTGGTGGTGCTTAAGTCTCTTGGCCAAATGAAGTTTATTCGACAAGAAGAAGGCAATGTTCCCACGAAACAGGTTGCCGTTGCTGTTGCTGCTGCCGCTGTTTAACAGCAAAACTCAATGACTGACGAACGACTGTCCAAAAGAATGTCTGTCCAGCTAACAATGTGGACTTGTGTGTGTATGTGTATAGGCTACTGTTGCTGTTGTGTTGGTTTTATTGCATTGCCACAGCTATAGCAATCGAAAACTGCATCGAAATGCTCCACTCCACAAAAGCCACCGTGATAAGAGACCCTCCACTCCTTGTTCGCACAGTGTCAGTGAGTAAAGCATTGCTATTTTTTTGTGGTTGAAATACGTTGTTTTTTTGTTGTTGTAATTTCTTGCCACACCGGTCAGAGAAAAGCCCGCTATTGCCTTTGAGTTCTCTATGTATCTGTTTGGTCTTAAAACGTTTTCCTAAAAGCATTGAACGTGGATAAACTGCATTTGACTCAAACATTTTGAATTTTTGCAACTTTTTTCAGAATTGCTATTTTTCTTCAGAATGTAATGATAATGAAAAGAAACTTGATTGAAAAAAAACACAAAAACATAATAATAATCATGATATCAATTATAAAATAAAACCAAAATATGTTGGATTAGAACATTTAATAGAAAATATTTTTAATGAAATGATTCCTTCTTTCTTGATATTTGATTTTCTATTTGGCAAGAAATATGAAAGGTATATTTAATATTGGCAATTTTTTTATCGTTGTGTTTGCTTTTTATGTTCATCTTTTTAGACACTTTTCATTTAATTAGTGTCTAATTTTTAGAGCGCAATTTAAACACGATCTCCAACATGTGAACTCCCGCCAGTGGAAAACAGCTGCCAAAGCAATTTAAAAACTATAAGAAAACGTTTAAAAACAGTTGGCCTCATAACAAGCACAACGTGCAACAAGTGCAAAGCTCATTAAGTTTGGCAGGAACGAAAGAAAACACCACACACACTCACACAAATTATATATAAATTGGTAATAACAAAACGAAAGACTTAAGGCACAAACTTGCAGGCAACAGAATGAGATCTGGGACTTGAATTTGTGGATCTTTCAAAAATACACAATGAGGAAGTAGTTGTAGATCTTACAGGATAAAGAAACCACCAAAGTGAGGAAAATGTACATGGAGCATAAAATCGGGATTTTGTAGTATTATGATTGAGGTAGAAATTTAGAAATTTATTAGGAGAATGCCAAGTACTACGAAATTGTAATGAAATAATTAGATTGTTAAATAGATTGTTGGTTGAATCTTACATATGGAAAATGTCAATAACCAATAAAGGCTATAATCACTTATTCCCGGGCATTATTGAAAAATTTTACCTTAGACAAATATTTACTTCAATCTCATATTTACCCACAAAAAACTAGTATTACATGCAAATATCCATAAAATTCAAATTTTTCATTTTAATTTTTTTTTTTGGGATTTTGAAGAGCATTCACTTATGCCATGGCTTTCATTTTGACAACCCGTAGCTTAACAAAAATAATCATTAATTTAAAGG
The DNA here is from genome assembly GCF_050003625.1 of Haematobia irritans. Taxonomy (NCBI): domain Eukaryota; kingdom Metazoa; phylum Arthropoda; class Insecta; order Diptera; family Muscidae; genus Haematobia; species Haematobia irritans. Next base: position 259,539,598 of record NC_134397.1, read on the forward strand.
AAAACTACAAAAAAACTCCTCTATTTCTTTGAACATAATTCTTTTAGGTATTTCTTTTTCACGCCAAATAAACCTAAATACAGCGAAACAAAAAGGAAGCAACATCACCACCACACAGGGCAACCAAGTGTGGCAAGTAGGGCCATTGGACTACAGCACAAAGTAAATCTACAAGAAACGGTCATCATAAACACCAAAAATGATGGTTAAATAAAATATTCCCCAAAAAGAGACGAAGATTAAACCAAAAAACATGGATTCTTAAGCTATACAACTTGAATATGCTAACCTAAAGGTGATCTTGTTAAACACCATAAGATTTTAACATTTTTTGGTTAACCCAGGAAATGTATGTGCTTTAGGTATAACCGTGTGTGGTCAATCCATAGAAGAAGGTAACGATGAATACCGAAAAAAAATAATACATTGCCATGCAATGCTACTAAATAAATTTTATAATTTTTAATTGCCTTTGTTTTCATTGTCTGCAGGCAGATTAAAAGGTTAAAATGTAAAAAAGCCATACAATTTAAGCGTAACACAGTCATCAGTTAAATGAAAAAAAAAAACACCAAAAAAATATGAATAAGAAAGATCAGAAATTTTAAGTCATGTACTACAAGACCAAAAATAGGGGCGATACCCTATTTTCAGTTTATTATAATTTTTTTTTTGTTGAGGAGAACATTTAAACTAAATTTAGTAGGCATGCACGTTTTTTGAATAAATTAATATTCATAAAAAATATGTGAGTCATGGTAACAAATTAGGTGATACCATGAAATTGGAGTTTTTGGTGTAATCTCACTCTGAGATAATATTGTACTGAAATGACTGTCAAAATTGGCTTTTGGGTCATACTGCTACAGGACTTTCTATGGTGGCATAATGGAAGGCTGGTTTAATGGAGTTTATATCTGATTATAGAGCCTTGTGAAGTTTTTATTACGGACTATCCAAGATTACCTTAGAATAGCAATAGGCGACCGGGACTATATAGGTATTCTGACCAAAGGGGGATTTGAACCCGTGTATTATTCAGACGATTTTTTTTAATAATATTTAGTACTTACACACACAAAAATTTCACGAAAAATTTTCCAATTAAAATTTTAATTGAGTTTTAAAAAATATTCAATTAAAAATTTAATTGATTCAACAAATTTTTTAATTGAAACAAAAATCAATCACAAAAATAATAGTATCAATTATTTTTTTAATTGGATCAATTAATTTTTTAATTGACCTTCAATTAATTTTTTAATTGATACTATCATTTCTGTGATTGAAGACATTTCAATTAAAAATTAATTGGATCAACTAATTTCGTGATTGAATCAGAAAATTTTTTTTGTGTGTAGGAGTAAACTGGAATAGAAAGAATTACAAGTGCTCTATCGAGATCACTGTATAGGCTTATAGCTGAATAGTAACATTAGGATTTTGGAACTCGTTCATTGAGCTTTGGACTTTAAACCTATGATGTAACTATCAAAAGCGTGGCTACAATAGAAAGCTGATAGCAGGGTGGATGAAAAAGGAATTCCCTTTGAGATGTGGGACTTGAACCATCGGAGTATATTTATTGGAAATTTTCTATAGAAATAATATTTTGACAACATTTTCTATAAAAATAAAATTTTGACAAAATTGTCTATAGAAATAAAATTTTGGACAAAATTTTCTATAAAAATAAAATTTTGAAGAACATTTTCTATAAAAATAAAATTTTGGACAAAATTTTCTATAAAAAAATTTTTTGGACAAAATTTTCTACAGAAATAAAATTGTGGACAAAATTTTTTATAGAAATCAAATTTTGACTATATTCTCTATAGAAACAAAAATTTTGACAAAATTAGCTATAGAAATATAATTTTGACAAAATGTTATTTAGAAATAAAATTTTTGAAAAAAAGTTCTTTAGAAATAAAATTTTGGACAAAATTTTCTATAGAAATAAAATTTTGGACAAAATTTTCTATAGAAAAAAAATTTTGACAAAATTTTCTATAGAAATAAAATTTTGACAAAATTTTCTATAGAAATAAAATTTTGACAAAATTTTCTATCAAAATAAAATTTTGACAAAATTTTCTATAGAAATAAAATTTTCACAAAATTTTCTATAGAAATACAATTTTGGACAAAATTTTCTATAGAAAAAAATTTTGAAATAAATTTTTTATAGAAATAAAATTGTGCACAAAATTTTCTATAGAAATAAAATTTGAAAAAAATTATCTATAGAAATAATTTTGTCAAAATTTTATTTTAAAATAAAATTTTGGATAAAATTTTCTATAGAAATAAACTTTTGGACAAAAGTTTCTATAGAAATAAAATTTTGTAAAAATTGTATTTCTAAATAATATTTTGGACAAAATTCTCTATAGAAATAAAATTTTTGACAAAATTTTCTATAGAAATAAAATTTTGGACAACATTTTCTTTTGAAATAAAATTTTTGACAAAATTTTCTTTAGAAATAAAATTTTGGACAAAATTTTCTATAGAAAAAAACTTTTTTCCAATTGATGAATTGTTGATTGAAACGAGCTCGAGGTCTGTATTTTTTAATTTATTTTTTTATTCAATATTTCGCCTTTTAATTGAAAGACTTCATCGGGAAAATTATTCTGAATGTACAAAAAGAAAAGAAAATATATACAAAAACATTGAAATACGTACAAAATGTTTCAATGCTTTTGTATATATTTTCTTTTCTTTTTGTACACTCAGAATAATTTTCCCGATGAAGTCTTTCAATGAAAAGACGAAATATTGAATAAAAAAATAAATTAAAAAATACAGACCTCGAGCTCGTTTCAATCAACAATTCATTAATTGGAAAAATCAAATACAGGTCGAATACAATAAAAACAAGTTTATAAAAAACTTTGGACAAAATTTTCTATAGAAGTAAAATTTTGGACAAAATTTTCTATAAAAATAAAATTTTGGAAAACATTTTCTTAGAAATAAAATTTTGACAAAATTTTCTACAGACATTTTTTTTACGTATTTTTGAGTATTGTTGACCTATTTTATGATTATGCTGATTATTAATTTTGTTCGGCTTAAGGTCATAGAAACAATCGATTATTGATGCGTTTTAATATTTATTTCCAATATTTCGCTTAGTGCCACTAACCATCTTGTGGGATTTTGTATTTGAGTTCGTGTGCTGCTGTTCGTAGGGTGACTTGCGAAACGAACAGCAGCACACGAACTCAAATACAAAATCCCAAAAGATGGTTAGTGGCACTAACCGAAATATTGGAAATAAATATTAAAACGCATCAATAATCGATTGTTTCTACGACCTCAAGCCGAACAAAATTAATAATCGAAATAAAATTTTGATAACATTTTCTACAGAAATAAAATTTTGATAAAATTTTCTATAGAAATAAAATTTCGGACAAAATTTTCTATAGAAATAAAATTTTGATAAAATTTTCTTTAGAAATAAAATTTTGGACAAAATTTTCTATAGAAATAAAATTTTTAACAAAATTTTCTATAGAAATAAAATTTTGGACAAAATTTTTCTATAAAAATTAAATTTTGACAAAATTTTTTATAGAAATAAAATTTTGACAAAATTTTTTTAGAAATAAAATTTTGACAATATAGTTCTATACAAAATTTTGTCAAAATTTTATTTCTATAGAAAATTTTGTCAAAATTTAATTTTTATAGAAAATTTTGTCCAAAATTGTATTTCTATAGAAAATTTGTTCAAAAATTTTATTTCTAAAGAAAATTTTGTCCAAAATTTTATTTCTAAAGAAAATTTTGTCAAAATTGTATTTCTATAAAAAATGTTGTCCAAAATATTATTTAGAAATAAAATTTTGACAATATAGTTTATAGAAAATTTTGTCAAAATTTAATTTTAATTTTTTTAAATTTTATTTCTATAGAAAAATTTTGTCCAAAATTTTATTTCTAAAGAAAATTTTGTACAAAATTTTATTTCTAAAGAAAATGTTGTCAACAAAATTAATAATCGAAATAAAATTTTGATAACATTTTCTACAGAAATAAAATTTTGATAAAATTTTCTATAGAAATAAAATTTTGGACAAAATTTTCTATAGAAATAAAATTTTGGACAAAATTTTCTACAGATATAAAATTTTGGACAAAATTTTCTATAGAAATAATTTTGTCAAAATTTTATTTCTAAATAAAATTTTGAATAAAATTTTCTATAGAAATAAAATTTTGGACAACATTTTCTATTGAATTAAAATTTCGGACAAAATTGTCTTTAGAAATAAAATTTTTGACAAATTATTCTTTAGAAATAAAATTTTGGACAAAATTTTCTATAGAAATAAAATTTTGGACACAATTTTTTTCTATAGAAATAACATTTTGGAAAAAACTTTCTATAGAAATAAAATTTTAACAAAATTTTCTATAGAAATAAAATTTAAGACAAAATTATCTATAGAAATAAAATTTTGGACAAAATTTTCTATAGAAATACAATTTTCTATAGAAATAAAATTTTGAAATAAATTTTCTATAGAAATAAAATTGTGGACAAAATTTTCTATAGAAAAAAATGTTGACAAAATTTCCAGGGAAATAAAGTTTTGGAAAATAGTCTATAGAAATAAAATTTTGGACAAAATTTTCTATAGAAATACAATTTTGACAAAATTTTTTATAGAAATAAAATTTTGACAAAATTTAAAATTAATGTTTGGTTATATTTTTCAATTCACTTTATGTTACACTATTATCTATCGGTACAAGCAAAATGAAAACCAATACCAATTTAACCTAAAATATACCAACCAACTTAAACCCATTGCTATAATTTCTAAACATATATGGAATAACATAGTAAAGCCGAATTGATTTGAAAAAAAAAAAAATATGAAGGTCCAATAGTTGATAAACAATCGATGTATGTGAAATACCAATTTAAATCTTCAAACAAACACAAAATGATAAATATCTTACTAACAAACTCAAACATCATCCGAAAATATTTCATTCATTTAATCACTTAGAATTGATGTGTTTTTTGGTATTAGAGGCTTGTTGGATATAACAATTTTGTGGTCTTACGTTTGCGCAGGCGCACACTGAGCCTACGTTAATTATGTACAACATTTCACATTTATTGGTGAATCTATTTAAGAGTTAAACACATTTGTGATTATTTCAATGGAATGTCTTCTCGGCAGGACATATTTTTTTACAGTAGACTATTTTGTGAGTTTGATTTTAAAGCCCGTAGTTTTAAAAGAAGAAATCTAATTAGTCATAGAAAAGTGAAAAATGAACGCTATATATTTTTTTGGTTCAACATTTGAATGTAACAATTGTTATCAATGCTTGAAGAGAATACATTTATCATTAGTATTCAATTGATTTGATCTTGATAACATTATTCATTAATAGACAAACATTAGATATATTTGCGGGTGGTAATGTGGAATTCATTGGTTATAATTGCAGAGAAAAATGGTGTAACATTTTCTGGGCAAAATTATAGAGAAAAGTACTATCAATGTATTTCACAATCAAATCAATTTCAAATTTACAATACCTTTTTTTTGTTTAATTAGGTGAGAATTGTGAACTAAAAATAAATTGAGATTCATAAAAAGAAATTTCACTTACCGTCCATCGAAATGTGAATGGCAATACTATGGCACCTCGGGCAGGATCACTTAATACAAAACTTGAACCACCTAATATCCCCGTTGTATTCTGGCCAAATGAACATCCCGTCGATATACTAGGAATTCCCTGGTCAGCAGCTGAATATTCCTTAAGGCACAAACGAAATGCTGTTGAACAAGGCGGACAACCTGAAGGAGAAAGTGAAGAATTGTTATATTCGTATTCAAAATAAACGGGAATATATTCATCGAGTTGGAAGGAGTTTGAAATAAAAAATTAAAACATTTTATAATTTTAACTTACCTGTTGTTTTTGTACTTCTTATTTCTAAAGGAACTCCACAACAATAACCCGATAATAGATGGTTGTTGGTATTTGAAATTTCTAATATTTCTAATTCAAAATTACCAATGGCGGATATCTGCAAAAAAAAAACACACACACACACAGAAATAATGATAAATAATCAATAATATTAAAAATGTTTAGTAGATATATGGAACTAAAGAGTATTATATTATTAAAATAAAGAAACAATAATTTTCTAACAAGAATATTAAAAGAATATAACGATTTCCATAGCTAATATAAATAAAAATAATAATTTGCGTAATAATTGGATTCCCACAGTAATACATAATTTCCTTTTAAAGCAATTAAATGTAAATTTATTTAATTAAGAGTTGTATCAAATTCATATATAATTTGTTTTTTTAATTCTACTCATGTTAATTTTATCTTTTATACAAAAACTTAAACTTAACGTAAAAATTCTAAATATAATAATTATAGTTTTCAAAAAATCATAAATCGCTCAAAATTCATATCAAAAAGTCAAAATAGACATTAATCTTCACTGTCTCAGTAGAATGTCCATAAAAGTTCAAACAATGTTGTGCCATAAGATTCTATAAAAAGAAGCGAATGAGTTTTTGTTTTATTCGCAATCAAGAGAGAAAAAAAATTAGAAGGCGCTTAGTCTGAACCAGTTTCACTCCCATTTTGTTTCCAGCTTTATTGCAAGCCATATGGATGGTCTTAAGAGATTGATAGCTGCAGTTGTCTGCCTATAAAGGGGGTACTAAACATACATTGTCTCTGCCAATACATTTTAATGTCTGTTAATTTTTACGACAATCCTTTTTGATTCATTCATCTGCTGTCTGGCTATGATAATAAATCATATTCAATGTTTAGTTTTTTTTTTTTTTTTAGAATTGTGAAATGTGTTTTTTTCTGTTTCTTAAAGCAGGAATATATTTTAATATAGAAACTAGTGTTGCCGTCAGCCAATAAGGTATGCTGAATTATGTGAGTTGTTACAGAATACAAGTGACATTCATTCAAGATGCTATAGAAGATGGGGAAGTACAGTATAAAGGGATAAGACTAATATTAGGTAGTTGCAGATTTTATCTTAAAAATCTATAAAACAATTCTACATATAGCTGATGGCCTTAGCAGTCAATGCTTCATTCTCTATTTATCATACATTTACTGTATGATTATAAAAAATACAATAAATACAATAAATACATAAAAAAATTCTATATATTTTTCAGTTTAGTTTTTAATTTCTATTAGGCTATTTTCGATAGAAAAAAATTTTAAAAATTTTCTATAGAAAAAAAAATTTTGACAAAATTTTCTATAGAAATAAAATTTTGACAAAATTTTCTATAGAAATAAAATTTTGACAAAATTTTCTATAGAAATAAAATTTTGACAAAATTTTCTACAGAAATAATATTTTGACAAAATTTTCTATAAAAATAAATTCGTAACAAAATTTGTTATAGAAAAAAAATTAACTACATTTTCTATAAAATACAATTTTGATAAAGTATTTCCAATAGAAATAAAATTTTGGCAAAATTTTCTGTAGAAATAAAATATTGACAAAATTTTCTATAGAAATAAAATTTGAAAAAATTTCCTATTGAAATAAAATTTTGACAAATTTTTCTACAGAAATAAAATTTTGACAAAATTTGTTATAGAAATAAAATTTTGACAAAAATATCTATAGAAATAAAATTTTAAGAAAATTTTCTATAGAAACAAAATTTTAAGAAAATTTTCTATATAAATAAAATTTTGACAAAATTTTACCAGATTTTTTACAGAAATAACATTTTGAAAAAAATTTTCTACAACAATGAAATTTTGGCAAAATTTTTTTTAGAAATAAAATTTGGAAAAATTTTTCTATAGAAAAAAATTTTGGCAAAATTTTCTATAGAAATAAAATTTTGACAAAATTTTCTATAGAAATAAAATTTTGGCAAAATTTTCTATTGAAATAAAATTTGACAAAAATTTCTATTGAAATAAAATTTGGCAAAAATTTCTATAGAAATAAAATTTGGCAAAAATTTCTATAGAAATAAAGTTTTGACAAATTTTTCTATAGAAATGAAATGTTGACAAAATTCTCATAGAAATAAAATTTTGGCAAAATTTTCTACCGATATAAAATTTTTACAAAATTTTCCATAGAATAAAATTTTGGCAAAATTTTCTGCAGATATAAAATGTTGACAAAATTTTCTATAGAAATAAAATTTTAACAAAACTTTCCATAGAAATAAAATTTTTAAAAAATTTTATATAGAAATAAAATTTGACAAAATTTTCTGTTAAAATAAAATTTTGGCAAGATTTTCTATGGAATAAATTTTTGACAAAATTTTCTATAGAAATAAAATTGTGACAAAATTTTCTATAGAAATAAAATTTTGACAAAATTTTCTACAGAAATAAAATTTGACAAAATTTTATATAGAAATAAAGTTTTGACAAAATTTTCTATTGACATAAAATTTTGACAAAATATTCTATTGAAATAAAATTTGACAAAATTTTCTATTGGAATAAAATTTTGGCAAAATTTTCTATAGAAATAAAGTTTTGACAAAATTTTATATAGAAATAAAGTTTTGACAAAATTTTCTATTGAAATAAAATGTTGGCAAAATTTTCTATAGAAATAAAGCTTTGACAAAATTTTCTATTGAAATAAAATTTTGACAAAATTTTCTACAGATATAAAATTTTGACAAAATTTTCTATAGAATTAAAATTTTGGAAAGATTTTCTATAGAAATAAAATTTTGGCAAGATTTTCTATATAAATAAAATTGTGGTAAAATCTGAACAGATTTTCTATAGAAATAAAATTAAAAAAAAATCTATAGAAATAAAATTTTGACAAAATTTTCTATACAAATAAAAATTTTGACAAAATTTTTCTATAGAAATAAAATTTTGACAAAATTTTCTATAGAAATAAAATTTGACAAAATTTTCTATTGGAATAAAATTTTGGCAAAATTTTCTATAGAAATAAAGTTTTGACAAAATTTTATATAGAAGTAAAGTTTTGACAAAATTTTCTATTGAAATAAAATTTTGGCAAAATTTTCTATAGAAATAAAGCTTTGACAAAATTTTCTACAGATATAAAATTTTGACAAAATTTTCTATAGAAATAAAATTTTGGCAAGATTTTCTATAGAAATAAAATTTTGGCAAGATTTTCTATATAAATAAAATTGTGGTAAAATTTGAACAGATTTTCTATAGAAATAAAATTAAAAAAAAATTCTAATAAATAAAATTTTGGCAAACTTTTCTATAGAAAGAACATTTTCTATAAAATTTTTACAAAATTTGACCCGATTTTCTATAGAAATAAAATTTTGACAAAATTTTCTATAGACATAAAATTTGACAAAATTTTCTATAGACATAAAATTTGACAAAATTTTCTATACAAATAAAAATTTTGACAAAATTTTTCTATAGAAATAAAATTTGACAAAATAAGATTTTAAGAAAATTTTCTATAGAAAAAAATTTAAGAAGATTTTCTATAGAAAAAAAATTAAGAAAGTTTTCTATAGAAATAACATTTTGATAAGATTTGACAAAATTTTCTATACAAATAAAAATTTTGACAAAATTTTCTATAGAAATAAAATGTTGACAAAAATTTCGTGTGGTACGAAAGACATGCTTGCTATTTTGAACTCCATTTTTTTCCTTTCATACTACGAAATGGTCCTTAAAAAATGAACAAAAAATATTCTTGAATTTGTGGGAAACTATTTTTGTGAAATCGGAGTGATATCTGCGTTTGTAATGCAGTTTAGTAAAATTTTCTAAAATTAACTAAAATTTTCCTTACTGGTGGGTTCACAGTTTTTTTAGTGTACTGACAGTGATTCACTGAAAAACATGAAGGTCATTTCTCCCTTCCATCTTGAAGTTCTAATGAATTATAATTTGAATATCCCCCAATGAAGAATAAACATTAAGAAATAATATTTAAAATTCAAGATTCAACATTTCCATAGTCTTATTCTAAACATTATAGTATAGTTTTGTTCATTAATCATCAACTCTTTAAATCATTTGTATTTTGATAGATTTTGCTACTCAATTGATTTTCGATGATTATGTATACAAAATCTAAATTTATGAATGTGAACTTCTATGATGAATTGAACCAACCAAAATATTCCCACAGTAGACTAAAATTTTAAAGCGAAAAAAGAACCATAAAATCATTGATTCATAAACATCATTTACCGCCTCTATTCTCACATCTTAGTATTATTCATTAGTAACTCATCGGCTCTATAGAGTCTCAAAACAAAGACTTTCTTTTAATGAAATCATAAAAATGGCTAAATCTTTTTTCTTTAAAGCTTAAGCAAATTATAAATCTATGCTTTTTTTTCAATGGTAAGAAACAAGAAAATAAAATTTGTATGAATGCCAGGTGAATAGAGCATGTTAGAAGAGTTTAGGCTATGTTATATTAAACGGTAGCCTGCAGAGTTTTAATTAAAAAAATTGATTTTGGTTTCCTTGCGCCCCATCATACAGTTTAATTAGAAAAAATGGTTAAAGATAAAGAACAATTGAATAAAATAAAAAAGTGATAATCATCTGAAAGGGGAATTTATATGGGAATTATAAGGTCTTTTGGAAATATTAAAAATTTGGTAGGCTACATATTATAAAAAAAAATCAAGCAAGAATATCTCTTAAATACATAGAATAATGGTTCTTCATAAAATTTGGGAAAATGTTAAGAAAGTTTTTCCACGAAAGTTTTCAAGGGAGAGGGTGGTCTAGAAAGGTAATTAACATTACCGTCTGGTGAAATTCCATAATGTAGTACATTTTTGTAAATAGCTTAAATCTAAATTTATTTTTCAGCACCATATTTTATTTCCCAAAAATTTTGTCAAAATTTTATTTCTATAGAAAATTTTGCCATTTTTTTATTTCTATAGAATATTTTGTCAAAATTTTATTTCTATAGACAATTTTGTAAAAATTTTATTTCTGTAAAAAATTTTGTCAAAATTTTAATTCTATATAGAAGTTCACCACTGTGGTATCACAATGGACTGAATAGTCTAAGTGAGCCTGATACATCGGGCTGCCACATAACCTAACCTAACCTAATTCTATAGAAAATTTTGTCAAAATTTTATTTCTATAGAAAATTTTGTCAAAATTTTATTTCTATAGAAAATTTTGTCAAAATTTTATTTCTATTGAAAATTTTGTCAAAATTTTATTTCTATTGAAAATTTTGTCAAAATTTTATTTCTATAGAAAATTTTGTAAAAAATTTATTTCTACAGAAAATTTTGTAAAAATTTTATTTCTATAGAGAATTTTGTCAAATTTTTATTTCTATACAAAATATTGTCAATATTTTATTTCTATAGAAAATTTTGTAAAATTTTTATTTCTATAGAAAATATTGTCAATATTTTATTTCTATAGAAAATTTTGTCAAAATTTTATTTCTATAGAAAATTTTGTCGCAATTTTATTTCTATAGAAAATTTTGTCAAAATTTTATTTCTATAGGAAATTTTATCAAAATTGTATTTCTTTAGAAAATTTTGTCAAAATTGTATTTTATAGAAAATTTTGTCAAAATTTTATTTCCCTAGAAAATTTTGTCAAAATATTATTTCTACAAAAAATTTTGTCAAAAATTGTTTTTTTCTCTAGAAAATTTTGTCAACATATTATTTCTACAAAAAATTTTGTCAAAATATTATTTCTACAAAAAAATTTGTCAAATTTTTTTTTCTATAGAAAATTTTTTCAACATTTTATTTCTATACAAATATTTTGCCAAACTTTTATTTCTATAGACAATTTTTTCAAAATTTTATTTGTATAGAAGATTTTGTCAAAATTTTATTTCATTCGTTTTGTTTTGTTATTGTTGGTTTTGTTCTTTAATCATTGTTGTTGTTTTTGATTTCAGCTTAATATCAAAATAAACCCAGCCAACTGCACTCAAATCAATGATTTGACGGTGGCAAAGGAAAAGTGATATATTTGTACGAATTTATTTCAGCATAAGCCGGCTATCATGTAAAACCTTTTGTCGGAAAGTTTAAGTGTGGTTCATTGTTGGGTTTAATGAACTGCCTGAATTTATTCTGATAATTGGTTGATAGTTTTGCTGCAAGTAAAGGATGCTGATGAGGAATATGGTAATTCCGAAACGTGCGTCCATCCAACCATATTGCAGTCTATAGGGCTTTGCCCAAATAAATTTGAAAAACATTATTTTCCTCTGTTGGTTAATCTACACTTGTGGTTTTAAGCTGAAATAAAAAACAGCAAACAAAATTTTATTTCTATAGAAAATTTTGTAAAAATTTTATTTCGGTAGAAAATTTTGTCAACATTTTATTACTATAGAAAATTTTGTCAAAATTTTACTTCTATTGAAAATAATGTATCAAAATTGTATTTTGAAAATTTTGTTAAAATATATTTCAATAGAAAATTTTGTCAAAATTTAATTTCTATAGAAAATTTTGTCAACATTTTATTTCTATAGAAAATTTGTCAATTTGGAATATTTTGCAATATCTTCATAAACAATTCTACCAATCTACCAAACAGTAAAGAATCTATCAGTTTTTGTAGAATTCTACCAAGTGTGCCAACCGTGTGTAGTATTTGCACACACCCGAGTGAACTTTGGGCAGTCCTGCATGAAAATTTTGCCTGAAATATTAATGGACATTCCGAAGGAGGCTTCCTTAGACAAATCCGTCTATAGTGATAACACATGTGGTGGCCTTCTCTCATATCAATGCGTATTGCTGTTATTGCACCATGGTGGCTCCATACTCAGCGAAAGTGGTCCAAAAAGGCAATTGCTTTCCGATTGGCCGGAAAGGGGATAGCCACCGTTTTCATGTTGTGATTGTCAAACTTGTGGCCTAATTTAACCCCGAAGTCAGGAAAAACGTCCTCACCTGACCCAGAAAAGAATGCTTTCTCATAATGAAACCACATCAGCATACACTTCGTACCTCATCTTGGTCAAATTGGATTAGGAACTGCTGCCATATCTACTTATTTAAGCCGTCAGCACTTCCATACTTTCATCAGTGGCAGGTACCCAACGGTGGGAGCCTTCGCGAATATGTATTTTTCAAGTTGGAGCATCTCATTATTTAGGTTCTAAACATAAAAAAAATCAATGGCACCTGACCTCCCTTAGGATACCTCCAAAAATATATAGTTTTAAGATGTGTCGAGTTAGGAGAAGACTAATTCAGCTCTTCTCCAATATATTTGTCCCATTTAGGTACATATCGGGACCACGGTAGCAGTCACTGTTCTACATAGCAAGAACTCATTTTATACACATTTGGCGTATATGGATAATTCTCCATTTTTCGATAAAAATCTAAAAAGTTGTTTTCGAAATATCGACGATATTTTCTAGTGCTTGATGTCTTCGCTAAGTTGTTTCACATCACATATCTTATTATTCCAATTCCCCATGACATAGGCACTGAAATCATATATAGTACCGTTGAGTAGACTAAAATATATTTCAGGGCATTCTTTCTATAAAATTCTTTCTATTATTGTGAAACTATCTATCTAGCATCGGTATTTCTTGAGCTTTTTTCTCTCTTTTCAAACTTTAGTTCAAAAAATCATAGAAATGACATATCTTTTGTTTCGATCTGGCAAAAACCATATCATCACTCTGGAAAAAGAAAAACACAAAAGCATCGTCATCACTTCACAAACATTGTCATCAGCATCATCGGCCATTCAGCATTACATTCATAGTATATGGGGAGGAATATTTAACATCAATTTTGATATTGGACTATGACGATGACAACAACAATTGCCACTACTACATTCAATGGATTGAGGGCTACCTTAGATTGAAGCACAATGTTATTGTGTAGAGTCATGCCACATAATCGCCTTTAGGGGTCTGTCTTACCTAGTATGCAATGTAGGTACATATGACGACGATTGATCAATGCCATTTGATGTTTGTGGTTAATGTGTAGATGGGTTTCTGCGTTCCATTGATGTTGCTGTGTTCCATGTCCATTCTTTTTGATCTCCTTCTTGTTGGTTATTTCTTTACATCGTCTTCGTTATCTTTCATCTTTTATTTCTGTTGTTTTTTTTTGTTTTGGTTTATTACACTATTTACATTATGGTGTTTATTGTTGATCTTATTTTTATTTTGTATTTTTTTTTTCGGTTTGTTAATATGAATATGCATGTGCATGTGGAACAATCATTGTAGGAATCATGATCGTCATCATTATGAGTATTGAAGCTTTAGCATTATGAGTTTTGTAAATGGTATGTATGGCTTTAGAGATCCCCACCTGTGATTGGAATCAGTGTGTTTCTGCATCCTCGTCATCATCATCACGGGCTTATGTTTAATATACATTTTAATACTTTTTAGTCTTAAGATAGTTAAGATCTTATGAATTTATATTAGAAACTTCTTCAGTGTATTTGAACTTAAGAAACAAGAATTTTAATTTTTATACTTTCTCTTCAGCTTTCATTCCACATATCCTAGTGCATGATGTTCTGGTGAAGAACATTGGGGAAACTCCAAAATATTGTGCCCATAATTTGAACATATAATTATTGTAACTTCAAATTCGACTAATTAACTATTAATTGTCAAGTTTTAAAGATGTGATCTATAAAATTCTATTGTTCAAAGTTTAAAAAGTCCACCTTCATAAACTCGCAAATGTACTGAAAAAAAGAATACTCAGTTTCAAAGACTTTATCTTTAGACTAAAGATTTGAATGCAAAGGACAAAAAACGTGTACTGAAGACGATTTTTTGAATTTCTTCGAAAATTTCAAACTTTTGTACATTTTTTTGTTAAAAAATTTTTATTTTTGCAATAAACAAAAAAATAATTTTTGATCCAAAAGCACAGTGCGTTTCGTTTATATCAAGCCCTGTTCTTTTCTGACTTTTGACATTTTGAAGTTTCATAGTAAAAATTTAATATGTAATGTCGAACATTTTTTTTTTGGAATATTCCGAACATTTTTGGAATGTATGCAAGGCGGGCATGCCCCAACCTTTGTCACTAAAAATAGGCAAGAGGTTTTGGACGTCACCTTGGCCTCGCAAGAACAGAATGAAATGATATCCGATTGGCAGGTTTTAAGTGAACATAGCTTCTCAGATCATCGCTACATCATTGTCAAATTTGATGTTCATACCACCAAGACCATATTTCCGCCAAATGTTAGGAAAGCTGATTGGAATAGGTATAGGGAATCGTTCAATATGACGATACCGGAAATATTAGAGACAACTATGAGCACTGTGCAAGATATCGAACACGCAGTGAAGCGGATCACTAAGACCTTCAACATCTCACTGAAAGCTGCATGCCTTTGGGGGCATCCAAGGGGGGAAAATCGACCACCATGGTCTACGGGTTTAAGTAATATGAGGAAATCCTGCAGGAAGCTCAAAGCAAAGTCCACCAGAGCTCCTAAGAATTGGGACGCTTACAAGAAGAATCTGAGAGGATACAAGCGAGAACTGAGAAAGGCTCAGCATAACTCTTGGAATGATCACTGCAGGAGTATTGAGAATACGTCCGAGGCTTCTAGACTACGGAAGGTACTAGCATCCACGAACTCCGCTCCAGGTTTCATTAAAACATCAGAGGGCAATTGAACAACATCCAGTGAGGAGACGCTGGAGGTATTATTGGACACACGTTTTCCTGGAAATCAGACAGTACATGTTCTGACGGTGCCACAGGGTCTTAGCGGTCGTTTCCTATCGAGGAAATTGTATCGGAATCTAGAATAAAATGGGCGTTAAATAGCTTTGGGCCATTGAAATCCCCCCCGACCTGATGGAATTACTCCGGCCAAGTTAAAAGCAGTGACTGACAGAATCATCCCTTTGTTATCGGCGATATATATAGGATGTATCAACTTAGCATATATCCCAGGAAAGTGGAGGGAAGAAAAAGTCTAAAATAAAATGGGCGTTAAATAGCTTTGGGCCCGACCTGAGGGAATTACTCCGGCGAAGGTACAAGCAGTGACTGACAGAATCATCCCTTGGTTGTCGGCGATATATATAGAATGTATCAACTTAACATATATCCCAAGAAAGTGGAGGGAAACAAAAGTCGTTTTCAAACTTAAAGTGGGCAAGGCCTCTCACTCGAGTGCGAAGGATTTCCGACCAATCAGCTTCTCCTCATTCCTACTTAAGACTCTGGAGAGGATGATAGATATTTATCTTAGAACTAGCGTCGATTCAAGTTTGCTCTCGAAACGACAGCATGCAGGTGTGTACGTGACACGAAATTGTCGAAAATTTTCGTGATTCGTGCGTGAGTCGTGAGTCACGTTCATGACAACAACGTGAGTGTGCGTGAGCGTGACTAACAAACCAAAACGTCGTGCGTGAGCGTGAGTCACGAAAATAATATCTTCGTGAGTGTGCGTGATTAACGAATTACAATCACGAAAATATTCCTGCTCACCAACATAAAACGCTTAAGAGTTAAATTCATTTACAATTTTAGTGACACCTGGGATGTTAAGAGTTTAATAACACTCACGATTTTAATAATGTTCATGTTTTCATACATTTCAGTTAGGTAAATTAATCATAAAATTATTCGTGAGTCACGATATTTTTCGTGAGTCATGGTATTTTTCGTGAGTCACGACGTTTTCGTGCGTGAGTACAAATTTTCTTTTCGTGAGTGTGCGTGAGTCCTACCAAAAAATATCGTGCGTAAGTATGATTTTTCAGTCGTGAGTCTGCGTGAGCGTTAGTAAACTATTACTCACCTGCACACCTCTACTCGAAGGGCAGGTCTACTGAGACCGCATTACATGAACTAGTCGGCTTTATTGAAAACTCACTCTCTGTCAAAGAATACACAATCTTGGCGTTTCTAGACATCGAAGGGGTGTTCAATAACATCCATCCTATCTCGATATTAAATGGACTGACAACTCGGAATGTTGATCCAGGTATACTTAGGCTGTTAGACGAACATCTAACGAAGAGACGTATTTCAGCCACACTAGGACAAGCAAACATAAGAAGGTATGTGAACAGAGGCACTCCCCAAGGAAGAGTTTTATCACCTCTTCTTTGGAATGTTGCTATAAACAACCCTCTGGTTTCCCTAGAAAAAGAAAGGATAAAAGTGGTGGCATACGCAGATGATGTGGCGCTAGCAGTCAGGGAAAAATTCCCATCCACAATCAGAAATATTATACAGAGAGCCCTCCGGATGACTGAGAAATGGGCGAAAGATAATGGTCTTGGGGTAAATCCTGCAAAGACAGAACTAGTCATATACTGCAAAGATCGCAAAACTCCAACGGTTAGACCCATTTTCTTATGGGGGTATTGAAATTCCCTTTGGTGAGTGTGCAAAATACCTTGGTGTGCAAAATACCTTGGGAATGCATCTTCTGGAAGTGCTTTTATAGTTGTGCCTTTGGAAGAACTTCCAAATTATTTTTTGCTGGGAATGTAAATATGTCCTTAATATTTTGTAAGTTGCGCATAATCTTTCATATTAAGTCAATATTTGTTCAGTGTACAATAACTGGTAGTTGAGGAAAGGATTGTGATATAAGATAGTCAGAATGTTGGTCTCAACGAAAATCGAAAGTCCATGTTTTTTTTTTTGAATAAATAGATAAAAGAGTTGCTTAACCATGCACTGAAAAAAATATTGTCGTGGGGTCAAAGATTTCATGTCTTTAAAATACGAATGCAAAATTTGCTTAGCATAGAAGACACATTTCTCTAATATAAAGTTTTTTTCCTTGTCCAAAAGTCGATAAACTTTTCAATGAAGTCGTATTGTCCTTATAATTAAGTGATTTCACTTAAAAATGGGTATCATAACATGAAAGAAAAAATATTTGGACTAAGGTCAACTTGACTTTAATAATTCAGAAAAAATCTTTAAAATTAATGAAATTGTCTTTAAATTTGTTGTCTTTTTGCATCTTGACTACAAAGCAAAAACTCGTTCAAATATAGGACATGTTTTTCAACACTTTATTTTAAAGACGTTTTTTACTTGAAACATAGCATAATTTCAACTGGAAGTCGTGTCTTAATTTGGAAAAAAAAGTTGTCGTTAACTTATTTTTAAAGGGCTTTGATAGCATATAAAGGAAAAAAAGCTGAAAAAGCGAAAAATTAAAATTTGCTTCCTAGAAGCAAGTACACAAAACCCAAATTTAAAAGAGAATTGTGTCTTAAAAGTATCCTTACTTGTATTCTCCGCTTCTTTGGCTCGGAATCAATACCAAAATTTTTAAAGTAAAGACAAAATCTTTGGAACCGGGCATGCTTTTTTTCAGTGTGGGTTTTCCGATTTCTATGGATACTATACTCCCTTAAAACTTTATTCCCATTATGTATCTACAACATTTTGTCCAATATCCTTCAATACTGGATTTGTATCTTATGGGAAACTCATTCATTTTGTAATGTGGTCATAAATAAATTCAATTTTATTCTCTTCTTAATAGAAAATACATCAATAATTTCTCGAAGAACAAATCTTTTAAGAAACCATTCAAAACTAATCTTTAGCAATTAATCAACATAGATCAAATAAAGAAAGAATTCACTTTTATTCTTTTTGTTTTTTTTTCTCATTATTCTTGTCAAAAATCTCTATAAATCCACATAGAATATATAATGTTCATACAGTTATACTATCACCTGACATTTTGATGCTTGATGCCATCAGCTAAGATGTTGTCTAAGGAGGGGGTGGGGAGTCAAAAAAAAAAAAAAACAAAAACGAACAGGCCTACACGTTTTACTACTTATAATTAATTAAATCGGATATCATTTTTTATTGCCTTTTTAAATGAATTCTCATTCTACCCCAAATGTGTTTGTGTGCAGTGTTAGATGTTTAGCACTCAACTCCATCTTGAATTGGACAATTTTATTGTATGGCAGTTATTGTTGATGTTATTCCTATTTAATTTGATGGAAGATAAAATTCCTGCTTTGTTACATGTTTATGAGCACCTTTTCGGTTGTGGGATCTAATTGATTATTCGTGGAGACTGTGTATTCTGGCAGTGGTAGGTAGAGTAACAAGTGTCCATCAATGTGTTCACATTTCGAAATGGATTTTACCATAGTGTTAAAGAATTTTTGTAAGCTAACTGAATAGTCACGTGAAAAATTGCAATATACCAGAAGTTACAGTAACAAATAACCACAATACTTCTTCGTACAATACGTTAGTGTTAAAATAACGATACTTTACTGACATTTTTCGATTTTAACTACTGTTTGGTACATACTTCCCTCTCATAAAAGTAAAAATGAAGGGAAGGTAAAAAAACAAGAATATACGGCCGTAATTTCGGCCAAGCCGAATCTTATAAACCCTCCACCATGGATTGTGTAGCAACTTCTACGAAAGACTGTCATCCATAATCGAATTACTTGGGCTGTGGTATCTTAAAACTTATTAACATCGTTTACTAAATTGGGAGTTAGTCAATACGTGGTATATAAAGGGTGATTCTTTTGAGGTTAGGATTTTCATGCATTAGTATTTGACAGATCACGTGGGATTTCAGACATGGTGTCAAAGAGAAAGATGCTCAGTATGCTTTGACATTTCATCATGAATAGGCTTACTAACGAGCAACGCTTGCAAATCATTGAATTTTATTACCAAAATCAGTGGCAGAAAATCCGCTTTTTTATCGACAAATTTTGTTCAGCGATGAGGCTCATTTCTGGTTGAATGGCTACGTAAATAAGCAAAATTGCCGCATTTGGAGTGAAGAGCAACCAGAATCCGTTCAAGAACTGCCCATGCATCCCGAAAAATGCACTGTTTGGTGTGGTTTGTACGCTGGTGGAATCATTGGACCGTATTTTTTCAAAGATGCTGTTGGACGCAACGTTACGGTGAATGGCGATCGCTATCGTTCGATGCTAACAAACTTTTTGTTGCCAAAAATGGAAGAACTGAACTTGGTTGACATGTGGTTTCAACAAGATGGCGCTACATGCCACACAGCTCGCGATTCTATGGCCATTTTGAGGGAAAACTTCGGAGAACAATTCATCTCAAGAAATGGACCGGTAAGTTGGCCACCAAGATCATGCGATTTGACGCCTTTAGACTATTTTATGTGGGGCTACGTCAAGTCTAAAGTCTACAGAAATAAGCCAGCAACTATTCCAGCTTTGGAAGACAACATTTCCGAAGAAATTCGGGCTATTCCGGCCGAAATGCTCGAAAAAGTTGCCCAAAATTGGACTTTCCGAATGGACCACCTAAGACGCAGCCGCGGTCAACATTTAAATGAAATTATCTTCAAAAAGTAAATGTCATGGACCAATCTAACGTTTCAAATAAAGAACCGATGAGATTTTGCAAATTTTATGCGTTTTTAAAAAAAAAAAAGTTATCAAGCTCTTAACAAATCACCCTTTATTAGACAAAAAAGTTATGTATAGGTAAGTCCACAAATAATTACGAATCGATATGGACTTTTTGCACGATACGTAGAGAGTCAGAATTGAAATATGGGGGTCGCTTATATGGGGGCTATATACAATTATGAACTTGATGTGGACCAATTTTTGTGTGATTGGGGATCGATTTATATGAGGGCTATATATAACTATAGACCCATATGGACCTAGTTAGGCATGGTTGTTAACGGCCATATACTAGCACAATGTAAATACCAAATTTCAACTGACTCGGATGAAATTTGCTCCTCCAAGAGTCTCCAAAACCAAATCTCGGGATCGGTTTATATGGGGGCTATATATGATTATGGACTGATATGGACCACTTTTGGCATGGTTGTTAAATATCATATACTACCACCACGTACCAAATTTCAACCAGATGGGATGAATTTTGCTTCTGCAAAAGGCACCGGAGGTCAAATCTGGAGATCGGTTTATATGGGGGCTATATATAATTATGGACTGATATGAACCAATTCCTGCATGGTTGTTGGATACCATATACTAACATCACATCAATTTCAACCGAATCGGATGAATTTTGCTCTTGCAAGGGGTTCCGGAGGTCAAATCTGGGGATCGGTTTATATGGGGCCTATATATAATTATTGACCGATTTCGACCAATTTTTGCATGGGTATTAGAACACATATAATAACACCACATACCAAATTTCAACTGAATCAGATGAATTTTGGTCTTCCAAGAGCCTCCGGATGTCAAATCTGGGGATCGGTTTATATGGGGGCTATATATAATTATGGACCGATATGAACCAATTTATACATGATCATTAGAGACCATATACTAACACCATGTACCAAATTTCAGCAGGATCGGGCGAAATTTGCTTCTCTTAGATGCTCCGGAGGTCAAATCGGGGGATCGGTTTATATGGGGGCTATATATAATTATGGACGGATGTGGACCAATTTTTGCATGGTTGTTAGAGACTACATACTAACACCATGCACCAAATTTCAGCCGAATCGGATGCTAAGTCTACTCCCTGTGCAAAATTTCAATTAAATCGGAGTAAAAGATTGGCCACTGTGGTTATATGAGTGTAAATCGGGCGAACGATATATATGGGGGTTAGTTATGAAAATTAGTGAAAAATTTCGCCATTTTTATTAAAAAAATAATTCTTCCAATTAACAATTTAATTTAAACAATTTATCGATGTCGATTGCAAAACTCAATTAATTGTTTAACTGATAATTAAATTGCAAATATCTTCTCTCCGGTTAACTTTAACTGAAAAATTTTCGTCAGTTAAGTTCCTAACTGGCATATGGAATATAAAGGCAAGATGGCAGCTTCGTCTATAATACGATTTAAAAGTTGGTTAGTTAACGGAACACTAACGAAGCTTTATGAAAATGGGGGTTAATAAAAAAGATTAACTAAGTAATTAATTGAATCAATTAAAGGATCAACATCAATTATATTTTTGATTGAATCAATTAAAAAATTAATTGATTCAATCAAAATCAATTAAATAATTAAATGAATCGATTCAAAAATTAATTGCAATTTTGAAATCAAATCTATTAATTTTCTAATCAAATATTTTCTATGTCCAATTAAACTCTTAATTGATACTATAATTTTCGTGATTGAAGACATTTCAATCAAAAAATTAATTGGATCAATTAATTTCGTGATTGAATCAGAAAAAATCTTGTGTGTAAATGATAATAAATTGTTCTTGTAACATTTTTGCGTTGGAACTTGAGGCTGAGTACATATCAGACCACTCGACAATGAAAGTAGTAAATATTTTATGAATAAATATTTTTTCCGGCCCTGCTAAAAAAAATACTCCAACTTTGATATCCATGAGTTTAGCAAGAAAATAAATTTAATACTTACAGGTCAATGAATTTTGGTGAGACCAAAAGGATTGAAAAACATTAACATGAACTCTTACCGCCATAAATGTTTTCAACTACCTGTACAATGTCGGCTTCAAAGGATCCTAAACAATTTCCCATAAACCTAAGAATTTTGCCTGATTTAGTCCAGTTGCTATTGCTTCCTTTCTTTATTTTTTTTTTGTTCTCTTTATAGGATGCCCCTATTTGGATGGATGTTGCATGTCTTATCTGGATTTAATTAAACGGAATCTTGTAATAAATTATCATCATTAGTTTAATCTTGCTTCTCCGACTCTTTGACGATGTTTAGATTGACCCATGCTCACTACTGTGGTAGTCTCATTGATCTTCTCTTCATAATCATCTTCATCATCCTCATCGTCGTCGGCGTGTTAAGACATTAATAATTCTCAACCTTTTTGTTTGGCATCATTTTAGGTTTTTTCTCTTTAAGTCTATTGGAAATTATTTGGTTGTGATCATTCAACTTTTGTTCAATATTTTGAAGTTTAGTATCAAACACCGGGTAATAACTGCAGACAAAAGCTTCCATAAAGAATTTTATGGTCGATACCAATCTTTTGGTTAGAAATAATCAAAAAACAAGCGAAGAAAAAAATCCGAAATCTGTGTGAGAAACAAAACTGGTGTGTCTACTGTGTTTGAATGAAGTGTTGCTTTCTTACTCTTTGGCGAGCTTGTGTCTTAAGTTCTTTGATTTCGGTCTGGTGAATGAGTAAGGGTATATGTGTGTGTGTGTGCATGTGTTCATATTTAGCCCCCTGCTTGGTTGTTTCATTTCATTTGTGCGCTTAGAATTTTAAGTGCTTGATTTTTTGAAGTCACTTTTGATTT
Source organism: Haematobia irritans (assembly GCF_050003625.1). Taxonomy (NCBI): domain Eukaryota; kingdom Metazoa; phylum Arthropoda; class Insecta; order Diptera; family Muscidae; genus Haematobia; species Haematobia irritans. The sequence continues at coordinate 259,562,872 of NC_134397.1, forward strand.
CCATTCTCCTGAAGTGTTTTTCGATTGTGTGTCTGTGAGTTTAATTCGGCTGATGAGCTCGTGGTATGTTGAGATTTTTTTTTGTTTTTTTTTTTTTGCTTAATTGGAACATTGCTTATGTAGACATTTCGACAGATTGAGTTTGATTTCTTTTCATTGGGCTTTAATCTGTTCACTTTAATGATGTTTTTTTGACAGGTTAATGTTTGATCAGTCTTTTAAGGGGCCATTGTTTTGGATTTTTTTTGTTCAATTTTGGGTGTTTATTTGTAATATTAGTCGTCATAACAAATTACAATATAAGAATGTTTAGGAGAAGGAGATTTTGTGAATTTGAAGGTATTTAAAAGATTATTATAACTTTTATTTAAATGTAATATAGACATTATGATAAGACTTTGAATATGGCAAAATGTTTACTGACATAAATATTCTTGTATTTAAAAATTCTTTTCGAAAATAGTTTCCTTTCACTGAAATGACATTTTAGGCAATCGATGTACCCACTTGTATTTGTTAAAAGAAAAACAAAAGGGATAAAAAATTGTTTCATTAAATGCAAATGATTATCAACCTAAATTCGATTTTGTAGTTAATTAAACACCAAATACTGATGGTACACTGAAAGAAAAAATTTGTTTTCTGATAATCGAAATTTTAGAATAATTTTTAGAGCAAATAAAAAATATTGGATACTATAATTGCATCTCTCGTTTATTTTATTAGAAACGCCGTCTGGTCTGGGCTCTAACAAGCTCGATTCAATGTTTGGCCTTGAGCTAAACATAGGATCGGGCTGCACTCAGTGATAAGAGAGAAGTATACCATTGTGGTATCCCAATGCACTAAATAGTCTAAATGAGCCTGAAATATTGGGCTGCCACCACGGTTTGCACAGTTGGTCGAAACAAATGGTAATCTTTTTACTATTTGGTATATTGCTAGAATTCTTGAAATTTTGCAAGTTATTCCTCTCCAACTATGATAAAAATAAAATTTTGACAAAATTTTCTACAGAAATAAAATTTTAACAAAATTTTCTACAAAATTTGTTTAGGCAGTAGCCGACTATCAAACCCTTTTTCGGGAGGTTCAAGTGTAGTTCACATTGGGTTGAGTGAATTACCCGAATTTATTCTGATAATTGGTTGATAGTTTTGCTGCAAGTAGAGGATGCTGATGCGGAATGTGGTAATTCCGAAACAGCTGTACATCCAATCATCTTGCAGTCTATAGGGCTTTGCCCAAATAAATTTGACAAGCATAGTTTTCCTCTGTTGGTTAAGCTACACTTGTAGTTTAGTCAATGCATGGCTTTAAGCTGAGATCAAAAACAATAATAACGAAAAAAATTTTTGACAAAATTTTCTATAGAAATAAAATTTTGAGAAAAATTTTGATAGAAATAAAATTTTGAGAAAATTTTCTATAGAAATAAAATTTTGACAAAATTTTCTATAGAAATAAAATTTTGACAAAATTTTCTATAGAAATAAAATTTTGACAAAATTTTCTATAGAAATAAAATGTTGACATAATTTTCTATAGAAATAAAATTTTGACACAATTTTCTATGGAAATAAAATGTTGACAAAGTTTTCTATGGAAATAAAATTTTGATAAATTTTCTATAGAAATAAAATGTTGATAAAATTTTCTATAGAAATAAAATTTTGACAAAATTTTCTATGGAAATAAAATTTTGACAAAATTTTCTATGGAAATGAAATTTTGACAAAATTTTATATAGAAATAAAATTTTGAAAAAATTTTCTATACAAATAAAATGTTGACAAAATTTTCTATAGAAATAAACTGTTGACAAAGTTTTCTATAGAAATAAAATTTTGACAATATATTCTATAGAAATACAATTTTGACAATATTTTCTATAGAAATAAAATTTTGACAAAATCCTCTATAGAAATAAAATTTTGACAAATTTTTTTATAGAAATAAAATTTTCTATAGAAATAAAATTTTGACAAAATTTTCTATAGAAATAAAATTTTGACAAAATTTTCTATAGAAATAAAATTTTGACAAAAAATAAAATTTAAAAAATTTTTTTTTTATGTGAAATAACATTTTGACAACATTTTCTATAGAAATAAATTTTGACAAAATTTTCTATAGAAATAAACATTTCCAAATTTTCTATAGAAATAAAATGTATATATATATATATAGGAATACAATTTTGACAAAATTTTTTATAGAAATAAATTTTGACAAAATTTTCTATAGAAATAAACATTTCCAAATTTTCTATAGAAATAAAATGTATATATATATATAGGAATACAATTTTGACAAAATTTTCAATGGAAAAAAATTTTGCACACTAAGAATTTTCTGGTTTTATTTTGGGCTCGAGTGGCAACCGTGGGTGCCATTATACCTAACCTTACCTTATGTAATGTACAAGTGTGTCTTTATCTAAGAATTGAAAATGAGCGATATTTACGTATGAATTATTACCACACCAAAAAGACTCAGAAGTTCTATGTAATAGATTTTTATATAAATAAAATAATAAAATAAATATAAATATACAAAAGAATTATCACATTATTTGCAGTGTCTTATAAACCTTAAACCTTAACAATGGAAAAACATATAGTTTCCTTTAAAGAATTTTCAAGATCAAGAGATGATCATTTTGGTTTATTTTTAATTTTATTATTTATGATTATTAATTAAAAGTTTAATGAAATTGTTTATCATATACTTCTAGTATATATGATTTAGTATTTACACTTACCTTATTTACTAATGAGCTTAAAATTACAAAAACTACTAATGTAGACATTGTTGTAGATCCAAGTTTATAAAATCTGCTGCAGGATATTGAAGAATGATTACCGGTTTGCCTTCGATGAAATTTTCGACGAAAATGTTTAGTAAACATTCTATTGCAAATTGGTACAGGTGATGAAGATGATGGCAGCATAGATTGTGTTTTTAACGACATTTATACCGAATTGTGTTGTTTTTTTCTCTTACTAATGCTGGATTATCCAATGTTAAATATTTTAAAATAAATCACAATTTATATCAATTATTATAAGGGAATGTAGTCGTAAATGTTTTTCATTTTTTCCACAAATTTTTGTTGCTTTTCACAAATTATCGGGGAGTATTTGTTTGTAATTTTTAAACTTATGTTCGATTTGTCTCGTTTGGTTTTGATATAAGAACAATTTATTTTGACCAATCGTTTTCGATTTTTTAATTCATGTTTTTGTTTCGAAGGTTTTGTTAAGCAACTATGTTTTCTAATAAACGATAAGAAAATAAGTTTTTTATTTATTTATATAGAATCATTATATGTGTTAAATTCGAATGAACATTTTCTTATATTGTTTCTTTGCGAAATCTGTCTTTTTTTTAAGGATTACAAATGGTCATTGTTTTACTGTTTGAATAGTCATTCAATATTGGTAAACTATTAAGCTTTTATAGCAATATTTTTAATTCATGTCAATACCTCCTAGGCATTTGATTTTCTTTTATTCATTTATTATTTTGAGTATTTATAAATCCACATCCACCCGGCGAAATGTGTGAGAAAAGGAAATGAAAATGAAAGTTTGTTTGCAGTATTCAAAAAAAAAAAAAAATTTGCTAATAGTATACACAAGAAAAGTGTGTGATGATGTATGAGCCCACAAAATGCAAATGCAATTCAATTTATATTAATTTAAAATTCAACAATGTTTTTTTTTATAGTTTTATTGCTTTGAAGCTGTATACATACAACGATTCATTGGATATCGTGACAGTGCTTGCTAAATTGTGAAATTGGCAATAGTCGACTTTGAAGAGCTGTAATATTTATATAGCTAGTGAGAAATGAACCCAGCAAAAAAAAGTAGTGAAAATGTTCTTTTTGGATCCGAAGTGGTGCCAAATTGACGCAGAAGCGATGAATTTAACATGGGCTTGTCATAGGACGAATGTCCACCGTTTCAACAGCTGTTGCACTGAGTTGCATCACTTCTTAAAGTGTGATACGAATTCAGTGTTTTGTATGTGAATTAAGAAATTTTGCGATATTTTGACAAATAAACATTTTTAATTTTTTTTTTATGATTTTTAATGCATTATAACGCTTCTCTGGAACGTTTGACTTCAAGTATTTTCAAAAATTCACAATTTTTCTAGAAAGGATTTAGGATTTTTTTCGGCAAAATTTAAATAATTTGTATCATTTTATTAACTCTTAATCTGTTTTTAGCCTATTTGAACAAAAAAAATTTTAAATTTTGCATTAAAAATGTGAAAAAGGCGAGTTATAAAAAAGTTAACTCAAATAAACTTCCTGTGCAGTTAAAAGAAAGAACATCTTTGGGAGGGCGTTTTTGGAAGTGCTTTTAAAGTTGTGCCTTAAGAAGAACTTCCATTTTGTTTTTTTTTTTTTGCTCGGAATTTAAACCTGATCTTCCGATAAACTGACCTCTTTGAAACATTGAGTTATTATCCATAAAATTCGGTTGGTTGTTTGATTTTTAAAAAATTGTATAACAATCAATTTTATCGATTCATTTTACTAACATAAATACATTGAAATTTTTTGACAATTATTGGGATTTTTCGTTTGGCTCGAGGTCATGAATAAATGAAAAATGCTAGTGTAATTGCTTTTCATTGCTTTATTATTGAAATATAAGATATTTCGATTGAAATTGGGATATTTCGATATACCTTCGGTGATCATCTTCAGCGAGCTATTATCTATAAAATATCATAATTTAAACATTTAACAATATTAACTTTCACAATGGTTGTTAACAAAAATATAACAATAATTATATATTTACATTTCACAAAGTAATGGACTTTCTCCTAACAGAGCTCATATCTAACTTAAGTTATCTTACTTATGTTTTTTGTAGAAATGTATTCTGTTTCATGTCTTCTGTTATTGAAAACCATGATTATTGACTTTTGCTGAGGTATACGTAGCGATATTGAAATATAACTTATCGTTTTTTTACCATCCTTAAAAGTTGATGAGTAGAATTAAATCGATTAGATCGAAAGAGTACAAACCCAAGTAAATTTATTAAATTCCCAAGGCTGGTATTAATATGTTGTCATGAAAAATTAGAAATGTTTCCAAAGTATCCACAAGGCTGTACAGTTTGGGATTTTCTTATTTTTCGTGAATTTTTGAATTATAAAAAACACCAAAATGTTTAAAAAATAAAAGTTGAGATTGTTCAATACATAGTTTCTTGCATCAGCTAAATATTTTGCAACAAATATCAATATAAACTAACTAAGATTTAATTAAAATTATTAATTTTTTTATTAATATAAAAATTGTTTATATATAAAGTAAATTATTATTATTATAACTTTAATCGATTAAAACAATGTTATGACCAACTTTGAAATCTAACATGTCTCCCTAACACTTATAATGGGTGTACGGTGCAACCCACAAAAAAGCCAATTATATCCCTGGTGTATGGAGCCAGCAAAAAAAAAAAAAACAGCAAAAAACAACATTTGCATAAAAAAGATCGATGAGTAAACAACCAAGAAAATAAACACAAACAAAAAGAAAATAAATGTTTATCAGTCCCTCTCTCGTGTTTGCCTATCAACATGTTGCAGACCCAAATCATGGAATGCAAATGTGAAGTCTAAGGCTGTGAGAAAAACATGCTACATGTAAATGACGACAACGACCAGCTGGTTGAAGTATTTTTTGCTAATTGTTTTTGAGTTACTAATCGCTGGCTAGTGTGGTCATATTGTCATTACTTTAATAAAAAAAAAATGTTGCATCCACTATTGAGAGTTTCCTGGAATTTGTACAAATTCAATGGCATTCTAAATAAACTCCATTTGATTTTTTCCCCTACTCTCGTTTCTTTCTTAGAGGATGGCTATCTTAATATGGTGTTAATTGTTCGTTTTATGCGCTAATTAATTTGCATTACATGAACAATAACAACAATGAAGAGAATAAATAACCCACAAGTTGTATACATAATTATAGTTATTTGCTATGAAGGCATGTATCATGCTTGTGCGATATGCGACAGTCATTCGCATTATGAGACAGTCATAAATGAGAGTGATTTTTTAACTCTCACTTTGGTTGCCACGTTATTTTTAGTGGTTTTGTTTTTTTCCCCCTCCTTATAAAACGGAAGTCGTTGACTTCAGTCCAATGGGATGAGATATTCATGCTTATAGATAATGCGTATGTATGTGTATGTTTTCATTGCAAGTGATTGGGTCTGCCACGATGTTTGCCGACAATATGCAATCTCCATCCGCAAATGACTTGGATGAGCAACATTGGTGACGACAGCATGAGCGTGTGCATTTTTTTTTCTTTTGTATGTTTGAAATGAGAGTTCATTGAGAGAGCCTATGTAGGAATGAATGTGCGATTATTTGCTTTTTTACAGTGACCGGAAGTTAGATTGCATATTTGTGTGGTTATATATCCATGTTGTTGCTGTGGGGAGATGACTTGCGATGGGTCCATGGTTCATAATTGGAGCATTTAATAATATATGGATAGCATAAGATGGGTTAATGTTAAATAAATACAAAAATAAACAATAAATAAATAAAGCGATATTCATATTGTCATTACGTCAATCAATTATTCAAAGTATGTGATAAGTAGACATATAATTAAAAAAATTTCCAATTGAATAATTAATTAAATTGTTAATTAATGGAAAAATATAATTTAAAAATTTCCAATCGAATAAAATAATTAAATTGTTAATTAAGGAAAAATCGCTAGCAGAAATTTATTGACTCAATTATTGCTTTTAAGGGAACAATTCCAATAGATCATGTGGGTCACATACTTTACAAAATTTTGGGCATGGCAAAGTTTTTAGTTCTATGAAGGCTGCATATAGGCATACTTCGGACAATAAGCGCAAATAGGAGACTATTTCACGCTGTTTAAACGAAATCCCTTAAATGCTCCTATTATGAACCATGGATCCATCGCTGGTCAGAGTTTCTTCTTCGTTTCGTAAGAGCCTTCGAACACAGTAGACCAAGAAACAGCAAAAACAAGTAAGGAAAGTCTAAAGTCGGGTGGGGCCGACTATATTATACCCTGCACCACTTTGTAGATCTAAATTTTCGATACCATATCACTAGGGTGGAACACAATTTTATTAAAAAACAAGTAAGGAAAGTCTAAAGTCGGGCGGGGCCGACTATATTATACCCTGCACCACTTTGTAGATCTAAATTTTCGATACCATATCACATCCGTCAAATGTGTAGGGGGCTATATATAAAGGTTTGTCCCAAATACACACATTTAAATATCACTCGATCTGGACAGAATTTGATAGACTTCTACAAAATCTATAGACTCAAATTTAAGTTGGATAATGCACTAGGGTGGAACACAATTTTAGAAAAAAAATATGGGAAACATTTAAATCTGAAGCAATTTTAAGGAAACTTCGCAAAAGTTTATTTATGATTTATCGCTCGATATATATGTATTAGAAGTTTAGGAAAATTAGAGTAATTTTTGCAACTTTTCGACTAAGCAGTGGCGATTTTACAAGGAAAATGTTGGTCGAAATCAGAAAAACATATATGTGGGAGCTAAATCTAAATCTGAACCGATGTCAACCAAATTTGGCACGCATAGCTACAATGCTAATTCTACTCCCTGTGCAAAATTTCAACTAAATCGGAGTTAAAAATTGGCCTCTGTGGTCATATGAGTGTAAATCGGGCGAAAGCTATATATGGGAGCTATATCTAAATCTGAACCGATTTCAACCAAATTTGACACGCATTGCTACAGTGCTAATTCTACTCCCTGTGCAGCCCGATGTATCAAGCCCGATGTATCAAGCTCACTTAGACTATTCAGTCCATTGTGATACCACAGTGGTGAACTTCTCTGATATTTGGCTGATATTTTGCAAGTTTTTCGAGACTCATAAAATATTCGGATGTACGGAATTTTAGGAAGATCGGTTGATATACACGCCAATTATGACCAGATCGGTGAAAAATATATATGGCAGCTATATCTAAATCTGAACCGATTTTTTCCAAAATCAATAGGGATCGTCTTTGAGTCGAAACAGGACCCTATACCAAATTTTAGGACAATCGGACTAAAACTGCGAGCTGTACTTTGCACACAAAAATACATCAACAGACAGACAGACGGGACAGACAGACAGACGGACATCGCTAAATCGACTCAGAATTTAATTCTAAGACGATCAGTATACTAAACGATGGGTCTCAGACTTTTCCTTCTTGGCGTTACATACAAATGCACAAACTTATTATACCCTGTACCACAGTAGTGGTGAAGGGTATAAATATGGGAAACATTTAATACCGAAGCAATTTTAAGGAAACTTCGCAAAAGTTTATTTATGATTTATCGCTCGATATATATGCATTAGAAGTTTAGGAAAATTAGAGTCATTTTTACAACTTTTCGACTAAGCAGTGGCGATTTTACAAGGAAAATGTTGGTATTTTACCATTTTTGTCGAAATCAGAAAAAACATATATATGGGAGCTATATCTAAATCAGAACCGATTTCAATCAAATTTGGCAAACATGACTATACTACCAATTGTACTCCTTGTGCAAAATTTCAAGCTAATCGGGATAAAACTCTGGCTTCTGGGTCTATATAAGCGCATATCGGGCGAAAGATTCAGATTTAGATATGGGAGCTATATCTAAATCTGAATCGATTTCAACCAAATTTAGCACGCATAGCTTTAATGCTAAATATACTCCCTGTGCAAAATTTCAACCAAATTGGGCCAAAACTCTGGCTTTTAGGACCATATTAGTCCATATCGGGCGAAAGATATATATGGGAGATATATTTAAATCTGAACCGATTTCAATCCAATTTTGCACACTTGACTATACGACTAAGTGTTATGTTTGTACAAAATTTTAAGCAAATCGGTATAAAACTCTGGCTGCTGGGCCCATATTAGTGCATATCGGGCGAAAGATATATATGGGAGCTATATCTAAATCTGAATCGATTTCTTCAAAAATCAATAGGGTTATATTCTGACCCAAATTAGGAACATGTGCCTAATTTGAAGGCGATTGGACTTAAATTGCGACCTAGACTTTGATCACAAAAATGTGTTCACAGACAGACGGACGGACAGACGGACATGGTTATATCAACTCAGGGACCCACCCTGAGCATTATTTCCAAAGACACCATGTGTCTATCTCGTCTCCTTCTGGGTGTTACAAACATATGCACTAACTTATAATACCCTGTTCCACAGTATGGCGCAGGATATAAAAAGTAGTCCGTTATTTTAGGCTTAGTTAGAATCTTTGATACCATAGATGGTATACTCCTCCCCTATCAATGGGAGCTGCCCCATTCTATGTGGGCTTTAGTTACTTGTTCGTATTACTCCATCAATTTCCTTATTTTCTCTCTATTCAACTTGTATCTCCAAAGATGCTGTTTAACAATAATAAAACATTCGATTATCTAAATCTCGAAAACTTATAAGAAAATATCTAAATCATTCTTCAAAGCATAAAACAAAATCATTAAATTGAAAGAAAGCCTTAATTCTGGGAAATGGAAAAATAAAAATCTCCAAAACCTACAAAAATTTTCCTATTGTAATACAATGAAATCCACCGGACAAGTAGTAATAAAATTGCTTCCATCTCATTTCCCATGAGTCTACTAATATCGGCATTGATCTTATACAACTCACAAGGGGAGTTATACCATCCATGAGGAAATCAAAGGTATCCTGCTTCTTTAAAAATCATAAAATTATAAAAGGTTGTAGTGGTATTCGCTGATACAAGAGAAAAAAAAAAACAAATCAAAGAAAAGCATATAAAAGAATGTTATAAATTTAATGAAAGTATTAAAACATTAAATTCAATAAAACATATGATATGAAAAGAAGAATAGAGGAAAATGATAAAGAAAGATTAAGCAATTCTCTCATTTTATATTGTTGCTCTTTGTATGATGACAAGCAATTTTGTAAATGCTACTGTAGCAAATAAGCAAATCATTCTTTAAATGTGAGAAATGGTATCATTGAAAATTTGATACATGTGACCTAGCGCAAATAACGGATGTATTTATTTTTTTTATAACAAAGAAAAAAATATTTGTTGGTTTCAATCATGAATTTATTCGATAAAAATAATTTTTACTTGAAATTTATTCAATCACATATTCCATGATTCCAACGAAGTGAATTAAACAATTAATTTATCAACATGTTAATGATTTAATTAAATTATGTATATAGACAACTATATCAGTATATCAATAATTTTAAATTATGTATACAGAAAAATATATCACTAGAGCAATAATTTTTCTATTAAATTTTTAAATGGATTTGGAAATGTATTAATTTAAAAAGTAATAGCCAATTTTTTTTTTACATATTGATAAAACCCGAATTTAAGAAAATGGTATTTAAAAATGAACACCATCTTTAAAAGTCAAAATATTTTCCTCAATGCTCCTCACAAAACATCAAATTAAGATTTTTTCAAGTAAGTCACCTTTAGAAAAAACTCAATACCTTTGATAGGACTCATAATTTGAAGACTCTATATTAAATAGGTTCATTCAATTTATAACAATTACTTTGTATTTATGAATTGTTACTTTGGATCAATTCATGATCTATTAGTCGACTTGTTTCTGTCCCCGTAGATGAATTTAAACCGAAGTTTAAATAAACTTAGGGTAATGTGTGAAGCAATGCATTATATTTATGATTTGGTTTGTGGGCCAGTGAAAATGTTTCATAAATACTATGAAGCAGTTCGTTATTGTAAGGACACATTTCATGACATTTATGAAAATGTACATTGCCCTAATGAAAATAGCCATTATTTTAGTTAAAAATTTAATTGACTTAATTCTAATGAATTTTTTTTAATGCATAGCTAATTTTACTTTGATGTTTCACTGCCCGCCTTGCATACACAAGGTCGTGGGTTCGATTCCTGCTTCGACCGAACACCAAAAGTTTTTCAGCGGTGGATTATCCCACCTCAGTAATGCTGGTGACATTTCTGAGGGTTTCAAAGTGGTTTCACTGCAATGTGGAACGCCGTTCGGACTTGGCTTTAAAAAGGAGGTCCCTTGTCATTGAGCTTAACATGGAATCGGACAGCATTCAGTGATAAGAAAGAAGTTCACCAATGTGGTATCACAATGGACTGAATAGTCTAAGTGAGCCTGATACATTGGGCTGCCACCTAACCTAACCTAACCTTCACTGTCTATTGGTGAAATTATCGTACAAGTTGTCATTGTTTTATCGACGACTAGAGTCACAATTGCTTCCGTTCATTAGTAATTTATAAAGAATGAGATCAGATCAAAGTTTGAGATTTTGTAGCAATATGCCTTAAGTTATTTTAGTTACATTCTAGATTGTCGGATCGGATCGTATTGTGTCGATTTTGAGTTTTACACGAACGGCCATTAAATCAACTCACCGAGCATTGGCTTTAAAAACCTTCATATATCCAAAATATACTTTTTAGCTCCTTTGTTATGTATCTCAAAAGTTTTTATCTTAATTGACTAATAAAATTTATTTTATTTTATTAAGTCACTTGTATGTTTATTTGTTTTCGGTTCCTTTAAGTTTCAGTTATTAATACTTTGACCCGTTTTATAAGCAAGTAATTGGAAATTATAATTTTGTAAATATTATTTTTTACACAATTTTTTATTGTTTATTCATTGTATTGAAAACAATTTAAATAAAAAAAAACAAATATTGTAAATTACAAAAAAAAAAAAAAAAAATAAACAAAACTTGGTTCATCAGTTTTTAATTTCCATGTTTCTGTGAATCAAATATTTTTTAATTGAGTTTTCAAATTATTTTTCTTAAAAAGAGTTTATAAAATATTTAATTTTTTAATACAGAATTTTCACACACATTTCCACCGAGCCAGTAAAAAAATATTTTTTTGTACATATTTATTTATCGTATTGAATTTATATTTATTTTGAATTTGCATACATTTTTAAAAACAATTTAAATTTAAATTAAAAAAATATATTGTAAATTTTATAAAATATTGTAAAATTTATAAAAATTTATACTAAACATGGTTGATCAGTTTTAAATTTCCATGTTTCTGTAAATCAAATACTTTTTAGTTAAGTTTTCATATTATTTTTCTTAAAAAAGAGTTTATAAAATATTCAAATTTTTATTGCAATTCATTTTACACACATTTCATCCACCGAGCCGAATAAAATAATATTTTTATAAATTGTTATTTATCTAATTAAATTTATATTAGTTTTGGCATACATTTCTCACAAAAGACTTTGCTCTAAACTGTTTACACCGTCGCTACTGAAATTGAACTTCTTATCCAGTTATTAGATCGACTAAAATATGGTGTAGTACATTCACAATCACTTCAAGTTTTACATATAAACAACAATTGTACGTACGATCAAGCGTTTAAGATTTCGTCTTCTCTTCTTGTTTCTTGTATTTTTAACTCACTATTACACAGTTTTCCCATGTACACAGTATAAACTTTTATTCGTTATAATTGTTGTAGTTTTCGTCGAACTAGCGAAACTTTTTCCGATCGATATTCGTTTTGATTTAAATTTTCCGTTAGAGCAACGATCCCTAAGCTATTAACATGCACAGTCTTCAATGTGTGTACTTGGCTGGGAGCAAGAGTAGTCTAATACTCTTTGTTTTCTAATTTGAACGAGTTCGTAAGAACCGACAATCGCGCACACACACACACACAAAACCGGTAAATATCCAATACACTGCTGTTGTAAATCCATCTACTGAAGCAAAAGCAATAATTAACACAACGTTAAACAGTTTCCGACCGTTGTTGCTTACAGCTCCACGTTTGATACTCAACTGAAGTGGATAAGTCCTGCGGCTAACAAAACCTTGCGGCAAGAGTATAACCGCTCACACATACCACCACCACTTGGACATCTTAGTAAAACTCACCACTTTGTTGAATTGTCATTCGTATTGGATTCGTTCTTTTATTCGGTGTGGAATTCTCTTTAAACTGTTAATTGGAATTGGTGTTGTTACTCTGCAATGTGATGTGAGTCCATGTATGTGTTAGCTAAGAAAACCCTACCATATGGATGTATAGGTTATTGGGGTGACCATCATGGGTGGTGAGAAATGTTATTCTTTAACTCTAATAAGCAAATAAGAAAAACAAGAGCATCGACATTAAAGAGCGCATGCTTTATGGGTTAGAGAGTAATCGCTTTGATTACTCTTAAGAACCCTATATAGATTACTGCGGTTTCTTCTCTCGCATATCAGCTAACTGTTTCGAACTTGTGTTTGTTCAATGGCCATGTTCATATGTAGTTCAAATTTGTTTTGTAAGCCAGTAAGATTCAGTGGGGGTGGTTATGGTTTTATGTTTTTGGGTTGTCATTCTGTGGTTTGTAACATGTGGAGGAGAACTGAAGATTTGCCACTTGTGTTAGACCAACTGTCTGACTATACTGGTTGAACTAATTAATATTCGGTCATAAACAATAATCATCAACCACTGATCAGGCTATTGTTGTAAGGTTGTAAATGCGTACATATTCTTCGTGTTGATGTAAATCAAGTTTGACAGAATAAATATGTTTTCTAATTAGATGGATGAGATTTTATTGGCAAAAATTTTGGAACCATGAATATTTAACATACGGTATTTCTCGAATAGCATTAATAACTACAATATTTCAACTACCTTATATGATCGAACGATCTAAGTTTTGTCTTGTAAACGTAGAGGTGGATAATGTGATAAAAATCCACTATTTTGCATCGCCGATTGAATGTACGAAAGTGGTGGTAGGTAGTTCACGTGGACATATGTTGCTCAAATTGCAAGTGGAATCTTGAGACAATTTCGTTTTTGATGTTACATACAGTAAAAAAATAAAAGCATGTGCGATTCCAAAGATTTTGTCTAATGATTTTGGCATTGTTTCCGAGCCAAAGAAGCTGAGAATTGAAGTAAGGATACTTTTAAGACAATTTGAATTTTGCGTACTTGATTCTAGGAAAAAATGTAATTTATTCGTTTTTTCAATTTTTTTTCTTCATGTGCTATGTCTTTTAATAACGTGTTATCGACAACTTAATTTTCCAAATTCAGACTCGACTTCAAATAGAATTTATGCTATGTTTCAAGTAAAAAAGTCTTTTTGACCTTTCCTTAGGCATTGATTCCGAGCCAAAGATGCGGTTTTTTTTTTTTAAATAAAGACATTTTTTAGGGACCTATGTACCTTTAAACCTAGGATCAATAAAATTAAAATTAGGATACCGATCCTATTCATGGATTTTTCATTCTCTTTTTGCGATATATTAATAAAACTATTAACGTACAAAAAAAAAAAAAATATCATTATAAAAACTCAAATTATAGCAGATACTTCAAAGCAAAAAATTTTTCTTAATTCCAAAAAAAAAAAAAAAACAAGTATATACAGCACTAAGTTCGGCCGGGCCGAATATTAAATACCCACCACCATGAACCAAATATTAGGGTTTTCTTTGAAATTTCAGGAGGACTTGAGGACACTTCCCGAAAATAAATTTAAAGATTTCACCTATGAGGACCATACCAGATTCTGGATTTATAAGAACCATTTTTGTTTGAGTTTTAGAGGAATCATTAACATCTCTTGTAAGTGTGCAAGAAAATTATAAAATAATGTCTTGTTTTGAAATCTTAAATCTGTAGAAGTTAAATCTGGAAATTTTACATTGAGTTTCAAGCAATTTTCACGACCAGTGCGCCTTCTACACCCTCAAGAAGTGAAGACGGTCTATATGGAGGCATTACCAAATGGACCGATAAAAACTTAATCCGATACACGTTTTTCTGAGCCTAAAATACCAGAATATTTACAATTTCAGGCAAATCAGATAATAACTACGGTTTCTAGAAACCCAAGGAGTTAAATCGGGAGATCGTTCCTATGGGGGCTATACTAAAATATGGACCGATACTAACCGTTTTTAGCACATTTCTTTATGACCCGAAAATACCTCTAGATTTCCAATTTCAGGCAAATATGATAAAAACTTCGGATTCTAGAAGCCCAAGAAATAAAATCGGGAAATCGGTCTATATGGGGGCTATACCAAAATATGGACCGCTACTCACAATTTTTGGCACACGTATTTGTGGTCCTACAATACCTCTAGATTTCCAGTTTCAGACAAATTGGATAAAAACTACGGTTCCTATAAGCCCAAGAAGTAAAATCGGGAGATCGGTCTATATGGGGGCTATACCAAAACATGGACCAATACTCACCATTTTTGGCACACCTCTTTATGGTCATAAAATACTTATAGATTTCAAATTTCAGGCAAATTGGATAAACACTACGATTTCTATAAGCTCAAGACCCCAAATCGGGAGGTTGGTTCATATGGGGACTATATCAAAACCTGGACCGATATAGCCCATTTTCGGCACAACTCTTTATTTATGGTCCTACAATACCTCTAAATTTCCAATTTCAGGTAAATTGAATAAAAACTGCGGTTTCTATAAGCCCAAGAAGTAAAATCGGGAGATCGGTCTATATGGGGGCTATATCAAAACATGGACCGATACTCACCATTTTTGGCACACATCTTTATGGTCATAAAATACCTCTAGATTTAAAATATCAGGCAAATTGAATAAAAACTACGATTTCTATAATCCGAAGACCCCAAATCGGGATGTCGGTTTATATGGGGACTATATCAAAACCTGGACCGATATAGCCCATCTTCGAACTCGACCTGCCAAAGACAAAAGACGAGTTTGTGCAAAATTTCAGCACGATTGCTTCATTATTGAAGACTGTAGCGTGATTGCAACAGACGTATATATATATATATATATATATATATATATATATATATATATATATATATATATATATATATATATATATATATATATATATATATATATATATATATATATATATATATATATATATATATATATATATCAAGCTCTTAACAAATCACCCTTTATATATATATATATATATATATATATATATATATATATATATATATATATATATATATATATATATATATATATATATATATATATATATATATATATATATATAAAGGGTGATTTGTTAAGAGCTTGATAACTTTTTTTTTTTAAAAACGCATAAAATTTGCAAAATCTCATCGGTTCTTTATTTGAAACGTTAGATTGGTCCATGACATTTACTTTTTGAAGATAATTTCATTTAAATGTTGACCGCGGCTGCGTCTTAGGTGGTCCATTCGGAAAGTCCAATTTTGGGCAACTTTTTCGAGCATTTCGGCCGGAATAGCCCGAATTTCTTCGGAAATGTTGTCTTCCAAAGCTGGAATAGTTGCTGGCTTATTTCTGTAGACTTTAGACTTGACGTAGCCCCACAAAAAATAGTCTAAAGGCGTCAAATCGCATGATCTTGGTGGCCAACTTACCGGTCCATTTCTTGAGATGAATTGTTCTCCGAAGTTTTCCCTCAAAATGGCCATAGAATCGCGAGCTGTGTGGCATGTAGCGCCATCTTGTTGAAACCACATGTCAACCAAGTTCAGTTCTTCCATTTTTGGCAACAAAAAGTTTGTTAGCATCGAACGATAGCGATCGCCATTCACCGTAACGTTGCGTCCAACAGCATCTTTGAAAAAATACGGTCCAATGATTCCACCAGCGTACAAACCACACCAAACAGTGCATTTTTCGGGATGCATGGGCAGTTCTTGAACGGCTTCTGGTTGCTCTTCACTCCAAATGCGGCAATTTTGCTTATTTACGTAGCCATTCAACCAGAAATGAGCCTCATCGCTGAACAAAATTTGTTGATAAAAAAGCGGATTTTCTGCCAACTTTTCTAGGGCCCATTCACTGAAAATTCGACGGTGTGGCAGATCGTTCGGCTATTCATGGTGAAATGTCAAAGCATACTGAGCATCTTTCTCTTTGACACCATGTCTGAAATCCCACGTGATCTGTCAAATACTAATGCATGAAAATCCTAACCTCAAAAGAATCACCCTTTATATATATATATATATATATATATATATATATATATATATATATATATATATATATATATATATATATATATATATATATATATATATATATATATATATATATATATATATATATATATATATATATATATATATATTTTTTTTTTTTTTTTTTTTTCGATGTGTTACAAACGGAATGACAAACTTATTATACCCCCGTCACCATTGTATGATGGTGGGTATAAAAAAATCTAATTAAACAAACTCCTTACAATTAGTATTAACCCACATTTGAAGCGTTTTTATCCTAAATTTTAAGATTAAATATTTCAGTTAATTTAACCCATTAACGCCAAAAATGAAACTACCAGACAAAAATTGATTGTATGGGTTTTTATTAACTCAGTAACTACTAAATAAAATGATTTAAATAAAAACACATACACTTTTTGGAAAAAAAAACTCCCCATGTGGGGACATTGAGCAAATTAGGTATGAAATTCTTAAAAAATCTCCATTACAATTTTAAACTTTTTTTACAATAAACTTAACAGTTTTATCTTCACACGATCTGGATATTATATGCGAAGAATTATAGAGTTTAGATCACTTGGTACACATAAAACAATGATAAGAATATAACGCACTGAATATGACACTTGTTTATAATCGCATTTTATAAACAAATATCACATTCAGTGTCTCTGCTTATAAATCATACACTGAAAAAAATATTGTCGTGAGGTCAAAGATTTTATGTCCTTAAAATACGAATGCACATTTTGCTTAGCATAGAAGCCGCATTTCTCTAATATTAAGTTTTTTTCCTTGTCCAAAAGTCGATAAACTTTTCAATGAATTCGTATTGTCCTTATAATTAAGTAATTTGACTTAAAAATGGGTCTGATAACATGAAAGAAAAAATGTTTGGGCTAAGGTCAACTTGACTGTAATAATTCAGAAAAATTCTTTAAATTTAATGAAATTGTCTTCAAATTTCTTGTCTTTATGCATCTTCACTACAAAGCAAAAACTCGTTAAAATATAGGACATGTTTTTCAAAACTTTATTTTAAAGAAGTTTTTTACATGAAACATAGCATAATTTCTACTGGAAGTCGAGTCTTAATTTGGAAAATAAAGTTGTCGTTAATATGAAGAAAAAAGATGAGAAAGCGAAAAATTAAAATTTGCTTCCTAGAAGCAAATACACAAAACCCAAATTTAAAAGAGAATTGTGTCTTAAAAGTATCCCTACTTAGGTTAGGTTAGGTTAGGTGGCAGCCCGATGTATCATGCTCACTTAGACTATTCAGTCCATTGTGATACCACATTGGTGAACTTCTCTCTTATCACTGAGTGCTGCCCGATTCCATGTTATGCTCAATGACAAAGGACCTCCTTTTTATAGCCGAGTCCGAACGGCGTCCCACATTGCAGTGAAACCACTTAGAGAAGTTTTTAAGACCCTCAGAAATGTCACCAGCATTGCTGAGGTGGGATAATCCACCGCTGAAAAACTTTTTCGTGTTCGGTCGAAGCAGGAATCGAACCCACGACCTTGTGTATGCAAGGCGGGCATGCTAACCATTGCACCACGGTGGTGCAATGGTTAGCATGCTCCTTACTTGTATTCTCCGCTTCTTTGGCTTGGAATCAATACCAAATTTTTTTAAATAAAGACAAAATCTTTGAAACCGGACATGCCCTTTTTTCAGTGTATGCAGTGTAAATCTGTCATACGTGTATTTAATATTCCAAAAAAAAAAAACGGGAAGCTCAAAATTGTTTGACTTTAATCAGATGTCCTTAAATGAGGACAGAAGGCGGTAGTGGTTTAAATATGGTTTCAACACTGTAAGAAATATATGTTTTTCATATGTTCCGATATAAACAAAATATGTTTCGGGCACAATTTTTAAACACAATATATTTAAGTGCAAGCATTTAATGTTCCTAAACTAACACTAAATATTTGGGAACCATATGTTAATATGTTAGAATATATTATGTTTGGGGCATGAATGTTTCATAAAAATAATATGTGTGAATGTAAACATATATAAATTTACAAATTTCGAGTAGACATATATATGTTGTGATATTTTATTCAGAGAGCGACAGAGAGAGAGATTATAGAGATGGAAACCGGGAGGGTTGACGAAAGATATCAACATAACAAAGCGAGAGAATCAAAAGGGAGCAATTTCTGTGAAACCGCTTGTATGTTGTTTCGGAAAACTGTTTTATGATAAGGCCAAAAATTTAATATGCTTAAGTCTAAATATTATTTAATTTGAATATTAGAATGAGTATTCGGAGTAAAGAGAATAGACATTCGGAACCAAGAGAATAGACCAAGAGGAGTTGACGGACACCTTCAAGTAGAAAAGCGGACATTAAGTTCGAGTTTTGCAGCTAAAACAATTGAAAAATATTATTTTCTTTAAAATGTATTATTAAAGAAAAGCAAAAGGCAAAACAATTCCATTTTAGAGTGATAATGCCAACTTAATACCGGCCTTAAAGGTAAAAATGAAATTATGTACAAATGTGTAAATTAAAAATAAAATGGTGTTCGGTCGGAGCAGGGATTGAACCCACGACCCTTTGCATTTAAGGCAGACATGCTAACCACTGCTCCACGTGGCCAACAAATGTATGTTTCTGTTAAATAATGTTATGTTTGCATGGGCTGGTGGGCGCTGCAAACTATGCTATATAAATGTAACTTATAACGATAATTGTCTACAGGTGACTATAACAGTTACGCAGCCCAGTGGGTAGTGTGTCGGCTTACAAACTGTATGGTCCTCGGTTCGATTCTCCGTCCAGGCGAAAGGTAAAATTTAAAAAATTGAATAATTTCTTCAACATTATTGTATTACACAAGAACTAAAAAATTTCGTGGAATTGAAAATTATGTGAGGGAATGAGCACAATCTTCTTTGGTTCAAATTCTTCCAAGCATATAATATTTTTGGGCTCAAAATGCTTCCAAACATATAATATGTTCACATAAAACAAACATATTAATGTTTCGGCAGTATCCAATAATATATGTGATTCCTGCAAAATATGTTTGGAACATATGTTAGAAAAGCGATTTTTTTTTGAGGGTGTATAAATCAAAAATGTATTTCTTTACTTCAAGGTAAATGTACCTTAGATCAAAAACATAAAACTTCCACGGAAGTACTAAATTTAATAAAAAAAAATTTGAAGTATAGATAATAAGCTTATATAAAAAATAAATATTTTATTATTTTAAATAAATTTGTTCTTAATATTGTGTAAATTACACATTCTAAAATTTAGGTTGCATAAACTCTAATAGTACGAAAATATTTTTTTCAGTGTAGTGAAGATACAAAATGTCAGCAATCTTATTTCTAAAGAATTCCAAAAGTTTCAAAATTTATTAAATCGAAGTTGGCCTCAGTCAAACGAATATTTCCTTTATGTGAAGATTCCCATTTTTAACTCGAATCACTTAAATATAAGGATAAAACGACGATTAAGAAGTTTATCGACTTTTGGACAAAGAAAAAAGACTTTACTTCAGAGAAATGCGTCTTCTATGCAAAGCAAAAATTCCCATTCGTATTTTAAGAACACACTATTATTTTCAGTTTCACGACAATATTTTTTTCAGTGTAAACACAATTCGAGTTTCTGCATTGTTTCACGAGTCGAGGAAAAATATAAGTGGCACCCGGTGAATGAGTTCCGAAGAAGGAGGAAACTATGCCAATATTTTGTGGGCTTAGCAAAGTATGATTCACATTCACTTCTTGGACAAGGGTGAAATCATGGCTTGACTGTACATTTCCGAATTAAAAGAACCGAACCATCGCAAATTTATCCCTTGAAACTTCTGTCTGGCCATCGATTTGTTGCTAATAATAAGGGAGTCATTCACCGGCACAAATATCGCTCTTATATGGACGTCATTGTCGCCTATTTGGCAGAGAAGTAGTTATTATATAAAACGAGTGATTGTGTTGGGTGAGAGGATGGGACTGGACGCCATTACGTTGGATCCACGCACCGGGATTCTATTTGAAAAGCCATATCACTGCTGAATCCTGTTGAATGGTATAAGGGTTCAATTATAGCCGTAGGGCAATAGCAGGCATTAGGATGGGATTAAGGAAGGCCGTGAAGACATTTCTGTGTAGAGAAATGCAGCACGCATTTCGATCCTACCGCATGGGGAGAGGTGATTCTGAAACTGGTTCAGCTTAGGAATATAACTGGAAATGAATTGAGAAGTTCATTTAGGGTACGCAGTTGCCAAAATAGGATAGGGGTACGATGAAAAGGACGCTGTGAGCAGACAACAATCCGAAACCTGGCTCAGTGATAAGGAGATTTATCCTCATTTCAATCTATGTACTTATGTACCGACCCATACTCGTATAATCTTTTTCGTATTCATTTTGTGCAACAAGATCTTTGTGGTTTAAATTATATAATAGGCCATTCCCAATAGGAGGAGATCAAAAAAACGCCTTTTTTAACACAATGGCATATTTTATAACTATTAATAAAAATTAATGTTATTAAAATGCTGTTTACACCTTATTTAAGGCGCTCTAAATAGAATGATTAATTTTAATTATAGCTCTAGAAGCGTTTTCAACAAAAGAGACCACAAACACACGCACGCACACTCAACCAAAAAATATTAATGGACACACAAGAGAAGAGTGATATAAAAACTGGTGTCCAAATGCGTTGCAGACATCACAAAAGTGTATGAAAAAAAAGACACAAGAGGGCAAAATCCCATTTTCATAATAAAGTTGGAAACACGAAGGCAATTGGAAATTGTAGGGTAGGTAGTACAGACAAATAGTAGCACAGTAGCATAACCCTTCGGGCTAGAATGGGTAATCATGTAGGGATGTAGGGTTTTATTTTACCCAATTTACAAATGAGAAGGAATGGAATTTACTATGGTATGAAATGAACAAGTGCGCAAAATTGTGGAAGAATTTTATTTGGTTATAAAGAAAGAGTGAGAGAGAGAGAGTATGGAGAACAGCATTTTGCTGGCATTATTAGTGAGTATGTTAGAGTCATACCTATATGAGAAATTGATTTTTGACTGATCTTTGAGAGGATTTGTCGAAAAGATTTGATACTCATGAACATCATATGACCTTGTAGGAGAGGTAGTCGTTGTTTTTTTTTATTATCGGCATATTTTATACACTGAAAATAAATATTTTTGTGAAACTTTTGTTTTTAAAATATGAATGTGAATTTTTCTTATAATAGAATACGCATTTCACTGATATGAAGTTTTTTCCTTGTCCAAAAGTCGATAAACTTTTCAATGAAGTGAAGGCTTTAATAATTCCGAAAAATTCTTCAAAATTAATGAAATCGTCTTTAAATTTTTTTTACATTTTGCATCTTTACAAAGCAAAAAAACATTAAAATTTAGGAAATTTTTATCAACACGAGACTTTTTTTTTCTTGAAACAAATTTTCTATAAGTCCGAATTTGCAAATTTAAGTTACCGTTAATATGATTTTAAAGAACACTGATAGCGCATGAAGAAAAAAATTGAAAAAAAAAACAAATGAATTAAATTTTGTTTCCTAGAATCAAGTACGCATAGCTTAAATTTAGAAGAAAATTGTGTCGTAAATTTGTCCGTAGTTTAACTCTCCGCTTCTCGGAATCAATACCAAAATAAATAGTGTAAAGACAAAATTTTTGGCACCGAGCATGCTTTTTTTTCAGTGTTGGTAAAAATTACAAATTTTTAGAAATCCTGTACTATTTTGTGGGAGACAAAAATTTTGTAAATATTTATAAAGGGTTATTCTTTTGAGGTTAGGATTTTCATGCATTAGTATTTGACAGATCACGTGGGATTTCAGACATGGTGTCAAAGAGAAAGATGCTCAGTATGCTTTGACATTTCATCATGAATAGACTTACTAACGAGCAACGCTTGCAAATCATTGAATTTTATTACCAAAATCAGTGTTCGGTTCGAAATGTGTTTATCGACAAATTTTGTTCAGCGATGAGGCTCATTTCTGGTTGAATGGCTACGTAAATAAGCAAAATTGCCGCATTTGGAGTGAAGAGTAACCAGAAGCCGTTCAAGAACTGCCCATGCATCCCGAAAAATGCACTGTTTGGTGTGGTTTGTACGCTGGTGGAATCATTGGACCGTATTTTTTCAAAGATGCTGTTGGACGCAACGTTACGGTGAATGGCGATCGCTATCGTTCGATGCTAACAAACTTTTTGTTGCCAAAAATGGAAGAACTGAACTTGGTTGACATGTGGTTTCAACAAGATGGCGCTACATGCCACACAGCTCGCGATTCTATGGCCATTTTGAGGGAAAACTTCGGAGAACAATTCATCTCAAGAAATGGACCGGTAAGTTGGCCACCAAGATCATGCGATTTGACGCCTTTAGACTATTTTTTGTGGGGCTACGTCAAGTCTAAAGTCTACAGAAATAAGCCAGCAACTATTCCAGCTTTGGAAGACAACATTTCCGAAGAAATTCGGGCTATTCCGGCCGAAATGCTCGAAAAAGTTGCCCAAAATTGGACTTTCCGAATGGACCACCTAAGACGCAGCCGCGGTCAACATTTATATGAAATTATCTTCAAAAAGTAAATGTCATGGACCAATCTAACGTTTCAAATAAAGAACCGATGAGATTTTGCAAATTTTATGCGTTTTTTTGAAAAAAAAAGTTATCAAGCTATTAACAAATCACCCTTTACTTCATTTGTGTTTCTTCCCCCTTTTTTAGTTCATATAACTCACGTACACAAACAATTATTAAAGTCAAGAAAAATTTCCCAAAACCTTCTCGGAAACCTCCTTATCTCTACGAGAGACTTCAGTTTGCGAGATCCAATCGGGGCAAGACATTGACTCCATTTCGGTATCGATCCATGTTTTCGGAATGGCACTTCTTTATAAATGCAGTGCGACTCTGGAATGTTCTTCCACATAGTCTACAGCTTAACAGCAACGCAAATGTTTTTAAGGAAAAACTTATTACTTATCTTAACCAGATCTAATAAAGGGTGATTTGTTAAGAGCTTGATAACTTTTTTAAAAAAAAAAACGCATAAAATTTGCAAAATCTCATCGGTTCTTTATTTGAAACGTTAGATTTGTCCATGACATTTACTTTTTGAAGATAATTTCATTTAAATGTTGACCGCGGCTGCGTCTTAGGTGGTCCATTCGGAAAGTCCAATTTTGGGCAACTTTTTCGAGCATTTCGGCCGGAATAGCCCGAATTTCTTCGGAAATGTTGTCTTCCAAAGCTGGAATAGTTGCTGGCTTATTTCTGTAGACTTTAGACTTGACGTAGCCCCACAAAAAATAGTCTAAAGGCGTCAAATCGCATGATCTTGGTGGCCAACTTACCGGTCCATTTCTTGAGATGAATTGTTCTCCGAAGTTTTCCCTCAAAATGGCCATAGAATCGCAAGCTGTGTGGCATGTAGCGCCATCTTGTTGAAACCACATGTCAACCAAGTTCAGTTCTTCCATTTTTGGCAACAAAAAGTTTGTTAGCATCGAACGATAGCGATCGCCATTCACCGTAACGTTGCGTCCAACAGCATCTTTGAAAAAATACGGTCCAATGATTCCACCAGCGTACAAACCACACCAAACAGTGCATTTTTCGGGATGCATGGGCAGTTCTTGAACGGCTTCTGGTTGCTCTTCACTCCAAATGCGGCAATTTTGCTTATTTACGTAGCCATTCAACCAGAAATGAGCCTCATCGCTGAACAAAATTTGTCGATAAAAAAGCGGATTTTCTGCCAACTTTTCTAGGGCCCATTCACTGAAAATTCGACGTTGTGGCTCGTTAGTAAGTCTATTCATGATGAAATGTCAAAGCATACTGAGCATCTTTCTCTTTGACACCATGTCTGAAATCCCACGTGATCTGTCAAATACTAATGCATGAAAATCCTAACCTCAAAAGAATCACCCTTTATAATATACAGGTCTAGGCTAATTTTTCATTCATGTTCTTTAATTTATAAAATCTAAATCTTGTTGTGCATGATAAAATAAAAAACAAACAAACAAACATAACATTTTCATGAACTATGTTATAATATAATTATACCTCATTCACATTACACTTCCAAAATCCACTTTAACTACACTGAAAAAAATATTGTCCTGAGGTCAAAGATTTCATGTCTTTAAAATACGTATACAAATTTTGCTTAGCATAGAAGACGCATTTCTCTAAAATAAAGTTATTTTCCTTGTCCAAAAGTCGATAAACTTTTCAATGAAGTCGTATTGTCCTTATAATGAAGTGATTTGACTTAAAAAGGGGTATCATAACATTAAAGAAAAAAGGTTTGGGCTAAGGTCAACTTGACTTAAATAATTCAGAAAAAATCTTTAAAATTAATGAAATTGTCTTTAAATTTGTTGTCTTTTCGCATCTTGACTACAAAAAATCCTTCAAATATAGGACATGCTTTTCAAAACTTTATTTTAAAGAAGTTTTTTACTTCAAACATAGTATAATTTCTACTGGAAGTCCAGTCGTAATTTGGAAAATAAAGTTGCCGTTAACTCGTTTTTAAAGGACTTTGATAGCATATGAAGAAAAAAAGCTGAGAAAGCAAAAAATTAAAATTTGCTTCCTAGAAGCAAGTACACAAAACCTAAATTTAAAAGAGAATTGTGTCTTAAAAGTATCCTTACTTGTATTCTCCGCTTCTTTGGCTCGGAATCAATACCAAATTTTTTAAAGTAAAGACAAAATCTTTCGAATCGAGTATGCTTTTTTTTCAGTGTAGATTTCAACTGTCATTTGCCTTATAAATAAGGGATTTCAAATCACCTTTTAATAGATTTCGAGGCTAATCTGAATGAGATATTAACTTGGCATTAGTGTCATATACACTAAAAAAAGTTTACTTAGATTTTGACCTTCCCTTAATGATTTTGGTATTGATTCCGAGTCAAAGATGCGGCTTCTTTAAAACAAAGAAATTTTTTTAGCGACCTATCTAGCTTTAAATCTAGGACCAATAAAATTAAAATTAGGATACAGATCTCATTCATCAAATTTGCATTCTCTTTTCGCGGTTTATTAATAAAGGTACTCACGTACAAACAAATGCCAGTTTAAAAATCCAAATTATAACGGATACTTCAAAGTAAAAAATGTTTTCGTAATTCCAAATAAAACATTAAACCAAAGACGCTAAATCTTCAAAATAAGTCTTAGCTTATATTTGAAGTGTTTTTGCCTTAAATCTAAAGTTTCAATATTTTAGTTAATTTAAGGACAATTTCTTTAAATCAAAAATGTGTTTCTTTACATTAAGAAAAATTAGCCTTAGTTCAAAGACATGTGACTTTAACATAGGGACGAAAATTTACAAAATTTGTGTCCTAAATTTAATTAACAAAATTTTTGAAGCAAAAATTATAAACTTTATTTTAATTGAAATTTCATTATTTTAAAGATATTTGTCCTTAATATTTTGTAAATTTCGCATCCTAAAATAAATATTTTAATATAATAAATATTTTTTTCAGTTTCACTTGTTCACTTGTTTTGGAGTGAAGAACACTATCGTGGTTCTTAAAATGCCTGTTGTAAAGACAACGGGACAGATATATAATCACAAATAATAAGGGAAGTGGGACACTTTTCATATTTGTTACATAAATATGAAGATGTGATGGTAAACAGGAACGCGGTTTCGCCCAACCTTAATGAATTTGTAAAGAGTGACGTATAAGTCCTATTGTACTTCGCTTGTACACGTTCTATTACAAATTTAATACCATCTGATTGATGGTAAAATATCCCCAGAAAAATACCAAAACCACGGCTTTATCCCTCGTCAAATCCCTAGATCCCCAAAGTAGAAAAAAACAAGTATATACAGCACTAAGTTCGGCCGGGCCGAATCTTAAATACCCACCACCATGAACCAAATATTAGGGTTTCCTTTGAAATTTCAGGAGGGCTTGAGGACTTGAGGACACTTCCCGAAGATAAATTTAAAGATTTCATCCATGAGGACTATATCAGATTCTGGATTTATAAGAACCATTTTTGTTTGAGTTTTAAAGGAATCATTAACATCTCTTGTAAGTGTGCAAGAAAATTATAAAATAACGTCTTGATTTGAAATCTTAAATCTGTAGAAGCAAAATCTGGAAATTTTACATTGAGTTTCAAGCAATTTTCATGATCAGTGCGCCTTCTACACCCTCAAGAAGTGAAATCGGTCTCTATGAAGGCATTACCAAATGGACCGATAAAAACTTAATCCGATACACGTTTTTGTGAGCCTAAAATACCACAATATTTACAATTTCAGGCAAATCAGATAAAAACTACGGTTTCTAAAAACCCAAGGAGTTAAATCGGGAGATCGTTTTATGGGGGCTATACTAAAATATGGACCCATACTCACCGTTTTCGGCACACCTCTTTATGACCCGAAAATATCTCTAGATTTCCAATTTCAAGCAAATAGGATAAAAACTTCGGATTCTAGAAGCCCAAGAAGTAAAATCGGGAAATCGGTCTTTATGGGGGCTATACTAAAATATGGACAGATACTCATCATTTTCGGCACACCTCTTTATGGTCCTAAAATACCTCTAGATTTCCAATTTCAGGTAAATTGAATAAAAACTGCGGTTTCTATAAGCCCAAGAAGTAAAATCGGGAGATCGGTCTATATGGGGGCTATACCAAAATATGGACCGATACCTCTTTATGGTCATAAAATACCTCTAGATTTCAAATTTCAGGCAAATTGGATAAAAACTACGATTTCTATAAGCCCAAGACCCCAAATCGGGAGGTCGGTTTATATGGGGACTATATCAAAACCTGGACCGATATAGCCCATCTTCGAACTTGACCTGCCTGCAGACAAAAGACGAGTTTGTGCAAAACTTCAGCACGATTGCTTCATTATTGAAGACTGTAGCGTGATTACAACAGACAGACGGACAGACGGACATCATTATATCGTCTTAGAATTTCTCCCTGATCAAGAATATATATACTTTATATAGTCGGAAATCGATATTTCGATGTGTTACAAACGGAATGACAAACTTATTATACCCCCGTCACCATTCTATGGTGGTGGGTATAACAAGTATATACAGAAGTAAATTCGGCCGGGCCGAATTTTAAATACCCACCACCATGAATCAAGTATAATAGTTTACTATGAAAACTCTTCGTCGTAGTGGGTTACTTGATAATATATAGAATTGTAGGGGGTTTGATGACAAATCTCCTCCCAAACGAGCCAGCTCCCGGGAGATCGGTGTTTATGGGGGCTATACCAAAACATGGACCGATAGGCACCATTTGCTACTCACATATTTGTGATCTTAAAATACCTCCAGATTTTCAATTTCAAACAAATCGGCCAGAAAATATAGTCTCTAGAAGTAAAGTAAAAATCGAAAAAGTAGAAATCGAGAGATCAGTCTATATGTAAGAAGAAGTAAAAATCGAGAGATCAGTTTATATGGGGGTTATACCAAAAAATGGGCCGATATACCTCAATTTCGGCACTCTTATTTGTGGTCTAAAAATCCCTCTAGGTTTCGAATTTCAGGCAAATCATGCAATACATACAGTTTATTGTAGCTCAAGAATTTCAGGCAAAGCGGATGTTAAATATAGTTTCTAGAAGCCCAAGAAGCAAAATGGGAGATCGGTCTATATGGGGGCTATACCAAAAAATGGACCGATGGGCACCATTTTCGGCACACCTTTTTATGGTCCCAAAAGAACTCTACATTTTCAATTTCAGGAAAATCGGATAGAAAATATAGTTTCTAGAAGCCCAAGAAGCAAAATCGGGAAATCAGTCTCTATGGGGGCTATATCAAAACATGGACCGATGAGCACCATTTTCGGCACACCTTTTTATGGTCCTCAAATACCTTTAGATTTCCAATTTCAGGCAAATCGGATGGTAAATATAGTTTCTAGAAGCCCTAAAAGCAAAATCGGGATATCGGTCTATATGGGGGCTATACAAAAACATGAACCGATGAGAACCATTTTCGGCACACCTTTTTATGGTCCTCAAATACCTCTATATTTCCAATTTCTGGCAAATTGGATTAAAACTACGATTTTTATAGGCCCAAGACTCCAAATCGGGAGGTTGGTTTATATGGGGGCTATATCAAAACATGGACCTATGCGGACCATTTTCGACACACCTCTTTATGGTCCCAAAATACCTTTAGATTTTCAATTTCATACAAATCGGATAGAAAATACTGTTTCTAGACGCGTAAGAAGCAAAATCGGGAGATCGTTCTATATGGGGGCTATACCAAAACATGGACCGATATGGACCATTTTCGACACACCCCTTTATAGTCCCACAATACCTCTAGATTTCCAATTTCAGGCAAATCGGATGGTGAATATAGTTTCTAGACGCCCAAGAAGCAAAATCGGGAGATCGGTCTATATGGGGCTAATCAAAACATGGACCGATACGAACGATTTTCGACACACCTCCTTATGGTCCTAAAATACCTCTAGATTTTCAATTTCAGACAAATCGGATAGAAAATACTGTTTCTAGACGCCTAAGAAGCAAAATCGGGAGATCGGTCTATATGGGGGCTATACTAAAACATGGACCGATACGGACCATTTTCGACACACCTCTTTATGATCCCAAAATACCACTAGATTTCCAATTTCAGGCAAATCTGGTAAAAACTACGGTTTTTATAGGCCCAAGACCCCAAATCGGGAGGTCGGTTTGTATGGGGACTATGTCAAAACTTGGACCGATATAGCCCATCTTCGAACTTGACCTGCCTGCAAACAAAAAACTAATCTGTGCCAAATTTCGGGACGATAGCGCCATTATTGAAGGCTGTAGCGTGATTACAACAGACAAACAGACAGACAGACGGACATGCCTATATCGCCTTAGAATTTCTCCCTGATCAAGAATATATATACTTTATATAGTCGGAAATCGATATTTCGATGTGTTACAAACGGAATGACAAACTTATTATACCCCCGTCACCATTTTATGGTGGTGGGTATAAAAAATATCCATTGATCCACGGATTCAGTCCATTGTGTTACCACAGTGTTGAACTTTTCTCTTGCTCCATGCTCCAAGTTGACATTTCTGAGTACTGCAAAACTTCTTTAAGTAAGTTCACCGCAATGGGAAACGTCTTTCGGACATAGCTAAAAAAAGGCCCCTAGCCACAGAGCTAAACATGGAATCGAGCAGTGCTCAGTCTTTTCTTCCGGCTGGTTACTTATTCATTTATAAACTTTTTCCCAAATATGTCATTAACCGCTTACTTCTCTAATCATTTATTATCCTAAATAGCATTTGCGTGATGTAGATGTGATAAGTAAAACACCAAATACAATCACGGATGAATGGACATGTAACGAAAAACCTCAATCAAACCAAATATGATACTTTTATTCCAAACCAAGCCCATCACCATGTGTTAAATGAGGCACACCAATTCCAAAAGAAATAAAAACAACAAAACAAACAAGAAATCAACACAATCCACATCCATAAATTGGCCAGTTAGTGTTGCTCTACATCTGTTTCCGATTGTCTTGGGAATTCTTTTCTATGGTGATATGATGACATCCTCAGACCAACAAAATGTCAATGGAATATTGAGAAACTTGTTTCGTGGCTGCAATTGATATTATTTTCTAAATGAGGTGATTGTCTGTCGGATTGTTCATCTTAAAAAGGCTCGATAATGGCGTTTATGAAAAATCCTCAACATTAACGGTCACGTTTGCACCTTTGTGTAAAGTTGGTCATTCTTGGTATGGATCACCGCTATCCCATATGAAGGAAAGGTGGCAAAAATAGTTTACCAACATATGAGAGTTTCCATGTTTGAGGTTAGACCAGGGGGGCGGAAAGGCGGTGTGGGTAATCATCATCAGCACGTACAGTGAGAGTCATAGTCAATCTAAATTCACGACTGCAACATTTACCAATTTAATTAGCCACCTTAGGTGGCAGCTGGAGATGGTCATGCTGGTGTTGCCTATGTTGTGGAAACCCCCTTTCCCACCCCCTGATATGACCAAATACCGGCCTTCCTGCCAAAACAGTTGCTGAAGTGTGAAAATATTTCCACACTGGCATTGGGCAAGAGAAGCAATTATAATTAAATTAGATTTAGCCATTTTTAGGCAGCCTTGGATGCTTGTTCACGCCAATGCAAGAAATGAGCGTGTAGTCCATTTTTGTTTAAAGTAGCCGCTTTGCAGTTGCTGTAATTTAATACTACTTGCACGCTTTATACCAAAATACATTCAAAGTGTGAAATTAAAGTTTGCAAAAAAAAACAAAAAAAAAAAAACAAAAACTTTAATTACTTGGCTTTTAGTTTTACCATAAATTTTACTCATACCAAAGGCTCTATGGAAGACGAATGATACAATACATTGGAATGAGTAACCCTTTGAGACGTTTTAGTTTTAGTATTTCCCTGTATATATGTATGAAAAAATAGATCCTTAACTCTTTATTAAAGACATTGATAAATCATCTGTTAGGGATAGTTTTCTTAAAACGAAAGACTTAAGACACGTACGTGCCATTTCAATTTTCATTTACATGCCACCTCCAATACAATTGCTGAAGAGATTCTTCATTTTTATTTTCAACATCACCATCATCGTCGTCGTTGGCGGCAGAGACAAAGTAGGAAATCTGTAAAGATTTGTCTGAACTCTATTAATAACAAATTGACAACTTGTAAAAATACAATTATGCAAATCCTCAACATACCTCTTTGAAAAAAACAAAAACTCAATCCATCAAGATAGGAACTTGGTTGCGCCCCAAACAATCATCTTTCAAAACTGTCAACACGAAATATAAAATCTCCACAACACAAGCTGTGAACAATGAAATTCAAAAACTCATCAATTTTCTTTGAATGAAAGAAACGAAATGTCGACTGTAAACACTTTTGCTGAATGGAGTCCAAACATAAACTAAACTTCGGGGCAGGTGAAAAATCGAAATGATTTGGTGATATAGATAGACTAAACTAAAGGTAATATTGTGAGAAGTCACAAATTAGGGAGACAAATGTTTTGAATGCAGTTTAAAAAAGTGATCTATAATATTGTCATTGTAATGGAAGTCAAATTAGATTCAACCTCAAATGATATTCAATCTTAGAAACATATCATAAATTTTCGGTGTAAAATGTTTTAGACATATATGCTAACCCTTTGACTACCGAATTAAAAGTAGTCATTGCAAGTTATGTTTTTTTTTCAGAACTACACTGGAAAAAAGCATGACCGATTCCAAAAATGTTATCCTTACACTAATAACTTGAATTTAATAGTTATGAAGAATTCTTTAACATTTATGAAATCGCCTTTTTTTATTTTATATTTTTCTATTTTCTATCTTGAGAACAAGTGAATTGAATCTGAAAACTTTTTCAATTAATTGATACAAAAAACTTTTTAATCAAACTAAAAACATTAAGTAAATTAGGTCAATGATTCGAAATTTTTAAATTTTTAATTAATAAATACAATAACATTTTAATCAAACTCAGTTAAAAAATTTAATTTTTAATAACAAAAAAAAATATATTTAATACAAGCACAAAGAAAGAAAGTAATTGAAAAGAGTTACTTCTTTAATTAACAAATTGACTGATACAACCATTTTTCGCGGTTTTTATTAAATGTTCCAATTAAAAATTTAATTAAACAATTTAAACGTTGTCGATTGCAAAACTCAATTAATTGTTTAACTGATTTAATTAAAAGTTAATTGAAAATAGGATTGAAGTTTAACTAAATTCCCAGAAAAAAGTTTGGAAGTTGTTCCAAAGGCACAATTTTAAAAGCATTTCCAAAAATGCCCTCCCAAAGATGCTCTTTATTTTAACTACTCGTACACAGGAAGTTCTTTTAATTCAATTTTTATACCCTCCACCATAGGATGGGGGGTATATTAACTTTGTCACTCCGTTTGTAACACATCAAAATATTGCTTTAAGACCCCATAAAGTCTATATATTCTGGGTCGTGATATTCTGAGCCGATCTAAGCATGTCCGTCCGTCTGTTGAAATCACGCTAGCTTCCGAACGAAACAAGCAATCGACTTGAAACTTCGGAAGGTTCATGTGTGGTTCATTGTTGGGTTTAATGAACTGCCTGAATTTATTCTGATAATTGGTTGATAGTTTTGCTGCAAGTAGAGGATGCTGATGAGGAATGTGGTAATTCCGAAACGTGCGTCCATCCAACCATCTTGCAGTCTATAGGGCTTTGCCCAAATAAATTTGACAAACTTCCTTTTCTTCTGTTGGTTAAGCTACACTTGTAGTTTAGTCAATGCATGAAAAAAATAAAAACTTGGCACAAGTAGTTGTTATTAATGTAGGTAAGATTGTATTGAAAATGGGCCATATCGGTCCACTTTTACGTATAGCCTCATATAAACCGACGTTCAGATTTGGCTTGCGGAGCCTCTTAGAGGAGCAATATTCATCCCATCCGGTTGAAATTTGGTACATGGTGTTGATATATGGTCTCTAATAACCATGCAAAATTGGTTCACATCGGTCCATAATTATTAACAATATTAAAGATAATGTTTTTCAAAAAGTTTTCATTATCAAGGATAACCTCTACGCAATTTGCATATATATTCTTAAAATATAATATTCTGAAAAGATGTATAACAATGTGATGATAGATTAATGTACTGAGAGCACGTAGAAGGGACTATGTATATAATAATGATAAATATATATGAAAAATCTATTTTGTTTATTTGTAGATGTAATAATATTCACTGATTCAAAATAAACAAAAAAAAATCGATCCATAATTATATATAGCCCCCAATTAAACCGATCCCCAGATTTGGCTTGCGGAGCCTCTAAGAGAAGCAAATTTTATCCGATCCGGCTGAAATTGTGTACATGGTCTTAGTATATGGTCGCTAACAACCATTTAGAAATTGGTTCACATCGGTCCATAATTATATATAGCCTCCATATAAACCGATCCCTAGATTTGACCTCCAGAGCCCCTTTGAAGAGCAAAATTCACCCGATCCGACTGAAATTTGGTACGTGGTGTTAGTATATGGTCTCTAATAACCATGCAAAAATTGGTCCATACCGGTCTTAATTAAATATAACCCCCATTTAAACTGATCGTCAGATTTGACCTCCGGAGTTATTGGAGGAGCAAAATTCATCCGACCCGGTTGATATTTGGTACGTGGTGAAATTTGGTACATTGCGCTAGTATATGTCCGCTAACAACCATACCAAAATTGGTCCATATCGGTCTATAGTTATATATAGCCGATCCCCAACAATAATCTACCAAAATTTTATTTCTATAGAAAATTTTGTCAAATTTTTTATTTTAGAAAATTTTGTCAAAATTTTATTACTATAGAAAATTTTGTCAAAATTTTTTTACTATAGAAAATTTTGTCAAAATTTTATTTCTATAGTAAATTTTGTCAAACTGAATTATTTACGTATTTAATTCGCCTTTTTGTTTTGTTTAATATATACCCCGTGTGGACTAACTTACAGTTGAGAAGACGGTGTTAAGAAGTTGTAGGATACCTTGCAAGTGTTACCGCAACCCAAGTAATTCGTTTGTGGATGACAGGCTTTAGTACAAGTTTCTATGCAATCCATGGTGGAGGGTACATAAGATTCGGCCTGGCCGAACTTACGGCCATATATTGTGTTTCAGTATGTATTGCATCCGTTCTTGCTATATGTTCAATTCAAGAGCAAGTTTTCTACTACTGGGGCGTGGATTTCGATAAAATCTGGCCTTCACTTTAGTTCTAGTGTTGTTAACGTTTTTTCTTCGTCCACATTTTCGATGCGAATAAGTGTCATGACTAACGCAGGACATTTGGTTTGTTAATCACGTACACTCAAGCCATTTCTATCAGCGTGACTCACGACTCACGCGTGAGTCACGACAATTTCGTGTCAGGTGCACACCTCTAGTGTCCACCTATCAGAGGTTTCACTGTATTTACATTTTTTATACCCACCACCATAGAATGGTGACGGGGGCATAATAAGTTTGTCATTACGTTTGTAACACATCGAAATATCGATTTCCGACTATATATATATTCTTGATCAGATATTCTAAGACGATATAAGCATGTCCGTCTGTCTGTCTGTTGTAATCACGCTACAGCCTTCAATAATGGCGCTAGTGTCCTGAAATTTGGCACAGATTCGTCTGTTTTTTTCAGACAGGTCAAGTTCGAAGATGGGCTATATCGGTCCAAGTTTTGATATAGTCCCCATATAAACCGACCTCCCGATTTGGGGTCTTGGGCTTATGAAAACTGTAGTTTTTATCCAATTTGCCTGAAATTGAAAATGTAGAGGTATTTTAGGAAAATAAAGAGATGTGCCGAAAATGGTGATTATCGGACCATGTTTCGATATAGCCCCCGATATAGACCGATCTCCAGATTTTATTTCTGGGGCTTCTAGAACCCGTAGTTTTAATCCGATTTACCTGAAATTTGAAATCTATAGGTACTATAGGACCCTAAAGAAGTGCGCCGAAAATGGTGAGTACCGGTCCATGTTTTTATATAGCCACCATATAGACCGATCTCCCGATTTTACTTTTAGTCTTCTAGAATCCGTAATTTTTACCCAATCTGCCTCAAATCGAAAACCTAGAGGTATTCTAGGAAAATAAAGAGATGTGCCGAAAATGGTGCTTATCGGACCATTTTTCGATACAACCCCCATATAGATCGATCTCATGATTTATGTTACTTCTTGGGCTTCTAGAAATTTACTTACAAAAAATTGTTATGATTCCTCTAAAACTCAAACAAAAAATGGTTCCTATAAATTCAGAATCTGATCTAGTCTTCATAGGTAAAATCTTTACATTTATCTGTGGGAAGTGTACTGATTGAACTGATCTGCTTGGGAAAATATCTGTCATCAAACCCCCTTGAAATTTTCAAAGGAAACTATTATATTTGATTCATGGTGGTGGGTATTTAAGATTCGGGATGGCCGAACTTACTACTGTATATACTTGTCTTTAAATAAATTAAAATTTTTGCAGTCCAATACAATTGTAGTTAAGACATTGTTGCATGTAAACGAATGTTTGGAAGCTATATGTAACTATTTTGGGTTTTAAGAATATACATGGTAAGGGTGAACCATATTATGATTACACGACACAAAAGAAAAACAACAATTCTAAATATTCAAAATATATATGCTTGCAGAATGTCTTTGGCATGCAATTTTTTTGAGGGTGTACCACTTAAAAGCCAATGCTTTCTGTCTACATGAAAATGTAACGGTTTTTGTAAGTCCATGTTCTTCAATCATAAATTCCTCTGCCAAAAATGAAATATTTGTTTTTCATTCAATATTCATCTCTTTACACCATACAAATGACACGGACAATTTCATAAGACTTGTGATGGATAAATCAACCCTCAATTTTATGCAGTAGTCATAGACGGACAAGTGAAAAGGATCATAATTTATGATTTTGTTTGAAAAATGTGTGTAACAATTTTGTGTTAACCATTTGGTGGTTGATTTAAGGTTTACAAAGTAAAACAAATGATCTGTCCATTCTCCCCACTCACAATGAATACTCACCCCTGTTGACATTAGTATTATGACCACACGCCTTAACCTTTTTTGGCTTTTAGTCACTACAAACAGCCTTTAGAGAGACTCGAAGGCCATGGTTTGAACATTCCTTGTTTGGGAAAACGTCCTTGTCAGATTAGATTTGGCGATGCGAATGTTGGTTTTATGTGTTCAATTTGATTACTCAATATGTTTGATTTAAAGATAATAATAACTGCTTTGCTTTGTAGCTTCCTTCAATTCGACTTAGTTTGGGGGTTGACGGAGTAAAGTGTTAAGTAAATTTAACAACCTTGAGTTGATTCGAAGACTTGTAAAAGATTTTTCAAAGATTATCAAGAAAAGACAAGGAGAGCCAGAAAACAAGTATTTACAGGCGAAAGTTTGGTCATGACGAATATTAGGTGCCACTACATAATAAAGAAAATACCACGTAACATCGGATGAAACTCTCTAATAAGAAACAGCTTTACATGATATAATTAATAGTGTGGCTGCAACTAAACTTAAATTTGGATAAGTTCGAAGGGAATATGACGCAAAGACTGAGTAGGAATATACGATATTTCTATTTGTTATAAACTAATATTTTTTTAAATAATCTAATGATTGTCTCTACTCTGTTGTATATAAAAAATATGTTTTGTGGCAAAAGAAAACTTTGTTTGTCTAAAATTTCGTTCCTGAGAAATGAAATCTCTTTTTTCAGTACACATGATTTTTTCATTAACCCTTTCGACCCCGAATTTTTATAGGTATCGCTAAAATTTTTTTTTACTTTTAATCATGTTGAAGTCATTTAAGAAGCGTCTCGCCAAAATTTCGGGTCGCCACGCCCATTCGTTTAGGCGGTAGAGAATGTTGCCTGTGGGCAACTTTGGGCAATTATGACTACAAACTATTTTGTTTTGTAATGATAAACGTATTACGTTTTATTGGATTTTTGTTAAGTTTTTTGTTATTTTACAGTAAATATATACTTAGATGAGCGCGGGAGTGGAATTTCGATCACGCTCAAACACATTCACGAAGAAATATTTGTACTCACGCATGCCATGTGGGTAGGAATTCACGAAATGAAAAGTCATACTCGCACACGCTCACACATGAACAATGTTTATGTCTCACGCTTTCGCACGATTCACGACAATTTTCGTAATTCACGACAAATCTCGTAAGTCACGAATAAAAAAAAATTCTGGTAATTAACGAAATTTCTCGTGACTCACGCTATTGAAATCTTAAGCGTGATTAAATATGTAAAGGTGATTAAAATCGGTGAGCTTGAATGTAATCGTGAACGTGGATTTGTTCGTGATTGTGACTTTTTGTGTCTGTTTTACCGTGAGTGCGAATTTTATCGTGAATATGAATTTTATTGTTAACGTGAATTTTATCTTGAGCGTGAGTTGGATCGTGAGCGTGGGTTGGATCGTGAAAGTAAACTTTTATCGGGAGCGTGATTTCGGAGAAAGTTTACTCACTCACAATCACGAACACAATTTGATTTTTACTCACGCTCACGCGCCACACATTTTGTTAAATCCCGTTCACGCACATTCACGAGGTTTCGTTTAAATTTCATTCACGAGATTTCGTTTAAATTTCATTCACGGCTTCACGTGAATCACGCGTGACTCACGAAAATGTTTTGTTTTTTTTTTTTTAACCCATGTCAATTTAACTGGCGGTGTAAAAAACCAAAGTATTATAAAGCGTCAATATTTGTGCTAATCCACTAGCATGTCGCCAAGAAGTGGATTCCTCCCTTTTTAAGATTCCTTCCAAATTCCCCACTGCACTGCAGATATGTTTTCCACATCATCGCCGCATTTCTCGTCACTGGGACATCCCAATTGAAGTTCAAAATTTTTTCAAAATCATTGTTTTTCAAACCTTTTTTCTCCAGGTGTTATGTTCAAAAATATGTAATTTTACTACCACAATTGCCCAAAGTTGCCCACAGGCAACTTTTCAATTTTAAAAATTTCCCATCTGTTGTTTTTTTGCAATTCTAAGATTTGACTTCCACAAATATTTTATTTGACATGTACTACAATAGATTTAATAAAAACTTTCAACATTTTAGTTGCAATTTTTTAAAAAAGTCCCATGTATAAAAACCTCTTTTTGAATTCTCAAATATTTTTTTCTTGAGGTACGTGCGTATTAATGAAAAAAATTTTTGTTAATTGATAACCAAATTAGCTGACTTTTCATTCAACTTGAATAAAACACTTGTAGCTTTCGATACCGTTACAGTTTTATGAAAAAAAACAACGCTGACAGTGAGTCTCAAAACACAAAAAGTTGCCAACAAGCCACTTTAGGGTCGAAAGGGTTAAGTAAGAAAAAAAAAAGAAATTCCTTCATTCGTTATGTTAGTTTAGGTATAGTGGTAGCCCGCTATTTTAGGCTCACTTATCTCTCTTATCAATGGACACTGTCTGACTTTATGTTTACCCAGCAAAACAATTGGAAGTTAATCCACAAACAATTCGTTTTAAGCGCATCGCGAGATCCTCCAACAATTTTTTCACATCTGATGTTATTCTTTTGGACAAGTCTTAGAAAATATGCTATTTGGCCGTTTATATTGAAATTTTAAATTTTGGACAATTAAATGTTGCAAAAAGGAATAGAACATGGAGAAAAATTTAACCAACAATAAAAAAAGATTTCAACACTGCGGTGATTTAAAGGGTGATACGGTCAACATTTGGTCAATATAAACTTGACGTATTTCTTTCAATTTTGAACTTAAAAAACCTGAACACCCCTCATTTTGAAGGTGTGTGTGTGTAGAATGTTGCTTTTTTTGATTTTGGAATTCACTCTTCAGTTGTCAAAATGCCGTCCAAGCAAGAAGAGCAGCGTATCATAATTTTGCTCGCGCATCGTGAAAATCCGAGCTACTCGCACGCAAAGCTGGCAAAATCGCTATAAGTTGCCAAATCAACCGTTACAAATGTAATTAAAGTGTTTGGGGAACGTTTGTC
Source organism: Haematobia irritans (assembly GCF_050003625.1). NCBI lineage: Eukaryota > Metazoa > Arthropoda > Insecta > Diptera > Muscidae > Haematobia > Haematobia irritans. The sequence continues at coordinate 259,602,704 of NC_134397.1, forward strand.
GACAGCCAGGAAGTCTGGATCGGGGGGAAATCGAAAACCGGAAGCCGCTGAGACAACAAAGAGAGTTGCCAGTAGTTTCAAGCGAAACCCTAACCTCTCTCTCCGAGACGCCGCAAATAAGCTGGGTGTATCGTCTACAACCGTGCATCGAGCCAAAAAACGAGCCGGACTATCGACTTACAAGAAGGTAGTGACTCCCAATCGCGATGATAAACAAAATACGACGGCCAACGCGCGATCCCGGAGGCTGTACACGACGATGCTGACGAAGTTTGACTGCGTGGTAATGGACGACGAAACCTACGTCAAAGCCGACTACAAGCAGCTTCCGGGACAAGAGTTTTATACGGCAAAAGGAAGGGGAAAGGTAGCAGATATTTCAAGCACATACAACTGTCAAAGTTCGCAAAGAAATGTGTGGTTTGGCAAGCCATCTGTACCTGTGGCTTGAAAAGCAGCATTTTCATAGCTTCCGGGACTGTCAACCAAGAAATTTACGTGAAAGAGTGTTTGAATAAACGTCTGCAGGTGGTTCCCAAGGACAAGAACCCTCCCAAAACGCCAGAGCTCCGCCCAATTGAGAAATACTGGGCTATTGTCAAGCGGAACCTAAAGAAGACCAAAAAAATGGTAAAGACGAGCAGCAGTTCAAGGCAAACTGGCTTTCTGCGGCGAAGAAGGTGGACAAGGTAGCTGTACAAAATCTGATGGCAGGTGTCAAGCGTGAAGCCCGGCAATTCGGATTTGGAAAAGCGAAAGCCTAACTGAGTATTTTTCCTGAATTTTATACTAATTGAACTTGAACAAGAAATTTAATTTGATTTTTTAAATAAACGATTTCACCGATTTACACGCGTTTTCCCTTGACCAAATTTTGACCGTATCACCCTTTAATTTTGTGACAATTGATTTTTTTCGCTTCCATAGAAGTTCTTTGAGAAAATTTTTGCAACTTACGAAAAATTATTTTGTTGATTTTAAATGGAAAAAAATATATTTGTACAAAGATCTGAAGTTTAAAAAACTGTTGACATTTATTGGAAAGAAAAAGATAGAATAAAAAATCAAAAAACACATACATACTCGTATTTGTCGAAATAATAAAATAAAAAATTGAAAATTTATTGTTGATGAGACTTGAACCTGCTTTGTTTTTATTTTTTCAATCATACTAATTAAGAACATCTCGAGAGTAGGTAGAATCTTATGCTTTGGTGTCATATTACGATTTTATCGCAAACATTTTAATGGACGTTTTGATGCTTCATATTCAATGGGAGCCACAGTGGGCAATGGTTAGCATGCTCACCTTGCATACACAAGGTCGTGGGTTCGATTCCTGCTTCGACCGAAGACCAAAAAGTTTTTCAGCGGTGGATTATCCCACCTCAGTAATGCTGGTAACATTTCTGAGGGTTTCAAAACTTCTCTAAGTGGTTTCACTCCAATTTGGAACGCCGTTCGGACTCGGCTATAAAAAGGAGGTCCCTTGTCATTGAGCTTAACATGGAATGGGGCAGCACTCAGTGATAAGAGAGAAGTTCACCAATGTGGTATCACAATGGACTGAATAGCCTAAGTGAGCTTGATACATCGGGCTACCAACTAACCTTACCTAATATTCAATGATTTTTATGGTTGAGTGGGCTAAGGCGTTCTGTTATGGTGTCAACAAGCCAAGGTTCGATAAACGCCCAGCAAAAAACTTTGGGAGTTCTTCCAAAGGCACAACCTTAAAAGCACTTCCAGAAGATGTACTCTAAATGATGTTCTTTATTTTAAGTACCCATGTAGTTCTTTTAATTACATTTTGTATAACTTGGTTTTTTCATACTTTTAATGGGTAATTGTAACTTTTTTTGTTTCAAATAGGTTAAAAACAGAGTAAGAATTCATAAAATGGTACAAATCATTTAAATTTTGTCGAAAAAAAGCTAAATCCAATCTGAAAAAATTGTGAATTTTTACAAATATTTGAGGTCAAACGTTTCCAACAAGCGTTAGAATCCATTAAAAATTATAAAAAATTATAAAAATTATTTATTTGACAAAATATCACAGAATTTTTTACATTTGTGACAAACCCATGTTAAATTCATCGCATCACTTCCGGATCCAAAAAGAACATTTTCATTACTTTTTTGGCAAATGGAGATCCGAACTACTTTTTTGGAAGCTCTTTTGATGCTGGGTATCTCAATGACAAGGGAACTTCTTTTCATAGCCGAGTCAAAACGGACTCTAAGAGAAGCTTTGAAACACTCAGAAATTTCTCATCGCTCAACATTTTTTGTTGATACGTTGAAAGTGGGCTTGAACCCAAGGTCCTTTGTATGCAAATTGAGTGCAACTGTTGAAATGGAGGACTTCCGTCCTGTGACAAACCCATGTTAAATTCATCGCATCACTTCCGGATCCAAAAAGAACATTTTCATTACTTTTTTGGCAAATGGAGATCCGAACTACTTTTTTGGAAGCTCTTTTGATGCTGGGTATCTCAATGACAAGGGAACTTCTTTTCATAGCCGAGTCAAAACGGACTCTAAGAGAAGCTTTGAAACACTCAGAAATTTCTCATCGCTCAACATTTTTTGTTGATACGTTGAAAGTGGGATTGAACCCAAGGTCCTTTGTATGCAAGACGGGTATGTTAAACATTGTACCCGTTCCTGCATTAAAATGCTATGTCTTTTAAGTCTTTAAGGCTCAATTTTATGATTTCAACCAAATATTACCGAACCTTGATTTGGTTGAAATCATCAAGGTTCGGTAAACTTTACCGAATATTAAACCAATATTTCCATGTATGACAAACTAGATGTTGAACTTATTCTACCACATCTTTATGAGAAGAGTATAAATCATCAGATATGGTTGTACAATGCAACCGTGTTTGTGGTGTGGTACATGTTCCTAGCACGCATATGTTGCACTCTCTTAGCAAGTCAGTGCGTGCATTAAGGATTTTCTTGTTCACGCAATGTGTACGAATTGAACGAATCTATGGGCACACACTTGTCCAGATGTCAATTACTCAAGGATTTATTTTCGCCATTCACCATTGTGGCCATACGTGGTGGCTTTATTTTGCGCGAAGCATTTTCAATCTTTAGATTGGCTTTCATTTCTGGTTCTAGATCTATCTCTTGGTTTGAAAATTGCCTCGTTAGATGTTGATTAGACTGGCCTGGGATGGGAGGGTAGTAGAGAATAAGGACTTGAATTGTATTGATTTGGTTTGGTGTTCCTACATTTACAGCAATTAGATTAAATAAATCTGGCGTAAATTTTATTGACATAATCTCTGGCATCAAGTATTTAGCCAATTTAAAATTATGTGCTCATAATTTGCAATCTGCACTTCATGTGGTCGTTCATTTGTCGTGTCCATGGAGTAGCCTAAGGATTAATACTGGTTTTTTCAGTCGGAATTTGGAATTCTATTTTTCTCGTTTTCGATTTTGTATTGGCTACTGCTGCTCGCTTTTTTATGTTTTTTTGTGATTTGTGATTTGAGATTTTGTGATTTATGTTTTTGTTTTGGATTGGAGTGGTGGCAATAGCTTCATATGATTGTTTATAGATACGAGGCATAGGATTGTAAGCGAGTCACATTCAATGACACTTGTGAAATTTCATTTAAAATTTACCTCTTAATAATATCCTTTGAGATCAATGAGAATTGATAAAAATAAAATCCAATGAACTGAGTTAATTTGAACACATAAAGGATTTTCCATTTTTGTGAAATTGAAATTGAAAATTGCGCCACACTGTGGAACAGGGTATTATAAGTAAGTGCATATGTTTGCAATACCCAGAAGGAGACGAGATAGACACATGGTGTCTTTGGCAAAAATGCTCAGGGTGGGCTCCTGTGTTGATATTGCCATGCCCATCTGTCCGTCTGTCCGTGAACACATTTTTGTAATCAAAGTCTAGGTCGCAGTTTTAGTCCAATTGACTTCAATTTTGGCACAAGTATGTGTTTTGGCTCAGAATAGAATCCTATTGATTTTGGAAGAAATCGGTTCAGATTTATATATAGCTCCCATATATATATATATATATATATATATATATATATATATATATATATATATATATATATATATATATATATATATATATATATATATATATATATATATATATATATATATATATATATATATATATATATATATATATATATATATATATATATATATATATATATATATATATATATATATATATATATATATATATATATATATATATATATATATATATATATATATATATATATATATATAAGTGCATATCGGGCGAAATATATATATATATATATATATATATATATATATATATATAAGTGCATATCGGGCGAAATATATATATATATATATATATATATATATATATATATATATATATATATATATATATATATATATATATATATATATATATATATATATATATATATATTTCGCCCGATATGCACTTATATGGCCCCAGAAGCCAGAGTTTTACCCTAATTTGCTAAAATTTTGCACAAGAAGAACAATTAGTACTATAGTCAAGTGTACCAAATTTTATTGAAATGGGTTCAGATTAAGATATAGCTACCATATATATCTTTCGCCCGATATGAACTAATACGGTCCCAGAAGCCAGAGTTTTACCCCAATTTAGTTGTAATTTTGCACTACACAGAAAAAAATTTCACGAAAATTTTTCCAATTAAAATCTTAATTGAGTTTTAAAAAATATTCAATTAAAAATTTAATTGATTCAACAAATTTTTAATTGAAATAAAAATGAATCACACAAATTAATAGTATCAATTAAATATTTAATTGGATCAATTAATTTTTTAATTGACTGTCAATAAATTTTTTAATTGATACTATCAATTCTGTGATTGAAGACATTTCAATTAAAAAATTAATTGGATCAATTAATTTCGTGATTGAATCAGAAAAAAATTTTTTTGTGTGTAGGAGTACAATTAGCAGTGTAGTCAAGTGTGCCAAATTTTATTGAAATCGGTTCAGATTTAGATATAGCTCACATGTATAGCATTCGCCCGATTTACAGTCATATGACGACAGAGGCCAATTTTTTGCTCCAATTTAGATGATTTTTTTTTTTTTGGGAGCCACCGTGGTGCAATGGTTAGCATGCCCACCTTGCATAAGGTGGTGGGTTCGATTCCTGCTTCGACCGAACACCAAAAATTTTTCAGCGGTGGATTATCCCACCTCAGTAATGTTGGTGACATTTCTGAGAGTTTCAAACCTTCTCTAAGTGGTTTCACTGCAATGTGGAATGCCGTTCGGACTCGGCTATAAAAAGGAGGTCCCTTGTCATTGAGCTTAACATGGAATCGGGCAGCACTCAGTGATAAGAGAGAAGTTCACCAATGTGGTATCACAATGGACTGAATAGTCTAAGTGAACCTGATACATCGGGCTGCCACCTAACCTAACCTAACCTAAATCCATTCTAAAAAAATTGTGAATTTTTGAAAGCATTTGTAGTCAAACATTTTAGGCAAACGCTAGAATGCATTAAATTTAAATGTTATTTATTTGAAAAAATATTTAATACAAAATTTTTTAATTCACATCCAAAACACTGAATTCGGATCACATTTTATGTGCTGGATAATTTCGGCATTACTGAGGTGAGATAATCCACCGCTGAAAAACCATTGCACCACCATGTGTTAAACCTATTTGAAACAAAAAAAAAAAAAGTTAAAATTACCCATTAAAAATATGAAAAAAGACAGTTGTAAAAAATTGAATTAAAAGAATTTCCTGTAAAGAACATCTTTGGGAGGAAATTTGTTGAAGTGCTTTTAAAGTTGTGTGATGGGTTCGTAGTCCTAGACAACTTTTTGAATAAATAGAGATTTATTTTGCAATACGCCCTTACATTGTTCGAAATTTTTATCCCGTCTGCAAAAAAACGTTTTCTTAAGGCCTGCAAAGTACGCCACCACGGCAGTATTAATTTGCTCGTTCGACTGATATTTATGTTCCCTTGTTCACCTTTTTCTAATTTGGAAACAAAAACAAGTAGCACAGCGCCAATGGTGGAAAAGCACTGTATTGGGCGCCAGAAGATCAAGAAGATCAGTTTGAATATGGCCAGACCTTCACTAAGAGCTAGTGCAAAATCACTTTTGCTGCATCAAGTAGTCGATGTGAAATCGGGGAGCGTGATCGTCCGTTGCTATTTGTCCCCTTTCATCGACTTTCACGACACTACTCAGAAACACCCTTTAATTGCTTTAAATAGCATCAAACACTGCTCTAGAATAATATTCCACTTGCGCATGATGGGAGGGAGAGAAAAAACGCTAGGTGCTTCGTCTTCATTATGATGTTTGTTTCCGATTGGTTTTTGGCGACAAAGAAGTCCCAAGGAGAGTTAGGTGTATAGGGCAGCAGTTTATAGTTCAATTCGATCAATTTGAGTTTTCTTCTTCTCCGACAAATGAACTCTTGATCGATTTATATGGAGGAATGGGTGCAAGAGTGGTGCATTGGTTAGCATGCACGCCTTGCATACAAATGGTCGTAAGTTCAATCCCAGTTTCTACCGAGCACCAATAAGTTTTTCAGTGATAGATTATCCCCTCTCAGTAATGTTGGCGTCATTTCTCAGTTTCTATAAGTGGTTATGAACCGATATGGACCAACCTATATACGATTAGTTCAAATCATATACTGACATCGCGTACCAAATTTCAATATAAATCTGCGGTTTATATGGTGGCTATATACATTAATAGGAAAATTACGTTTCAAAATTGTGAACGGTCGGTAACAAAATGAAACGGAAACGTTCACGAAAAATCGAAACAAAAAATCAAACGGTTTTGTCCCCGATTGCATGAACGGCTTTCGTTTTTCTATGGCCATGAAAAGCTTTGAAATATTCGTTAGTCGTTCTTATGGCAACTCCGTCGGTGGTACAATGTGCTAAGGAGAATACAATTTTTTAAATAAATTCGTACCATTACGTTTTCAGACCACACATGTTGTTTGTTGTTTTAATAACGCATGGTGTCATTTTATGGTTGTCAGATTGACAGTAAATTGTTCTTGTGACTGCCTTGCATCAGAAGGTGATACTAAGTAAGTACATTTGGGCACATTTAATGTACATTATGGTTGATGTAAATTTAGTAGACCTTGGGTACCAACCGATTTCCAATTTGGAATTTTTGAAAAATTTTAATGCTTTAATTTTAATGTAAACATTTTTAAAATTATTTCCCGAATTCGATTTTTTATTTCTTACTTAAAAAAAAAAAAAAAAGACAAAGATAAAGATAAACTTCCTCGCAAAATAAAATCAATTTTTTGATCTAACTAATACGGAGTTGAGGCGAAATCAAAGTTTTTCTCTCATACATTTTTGAGCTTCAATTTCATTCCATCTAATACTTGTAGCTCATTCTTGACTTTTCAAAAAAATCAGTTATTCATTTTTTTTCCTACAAAATTCTACTCTTTTTTTTTTGCTATACAATTTCTTAAGTCATTATCATAACAAAGAAACTTCAGCAAAACCTTTTCATCTAGACACTCCACATAGACCTTTCCTGACATTACAAGTTTGCTGTATTATTAGTAACCAATTAGTATGTTGTTTGTTTTTGTTGCTGTTGTTGTGCTGGATAATTTTGGCTACAACATTCACTAGCAAAGTTCAAAAGAAGAAAAAAAAAACATGAGAAATAGGTATCATCGATGGCATCAGATTTCATTTCATTAAATTACATCACGAATAAAAGATCAATAAAAACCAAAATACAGACAGTAATTCGTGGCAGTAGTAGGATCAGCCTGTCTGAAGTTTAACTTTAGTCATGTTTGGTTGAAGATTGCGGCCATTAGATTTATGGCTTCAAAGCTAGTTAGTATTTTCATTTATTTTTATCAAACATAAGAATAATTATAGTTAAAATCTCCTCTATCGAATTACACGGTGACTGGTTAAATTTGGTGGAATATTCTCAAATTGAGGTGAAATAATGGAAAGAAATACTACAAATTTTGAATGATTACTTGATAAAAAGAATTTAAATTTTCGAGAACATAAGGAAGATTTTATTTTTTTTAAATTGATATCTAGACAGTTCAAGTTCCGGAATGGAAGAGATCGGTCCAGTTTTTTAAATACGTTTCTCAAATATACGTCCACTGTTAAGTATTACCAATAATCAATATGTATCGAATTATATTCATAACATATTAACAATCAGAACGCAACCCCGCCTTCTACATTTATCACTAAGGTTACATACCATACAATAATTGCATATTATCTGTAGAATCTTGCACATTTTCATTATGGATACGCTTAATTTGTTCAAATTGTTTAATTTATTGTATGGGTATCAAAACCAACCCCTAAAAATATCCAAAGAGATAGATGCTTAGGCTGACTTATGTATGATATTATCAACAACATACAGCTAGAGAACTATGATGTACTAAGGGGTTGAAATTATAGATTGATCACCAATGATAATTTATTTAAAATACGATTTGATTTGAAAATACACATAAGTGTTATATTGATTTAATTTACACTGAAATAAATGTTGTCCTAAGCACAAGAATTCTGGTCCCTACAATAAAATCCTTATATCAAAAACAATATCTTATGATTGTTTTTATACCCTCCACCATAACTTTGTCATTCCGTTTGTAACACATCGAAATATTGCTCTAAGACCCCATAAAGTATATATATTCTGGGTCGTGGTGAAATTCTGAGTCAATCTGAGCATGTCCGTCCGTATGTTGAAATCACGCTAACTTCCGAACGAAACAAGCTATCGACTTGAAACTTGGCACAAGTAGTTGTTATTGATGTAGGTCAGATGGGATTGCAAATGGGCCATTTCGGTCCACTTTTACGTATAGCCCCATATAAGCAGACCCCCAATTTTGCTTGCGGAGCCTCTAAGAGAAGCAAATTTCATCCGATTCGGCTGAAACTTGGTACATGGTAACAATCATGCAAAAATTGGTTAAGACCGGTTCATAATTATATATAACCCCCATATAAACCGATCCCCAGATTTGGCTTGCGGAGCCTCTAAGAGAAGCAAATTTCATCCGATCCGGCTGAAATTTGGTACATGGTGTAAGTATATGGTCTCTAACAACTATACAAAAATTGGTCCAAACCGGTCCATAATTATATATAGCCCCCATATAACCCGATACCCCAATTTGGCTTGCGGAGCCTCTAAGAGAAGCAAATTTCATCCGATCCGGCTGAAATTTGCTACATGGTGTAAGTGTATGGTCTCTAAAAACTATACAAACATTGGTCCAAACGGGTCCATAATTATATATAGCCCCCATATAAACCGATACCCCAATTTGGCTTACGGAGCCTCTAAGAGAAGCAAATTCCATCCGATCCGGCTGAAACTTGGTACATGGTGTTAGCATATGATCTCTAACAATCATACAAAAATTGGTTCACACCGGTCCACAATTATATATAGCCCCATATAAACCGATCCCCAGATTTGGCTTGCGGAGCCTCTAAGAGAAGCAAATTTTTTCCGATCCGGCTGAAATTTGGTACATGGTCTCTAACAACTATACAAAAATTGGTCCACATCGGTCCATAATTATATATAGCCCCCAGATAAGCCGATCCCCAGATTTGGCTTGCGGAGCCTCTAAGAGAAGCAAATTTCATCAGATTCGGCTGAAATTTGGTACATGGTGTTAGCATATGATCTCTAACAATCATGCAAAAATTGGTCCACATAGATCCATAATTATATATAGCCCCCATATAAACCGAACCCCAGATTTGACCTCCGGAGCCTCTTGGAAGACCAAAATTCATCTGATTCAGTTGATATTTGGTGCGTGGTGTTAATATATGACCTCAAACACCCATGCAAAAATTGTTCGAAATCTGTCCATAATTATGTATAGCCCCAATATAAACCGATCCCCAGATTTGACCTCCGGAGCCCCTTGGAAGAGCAAAATTCATCCGATTCTGTTGAAATTTGGTACGTGATGTTAGTATATGGTATCCAACAACCATGCAGGAATTGGTTCATATCAGTCCATAATTATATATAGCCCCATATAAACCCCTCCCGAGATTTGGTTTTGGAGACTCTTGAAGAAGCAAAATTCATCTGATCTGGTTGTAATTATTTCTAGACTTAACTATACATAACTTGTTTGTCTAATATATACCACGTATGGACTAACTCACAATTTAGAAAACGATGTTAAGAAGTTTTAAGATACCTTGCCATCGGTAAGTATTACCACAACGCAAATAATTCGATTTTGGATGACTGGCTTTAGTAGAAGTTTCTAAGCAATCCATGGTGAAGGATACATAAAATTCGGCCTGGCCGAACTTACGGCTTGCTTTTTTTTCTTTAACAGTTTTTTCTAAGGGAAACTTTGTAAAGTTAGATCATAATCAGACACACCTGGGTGATGATGCATCCTCATCGACATCATCAAAGGAATATTGCAAGATTATGGTATGCATTCGCAGGTTGACGAAAACAGACAAACTCTCCGACACGGAGACTTTGCGCCTTATTAACGCTAGGTGGTTGGCAGATGAACACGAGAGACGCAAAGGGATCTCTATAGTACCGACCAGCGACAATGGATTGCTTGTGAAAGCCATGCGGGAAGTAGCAGTATCCGAGGACCAATCAGATGGTATATCTTCCACTGAATCCTTCTTTTTCCTAAGGGCCAACAATTCTTTTAGGGTGAGGCAGAAGCTAGAGGGGAAGATGGATATGTGTTAAGATGACAGAAGACGTTTATTCAAGGCGAAGGAGACCATAAAAAAAAATGGGTAGTCATAAACAAGGAAATTCTGGAAGGTAATGTAATTTCTAAAGTGGATAGCTATTTGAAATTGAACTTTAGCCCTAGGTTAGGTTAGGTTAGGTTAGGTGGCAGCCCGATGTACCAGGCTCACTTAGTCTATTCAGGCCATTGTGATACCACATTGGTGAACTTCTCTCTTATCACTGAGTGCTGCCCGATTCCATGTTAAGCTCAATGACAAGGGACCTCCTTTTTATAGCCGAGTCCGAACGGCGTTCCACATTGCAGTGAAACCACTTAGAGAAGCTTGAAACCCTCAGAAAATGTCACCAGCATTACTGAGGTGGGATAATCCACCGCTGAAAAACTTTTTGTTGTTTGGTCGAAGCACGAATCGAACCCACGACCTTGTGTATGCAAGGCGGACATGCTAACCATTGCACCACGGTGGCTCCTTTCGCCCTACCTTTTGCGCTGATTTAGCTATAGCTGAAGATGGCTGCAATATGGGCGGGACGCCTTCTCACTCCTAGGTCAGGGGAAATATGGGCAGCATGGAGATATTGTGTGCGTCCAGTCCACTATCGATTTCGAAAGGAATGCCGAGCCTAGCTCAAAATCATGCCGAGCAGTCAAGTAGTGCAAACACTGCGCAGATAATGTGTCACCTAAGCTTGATTCTGAAGAATATGGACGCCACAAGAGGAATAAAACAAAAGAAACCACTTCTATTGAAGTAACTGTGGTAAAGAAGCCTAGCACAAAATCCCGCCGAGCAGTCAAGTGGTGCAAAAATTCCGGCAGATGATGTGTCGCTTAGCCCTGATTCCGAGGAATATGGACGCCACAAGAGGAATATGACAAAAGATACCATTTCTACTGAAGTATTTATGGTAAAGAAGCCCCGAAACGATCAGTGCAAAAACCTATACAACGAGGGATGGATAAAGGTGGCTATTGTGGACGACTCAAGTGCGGATAAAAGAATAAGCGAAGAAAATTGGAAAATACTCGAGAGTAGATTACTGTCATTGCCGTATCTAGACATTTTTAACTGGAGGGGCTATAGCCCCCTTTATATATACTACAGTAACAATTTATAATGGAAAATCATATATAGGTTTTCACATTCTAGGGGGGGCTAATTTTTTTTCTAGAGGGGGCTAAGCCCTCACCCCAGAGGCCTCACTACGCTTATGATTACTGTTCGTGGTCTCGGAACAGATACGACAGGAGGCAGATGATGCACCCTTTGTGAACATTCAGCCTAAGCAGGGACACAATATTGTGCATTTTAACTCAGCAGAAACACCTTAGAGGGCCTAGAACTATGGGAAGGAGCCACATTGATGGTTGTTCCTAAAGGGGAGGTTAAGAGGCAGCCCAGAGTGCGGGTCTTCGGTTAGGTTAGGTGGCAGCCCGATGTATCAGGCTCACTTAGACTATTCAGTCCATTGTGAAACCACATTGGTGAATTTCTCTCTTATCACTGAGTGCTGCTCGATTTCATGTTAAGCTCAATGACAAGGGACCTACTTTTTACAGCCGAGTCCGAACGGCGTTCCTCATTGCAGTGAAACCACTTAGAGAAGCTTCGAAACACTCAGAAATGTCACCAGCATTACTGAGGTGGGATAATCCACCGCTTTGGTGTTAGGTCGAAGCAGCAATCTAACCCACAATATTGTGTATGCAAGGCGGGCATGCTAAACATTGCCCCACGGTGGCTCCCCGTGCAGGTCTTCATTACGCCCCACATCCTGCCCCAAGATCGCTTACTCGTGATGCTAAAAGCGCAAAATAGAAGGAATTACCCCACAGATGATGGGTTGATTCTGAAAATGGACCTTGAATAGGATATGAAGAAACAAGCGTATATGGCCGTAAGTTCGTCCAGGCCGAATCTTATGTACCCTCCACCATGGATTGTGTAGAAACTTCTACGAAAGACTATCATCCACAATCGAATTAATTGGGTTGTGGTATCTTAAAACTTCTTAACAATGTTTTCTCTTATTGTTAGTTAGTCCACATGTGGTATATATTAGACAAAAAAGGCATGTATAGGTAAGTCTACAAATAATTACAAATCGATATGGACTTTTACACGGTACGTAGGGAGCCAGAATTGAAATATGGGGGTCGCTTATATGGGGACTATATTCAATTATGAATTTGATATGGACCAATTTTTGTGTGATTGGGGATCGATTTATCTGAGGGCTATATATAACTATAGACCGATATGGACCTAGTTAGGCACGGTTGTTAATGCCCATATACTAGCACAATGTACCAAATTTCAACTGACACGGATGAAATTTGCTACTCCAAGAGGTTTCAAAACCACTTTTGGAATAGTTGTTAAATATCGTATAGTAAACCACGTACCAAATTTCAATCAGATCGGATGAATTTTGCTTTTCCAAAAGGCACCGGAGGTCAACTCTGGGGATCGGTTTAAATGGGGGCTATATATAATTATGGACTGGTATGAACCAATTCATGCATGGTTGTTGGATACCATATACTAACATCACGTACCAAATTTCAACCGAATCAGATGAATTTTGCTCTTCCAAGGGGCTCCGAAGTTCAAATCTGGGGATCGGTTTATATGGGGGCTATATATAATAATGGACCGATTTCGACCAATTTTTGCATGGGTGTTTGAGGCCATATATTAACACCACGTACCAAATTTCAACCGAATCGGATGAATTTTGCTCTTCCAAGGGGCTCCTGAGGTCAAATCTGGGGATCGGTTTATATGAGGGCTATATATAATTATGGAACGATTTCGACCAATTTTTGCATGGTCATTAGAGAACTTATACTAACACTATGTACCAAATTTCAGCTGGATCAGATGAAATTTGCATCTCTTAGAGGCTCCGCAAGCCAAATCGGGGGATCGGTTTATATGGGGGCTATGTATAATTATTGACCGATGTAGACCAATTTTTGCATAGTTGTTAGAGACCATATAGTAACACCATGTACCAAATTTCAGCCAGATCGGACGAAATTTGCTTCTCTTAGAGGGCCTGCAAGCCAAATTAGGTGGTACGTTTATATCGGGGCTATACGTAAAAGTGGACCGATATGACCCATTTTCAATACCATCCGACCTACATTAATAACAACTACTTGTGCCAAGTTTCAAGTCGATAGCTTGTTTCGTTCGGAAGTTAGCGTGCTTTCAACAGACGGACGAACGGACGGACATGCTCAGATCGACACAGAATTTTACCACGACCCAGAATATATATATATGTATATATATACTTTATGGGGTCTTAGAGCAATATTTCGATGTGTTACAAACGGAATGATAACGTTAATATACCCCCATCCTATGGTGGAGGGTATAAAAAAAAATTTAAAAATCGAAAAATTAGAATTTGCTTCCAAGTCCACAAAACCCAAATTTTAAAGAGAATTGTGTCTTATGAATGTCCTTACCTGAATTCTCAGTTTCTTTGGGTCGGAATCAATACCAAAATTGTTAAAGTAAAGACAAAATCTTTGTAATCGGGCATGCTTTCTTTTCAGCGCGGATGATTGGATGATTCAGAAAATGGACCCTCCAACCGACGCGAGGAGAAGTTTGCTCATGGCCGGTCCATTTACTTAGGCCAAAAATCGGCATTGCCTTGGTGCAAAAACCGTGGATATATAAAACATAAAACCTATTACATATAAGTTTGTTTTTCAAATTTACTAAAAATTTACTAAAAAATTTACTAAAAATAATAACTCAATACCCAATTAACTTTAATAAAGTTGCTTCAATCAAATTATTATTTATCAAATTTAATATTTAATAGATTCAAGTAATTTCTGTGATTGAAATTTCTTTTGATTAACAAATTAATTGAATCAGTTAAGTTTGTTAGTGATTTTTGTTTAGTTCAATTGAAACTTTAATTGAATAAACAATGAAAACTTTCTTCAGGGACTATAGTTTCACCACAATTGTTTGATGTGAATGGTTTTTAATATTCCCAGTAAAATGTTATAGAATGTCTTATTTTTTACAAAGCCTATAACGGATTTACCATTATGGCATTTGCTTTTTGCCGCCATATAAAATGATACGATATTTGCATTGGCAACCAATTAAGTGTTAAAAATATCAATATATTTATTTCGTTTTAAGAGAATTAATGATGTACTTCCTTTGGGAAAAAAACATGATTTTTATTCCAAACAATGAACAAGCTTACATGGCAACCTGTCCACATATGAACGATAATCACAAACAAAAAATCTACTTTTGGAAAATCCCTTTTTTTTGAAGAATAAACGACCCACTTATATAGTCTAACATTAACAATTTGTATTGCCAGTTGCAACCAGCACAAAAAAGGTTAGAAGGAAAAAACCTCTAAACTCCTACAACTTAACTAAATTCGAAATGAGAAGAGCCGCAACGACCAAAAAACGATATTTTTTTTTTGAAAACCATGGAATAGTTTAACAAAAGCATCATATTTCTTAACTTATGACAACCTTCAAGATACGGCGACAACAGCTAGCTGTTGCCGCTGTCGCCATAACAACAAAGACAATTCCTAGTTCCAGAGTACTCCAGCGATTGGGACAAGAGCAACTGAAACATAAGCTAACTATTGAAATTTAAATTTGCGCATGTGCGCGGGTACTCTCAGAATCTCCGACATAACAACAGAGGTTTGAATTCGATTTTTACACTAAAAGAAAGTTGGTTGTTTGGTGAAACCGGAAATATGAAGCTGTCTTATAAAAGATCAGCTTTCGCTATATTATTTTCTCTAAGTGTAACACATTGCGAGTAAAAACTAGAAAAAATACGATTACAATGCATTACAACAACGCAACAACCACAATTCTCTTTTATAATGGGAATGATCTGATGATCCTCTTTTAATAAAGTGATATTTGTTTGTTTATTCATTGGTTGTCGTTCAATGGAAAATAAACCATTTCTCTACACTTCATACTGCATTGTCTGCGATTGTCTATGTAAAACAGTAAAAGGAATTTTTGGCATTGGAGAAAATACAAATTGGAAAATATCTGTAAACAAATTTAAAGAATTTTAGCTGAAATTAAGAAGAGTGGAGCAATATTTAATATGTCATGATTTTTTTCCTATATTTAGTTGAAGGTTAAGATTGCAATTGCAAAGTCGATTTCAAGGTTTCCGAGTTTTGGACTTTCGATAAATAAATAAATGTGTAGGGCACCCACATACTACTTGTTTTAAATCGAGGCTTCGAAATAATAATTGTGACAACAAAAAATAAAATATTCATTCTGTACATATTTCTCAATCTTAGAAGTTTAATAAAAAATAAAATTTTCTTATCAGATAATTTTATAAATGTTTATAATTTCGATTTTTTTTTTGCTTTATTAAAATTTGGAAAATTTAAATTTTCATTCAAATATTGAAAAAATCAACTTTCAGATTTTCTAAAATTCTAAAATTTTTTAACAGCGTTTAAATTTATATAGTAGAAGTTTTAAATTTTTCTTTAAAAGTCGAATAGACGATTTGAATCGACTAGATATCAAAAGTCGATTCTTCGTCTTTATTTAAAAATTTATAATTGATACAATAATTTTTTAATCAAACTAAGAACACACAGTTAGATAACAAAATGAATGAACATTTTCGCAGTTTTATTAAACAATAAATTGTTCCAACTAAAAGTTTAATTAACAAATTTAATCGATGTCGATTGTAAAACTCAATTAGTTATTAAAATGATTAAACAGTTTAAATAAATAATTAATTTGATCTATTAAAAA
Organism: Haematobia irritans; assembly: GCF_050003625.1. NCBI lineage: Eukaryota > Metazoa > Arthropoda > Insecta > Diptera > Muscidae > Haematobia > Haematobia irritans. The sequence continues at coordinate 259,619,353 of NC_134397.1, forward strand.
ACTGATTAAGTTTTCCAATTGACATCAATAAAATTTTTGATCAAATCAATTAAAAATTAATCAATTAGAAAATTGATTGATTCATGAATAAAAATCAATTATATTTTTAATTGAAACACTTAATTTTTTTAACATTTTTAAATCAAATCAATTAATTTTCTTAATCAAATATATTTTTTACGCCCAATTAAAACTGTGATTGATACTTTCATTTTCGTAATTGAAGACTTTTAATTAAAAATTTAATTTGACCAATTAATCATTAATTAGTAATTGAATTTGAAAATTTTTTGTTCTCAAAAATTGTTTGAACTGAACATGGGTATAAGTTTCAATAACCACAAGTTTTTTCAAAATTTTATTTCTTTAGAAAATTTTGTCAAAATTTTATTTCTATAGAAAATTTTGTCAACATTTTATGTCTATAGAAAATTGTGTCAAATATTTCTATAGAAAATTTTATTTCAATAGAAAATTTTGTCAAAATTTTATTTCTATAGAAAATTTTGTCAAAAATTTTTTTTTATAAAAAATTTTGTCAAAATTTAGTTTCTATAAAAAAGTTTGTTATTTTTATATTTGTCAGGTTGGGTTAGGTTAGGTGGCAGCCCGATGTATGAGGCTCACTTAGATTATTCAGTCCATTGTGATACCACATTGGTGAACTTCTCTCTTATCACTGAGTGCTGCCCGATTCCATGTTAAGCTCAATGACAAGGGACCTCCATTTTATAGCCGAGTCCGAACGGCGTTCCACATTACAGTGAAACCACTTAGAGAAGCTTTGAAACCCTCAGAAATGTCACCAGTATTACTGAGGTGGGATAATCCACCGCTGAAAAATTTTTGGTGTTCGGTCGAAGCAGGAATCGAACCCACGACCTTGTGTATGCAAGTCGGGCATGCTAACCATTGCACCACGGTGGCTTTATATCTGTGAAAATTTATATCTATAGAGAATTTTATCAATATTTCATTTCTATAGAAAATTTTGTCAACAGTTTATATCTGTGGAAAATTTTGTCAAAATTTTATTTTTATAAAAAATTTTATCAAAATTTTATTTCTATAAAAAGTTTTGTCAAAAGTTCATTTCTATAAAAAAATTTTGTTATAGAAAATTTTTCCAAAATTTATATCTATAGAGAATTTCATCAATATTTTATTTCTATAGAAAATTTTGTCAAAATTTTATTTCCATAGAAAATTTTGTCAAAATTGTATTCCTATAGTAAATTTTTTCAACATTTGATTTCTATAGAAAATTTTGTCAACATTTTATTTTTATAAAAAAATTTGTCAAAATTTTGTTATAGAACATTTTGTCAAAATTTATATCTATAGAGAATTTTGTCAATATATTATTTTTATAAAAAAAATTTGTCAAAATTTTGTTATAGAACATTTTGTCAAAATTTATATCTATTGAGAATTGTGTCAACATTTTATTTTTATAAAAAATTTTGTCAAAATCAAAATCAATAGAGAATTTTGTCAAAATTTTATTTTTATAAAAAATTTTGTCAAAATTTTGTTATAGAACATTTTGCCAAAATTTATATCTATAGAAAATTTTGTCGAAATTTTATGTCTGTAAAAAGTTTTGTCGAAAATTTATGCCTGTAGAAAATTTTGTCAAAATTTTATGTCTGTAGAAAAATTTTGTCACAATTTTATGTCTATAGGAAATGTTATCAAAATTTTAAATGTATAGAAAATTTTGTCAACATTTTATTTCTATAGAAAATTTTGTCAACATTTTATTTTTATAAAAAATTTTCTCAAAATTTTGTTAAAGAACATTTTGTCAAAATTTATATCTATACAGAATTTTGTCAAAATTTTATTTCTATGGAAAATTTTGTCAAAATTTTGTTATAGAACATTTTGTCAAAATTTTATGTCTGTAGAAAGTTTTTTCGAAATTTTATGTCTGTAGAAAATTTTATGTCTATAGGAAATTTTGTCAAAATTTTAAATTTATAAAAAAGTTTGTCAACATTTTATTTCTATAGAAAATTTTGTCAACGTTTTATTTTTATAAAAATTTTTGTCAAAATTTTGTAAAAGAACATTTTGTCAAAATTTATATCTATACAGAATTTGGTCAAAATTTTATTTCTATAGAAAATTTTGTTAAAATGTTATGTCTGTAGAAAATTTTGTCAAAATTTTAAATTTATAGAAAATTTTGTCAAAATTTTAAATTTATAGAAAATTTTGTCAAAATTTTAATTCTATAGTATATTTGGTCAACATTTTATTTCTATAGAAAATTTTGTTAAAATTTTATTTCTATAGAAAATTTTGTCAAAATTTTATTTCTATGGAAAATTTTGTTAAAATTTTATTTCTATAGAAAATGTTGTCAAAATTATATTTCTATAGAAAATTTTGTTTAAAATGTATTTCTATAGAAAATTTTGTCAAAACTTTATTGCCAAAAAAACTTTGTTAAAATTTAATTTTGTCAAAATTTTATTTTTACAAAAAGGTTTGTCAAAATTTTATTTCTATAGAAAATTTTGTCAATATTTTATTTCTATAGAAAATTTTGTCAAAATTTTATTTTTATACAAAATTTTGTCAAAATTTTGTTAAAGAACATTTTGTCAAAATTTATATCTATAGAGAATTTTGTCAAAATTTTATGTCTGTAGAAAATTTTGTCAAAATTTTATGTCTGTAGAAAAATTTGTCAAAATTTTATGTCGATAGAAAATTTTGTCAAAATTTTATTTCTATAGAAAATTTTGTCAAAATTTTATTTCTATAGAAAATTTTGTCAAAATTTTATTTCTATGGAAAATTTTGTTAATATTTTGTTTTAATAGAAAATGTTGTCAAAATGTTATTTCCATATAAAATTTTGTCAAAATCGAATTTCTGTAGAAAATTTTGTCAAATTTTTATATCTAGAGAGAATTTCGGTAAATTTCATTTCTTTATATAGAGAATTGAAATACCTCTGAGTTGAGAGGAAGATTTTGCAGAATCTACCAAAACACCAGAAATTCTAGCAATTTGGTTTGTGGGCTGATGTAAGGGTAAGGAAGGAATTCCTTCGCGATTAGAATTTTTCAACCAAAAGTAAATTTTTATTCATTTGCACATTTTTACTATGCACAGCTGATTGCTCTAGCTTAGAGCAAAAATGATTAAAATGATAAATTATATTTAAACTATCGAGTACGAGGAATTTTCAAAATAATGAGTTATTAAAAATAAAATATGTAGAAAATTACCTCATATTAAATTTAATTTTGAACCGCTTTCTGTTGTTATTAACAGTAGCTAATTAAATTTAAAGAAAGATTAAAATTGTCATCAATGATATTTTAATGAAATCATTTAAAATCTCAAAATCTCTTCTATAATTAAATTTATTAAGGTTTTAATTCTTGGGCGGCTACCAGCAACGATGACATTAACACAAATCAAACAGGATCACCAACGAAGTTCTGTGGAAAATACTTGAGATATTGAAGGAAAATATACGTTTTTCCCAAAACGATTCCCCAATTAACCTGCCAATGCTGTGTATGTGTGTGTGTGTGTGCGTATATGTCATGTTGCTCCCATGGCCACTGGTTATCTGGAAGCATGATAAAGCAATAAAACAGAACGGGGAACAAAGGGCGTATGCCGAGGTTGGCTATGACCATGATGGCTGTAGCCGATGATGTGTTTCTTTCTTAACTAATCAACATTTTTGCTTTTGAAGTTATTTTGGATGTTTTCTGTTCAGTTTTGTTTCCTAATTAAACAAAAATATCTTTCCCCAATCGAATTCAGAAAATAAATCAAAGGAATTTTCAATTTATTAACGCTGCATTGAATCGCTGGCTGGTCACCACTTGGCTGGTTGTCTTTGGAAGCCTAGTGGTAACGAGAGTGTGTTGGAGTAGTGTGGTGTGATACGCGAGAGAACTCTAGCGGCTTAAGTATCTGTGATGTTCCCTCTGATGTCGGTGTTTCCTTTTTGCCGGGTTTCTTGTTTGGTTTTTGTTGTGAAATATTTGCTGAAAAGGGTTTCTACGGGAATTGCAATTCACTTTGATTAGCTTCTCGTTGCTGTTCTGTTGCTCATTGTTTTTTTTTTTATAAAAATCGCTTTTGATTCTTGGTCCAAATTCACATTTTCAATGTTTGGTTTCTAATTAAAATTCCTTAAGGTCTTTAAACTCACACAGCCATACGCATTCTTTTGGCCATCCGTGTTTACATGTGCGTATGGAACTAAAAGTTTAGTCGATAACATAAGTGAGTCAATTTTAGTCATCGGTTTTAAGCTTAAATCTTGGATTTGTATTTCATATGTTACCTTGGCGTGTTGTTCAGATGAAATCATATCATGGGCGATATAGAATTTTTCAAAAAATGCTTTAAAATAGAAAAAATGGGAAAACGAACGGAATCGTTTTTATGCGGTTCTTCACCATTCCTACATTCTGTATCCCCAGAAGAATGATCCAATAGGAACTGACATAAAACAATTATTTTTTTTTATTGATCTACTTATTTTTTAATTGAAATTGCAAATTACGTCAATTACAAACAATTGAAACACTTGAAAAACTAAATAAAATGTATTAAATTAATTTATGTTATTTGTATACCCTCCACCATAGGATGCGGGGTATATTAACTTTGTCATTCCATTTGTAATACATCGAGATATTGCTCTAAGACCCCATAAAGTATATATTCTGGGTCGTGGTGAAATTCTGAGTCGATCTAAGCATGTCCGTCCGTCCGTCTGTTGAAATCACGCTAACTTCCGAACGAAACAAGCTATCGACTTGAAACTTGGCACAAGTAGTTGTTATTGATGTAGGTCGGATGGTATTGTAAATGGGCCATATCGGTCCACTTTTACGTATAGCCCCTATATAGACGGACCCTAAGATTTGGCTTGCGGAGCCTCTAACAGAAGCATATTACATCTGATCCGACTGAAATTTGATACATGGAGTTGTTATATGGTCTCTTACCACCATGCCAAAATTGGTCTACATCGGTCCATAATTATATATAGCCCCCATATACACCGATCCCCAGATTTGGCTTACGGAGCCTCAAAGAGAAGCAAATTTCATTCGATCCGGCTGAAATTTGGTACATGGTGTTAGTATATGGTCTATAATAATCATGCAAAAATTGGTCCACATCGGTCCATAATTATATATAGCCCCCATATAAACCGATCCCCAAATTTGGCTTGCGGAGCCTCAAAGGGAAGCAAATTTCATCCGATCCGGCTGAAATTTGCTACATGGTATTGGTATATGGTCTCTAAAAACCATGCTAAAATTGCTTCACATCGGTCCGGTTGGCTTGCGGATCCTCTAAGAGCAGAACATTTCATCCGATCCGTTTGAAATTTCGTATGTGGTTTTAGTATATGTTCTCTAACAATCATGCAAAAATTGGTCTACATCGGTCCATAATTATATATAGCCCCCATATAAATCGTTCTCCAGATTTGGCTTGTGGACCCTCTAAGAGAAGCATATTTCATCCGATCCGGTTGAAACGTGGAACATGGTGTTAGTATACGGTCTCTAACAACCGTGCCAGAATTGGTCCATATCGGTCCATAATTATATATAGCCCCCATATAAACCGTTCTCCAGATTTGACCTCGGGAGCCTCTTGGAGGAGCAAAATTCATCCGATCCGGTTCAAATGTGGAACGTGGTGGTAGTATATGGTCTGCGCCACACTGTGGAACAGGGTATTATAAGTTAGTGCATATGTTTGCAACATCCAGAAGGATACGAGATAGACATGTGGTGTCTTTGGCAATATTGTTCAGGGTCGGCCCCTGAGTCGATCTAGCCATGTCCGTCTGTCCGTGAACACATTTTTGTAATCAAAGTCTAGGTCGCAATTTAAGTCCAATTGACTTCAAATTTGCCACAAGTATGTATTTTGGATCAGAATAGAACCCTATTGATTTTGGGAGAAATCGGTTCAGATTAAGATATAACTCCCATATATATGCTTTTTTGTGATTTCGGCAAAATTAGCCAAAATACCCACATTTTCCTTGTAAAAACAACACTGCTCAGTCGAAAACTTGTAAAAATGCTCCAATTTTCCTATATCCATTTTGTTCCACCCCGACTTAAATTTTATGTATATATAAGTCTAACCAATGTTGTCCAGATCGAGTCAGATTTAAATGTATGTATATGGGAACATAAAGTTTATATATAGCACCCTACACATTTGACGGATTTGATACGTTATCGAAAATGTGGATCTACAAGTGGCGCAGGGTATAATATAGTCGGCCCTGCCCGACTTTATACTTTCCTTACTTGTTTTTAGAATGGAATTAGAATTTTTTTCGGCAACATTTAAAAAAAAAAAAATTCCACATTATTAATTTTTGTTAATAATTAAACAAAAAAAAATTAAAATTATACTGTAAAAATATGAAAAAAGCGAGTAATAAAAAATTTAATTATAAAGTCCTCCTGTGTAGTTAAAGTAAAGAACACCTTTGGGAAGACGTTTTTGGAAGTGCGTTTAATGTTGTTCCTTTAGAACAACTACAAAATATTTTTGCTGGGCTGATACCCTGTTTCGGTAGGAAATAGCATGCCTACAATAATCAAAATAAACATTTAAAATATTGGAGTGGCGTAAATGTTTCTGTGAAATAGAAAATATCCAGTGAAAAATAATCGGTTTTTTAAGTACAACACCGCCCAAATGGTTTTTTTATTTTCTATAAAATAAACTCTGGCTTAATAACTGCCTAAAATAACTTCTTTTCAATAGCTAACACTCAAAAGCGATGAATCAGATAAATATTTTGGTTCGAAAGCAGATGACTCAATGAGATAATATTTAAACTCAAATATTCACATAAGACACACAAACAAAAGACTTAAGCAACAAGCGTGGTTGGAATATTTTTCAAAATCAAAATTTCATACTATGGTGAAATACAACATGGTTTTTAAAGCACCACTTAAAAAGTGCACGGAAGTTAAGAAGAAGAAATATTTTCCATATAATTCTCAATATCTATACAAACACAGAAAACAAAACCTCTTAAATTCTTGTACCGTCATAATTTCCATATCACAGCTTCTGCATCAACGGGTGATCCTTTAAAATTCGATTGAAATCCAATAATGCGATGCGAGAGAAATGAGTTTCCACTTTCTAAATAAACCATTCACTTTAACCTTTGATCCAGACAATATGGGCCATAGATTAAAGTGAACTAAAGCGGCGATAGGAACAAACAAACGGCAAAATAAAATCTGCCAACACATTTCTAGAGACATGCAATGCAACATACTATGCCACACCATGTTGCATATGATATGCCAAAAAAAAAAAAAATAAACATGCATGCAACCAAATCAAACTCCCATAGAAATAAAAAATACCTGTAGCAGCAGGAGCATTTTCATGATCACATTAAAAACCAACAAAAGACAGCCGTGCATAAAAGGGGCATTGGAGAAATGTTAGAGGATAACAAAAGAAGCTGTAGTTGCAGTCGGTTTTTTATTCAATTTGAGATGTTTAAAAGGCACACGCAAAGTGGTGCCTTCAAATTTTTTTTCCAAAAAAAAAAAAAAAAAATAAAAAGCTTTGAATAACCATAGAGTGTATTCATATCTTGGCTGCTATGTAGATCAAGTGAAACGCATTTCCAACAGGAAAAGCTAAATTCGAGAATATCACAGTGACAAATCGAATCTGAATGGTAGAAGGGACTCAATAGATGAGTACTCAGTAGAAAAGATACTATGCGTGGGTGAGTACTATTAATCCAAGCTAAAACTCTAGATGTTTGAGTTGTTTGTGAGAATTAATTAATTTAAATATGGATCATGGATTCCAGGCACAAGAAAATACTAAAAAGCCAAACATTTTCAATTCCAATGATTTTTGTATTTACACTAATGATTTTGGTATTGAACCGGATAATTTCACTAAGCATGCACATTATTTTAAATGTTAGTTTTGCTCACTTGATACTGAAAATAAAATTTAAATTTATAGTGAAATCTCTCAAACTTGAACACTCTAACAACTAGACACCCAGTCCCAAAAGAGGACAATTTTCTTTAGACATTTGCAATTTCATCAAATTAGAATTGAACTTTCATTTGTGGATACCTCCCAAATGTAAACCAAATTTAGACAGTGAGTGAGTATCCAATTTTCAGAGGTTTCACTGTTTAACCACAACTGAAATATCCAAATTCAAACTCGTGTTCCAGTATAAATTATCACAGCAAAAAAATTTGAAGTTTTTCCACAAACATTTCTTTTAAGCGCATCCCAGAATCCCCATCTATTTTTCCACTTCCGATGGAGTCCTTTTGGAGAAGTCCACAAAAATTTCTTTTAAAGCGCATCCCAGGATTCTCCATCGATTTTTTCTATTTCCGATGCAGTCCTTTTGGACAAATATTGAAAGTACACAATTATGCTATTTTAAGTGAAAATTCAAGTTTCGGACAATTAAATTTCACAAAAAAAAATATTGAAAATCAATAAAAAAGTAAAACATAATAAAAACAAGTATATACGGCCAGGCCGAATCTTATGTACCTTCCACCATGGATTGCGTAGAAACTTCTTCGAAAGACTGTCATCCATAATCGAATTAATTGGGTTGTGGTATCTTAAAACTTCTTAACATCGTTTTCTAAATTGTGAGTTGGTCCATACTGTACAAAAAAGGTATGTTTAAGTAAGTCTACAAATAATTACGAATCGATATGGACTTCTGCGCGGTACGTAGAGAGTCAGAATTGAAATATGTAGCCCCCCATTATTCAATTATCCAATTTTTGTGTGATAGCTATAGACCGATATGGACCTAGTTAGGCATGGTTGTTAACGGCCATATACTAGCACAATGTACCAAATTTCAACTGACTCGGATGAAATTTGCTCCTCCAAGTGGCTCCAAAACCAAATCTCGGGATCGCTTTATATGAGGGCTATATATGACTATGGACTGATATGGACCACTTTTGGCATGATTGTTAAATATCATATACTACCACCACGTACCAAATTTCAACCAGATCGGATGAATTTTGCTTCTCCGAAAGGCACCGGGGGTCAAATCTGGGGATCGGTTTATATGGGGGGCTATATATAATTAAGGACTGATATGAACCAATTCCTGCGTGGTTGTTGGATAACATATACTAACATCACGTACCAAATTTTTTGAATTTTGCTCTACCAAGGGGCTCCGGAGGTCAAATCTGGGGATTGGTTTATATGGGGGCTATATATAATTATGAACCGATTTCGACCAATTTTTGCATTGGTGTTTGAGGCTATACATTATCACCACGTATCAAATTTCAACTGAATCAGATGAATTTTGGTCTTCCAAGAGGCTCCGGAGGTCAAATCTGGTGATCGGTTTATATGGGGGCTATATATAATTATTGACCGATGTGGATCAATTTTTGCATAGTTGTTAGGGACCATATACCAACACCATGTACCAAATTTCAGCAGGATCGAATGAAATTTGCTCCTCTTAGAAGCTCCGCATGCCAAATCGGGGGATCGGTTTATATGGGGGCTATATATAATTATGGACCGATGTGGACCAATTTTTGCATGGTTGTTAGAGATCATATGCTGACACCACGTATCTAATTTCAACCGGATCGGATGAAATTTGCTTCTCTTATAGGCTCCTCAAGCCAAATCTGGGGATCGGTTTATATGGGGTCTATATATAATTATAGACCGATGTGGACCAATTTTTGCATGGTTGTTAGAGAGATATAATATCACCATGTACAAAATTTCAGCCGGATCGGATGAAATTTGCTTCTCTTAGAGGATCGGCAAGCCAAATTTGGGGGTCCGTTTATATGGGGGCTATACGTAAAAGTGGACCGATATGACCCATTTGCAATACCATCCGACCTACATCAATAACAACTACTTGTGCCAAGATTCAAGTCGTTCGGAAGTTAGCATGGTTTCAACAGACGGACGGACGGATATGCTCAGATCGACTCTGAATTTCACCACGACCCACAATATATATACTTTATGGGGTCTTAGAGCAATATTTCGTTGTGTTGCAAACGGAATGACAAAGTTAATATACCCCCATCCCATGGTGGAGGGTATAAAAACAAGTAAGTAAAGTATAAAGTCGGACGGGGTCGAATATATTTGTGTTACCATCTCAACTACTTCATGAAGGTTTATATTACCATATACAAGTATTTATATCATAACCGATTTGGGAACAATTTTTCGTACTTCTGCAAAATCTCTAGAACTAAAATTTAAATCGGCTGATGCCCTGGGATGAAGCACAATGTTACTAAAAAATATGGGAAACATTTAAATCTGAACCAATTTTGAGGCAACTTCGCAAAAGCGTATTTATGATTTATCGGTAGATGTATGTGTATTAGAGTAATACGAAAATTTGTGTCATTTTTACAAGTTTTCGACTTAGCAGTGGCGATTTGATAAGGAAAATATGGGTATTTTGGCCATTTTGGTTTAAATCGGAAAAACATATATATGGAAGCTATATCGAAATCTGAACCGATTTCAATTAAATGCATAGTTGCTATGTTAATTCTTCTCCCTGTGCAGAATTTTACATAAATCGGATTACAACTTTGACCTCTGTGGTCATATGTTATGACGGAAAATCGGGTGAAAGATATCTGTGGGTATATGAGTTTAAATCGGTCGAAAGATATATTTGGGAGCTATATCTAAATCTGAACCGATTTAAACAAAATGTAGCAAGCACAGTTAGAATGTTAATTCTACTCCGTCTGCAAAATTTCACGTAAATCAGAGTAAAACTTTTGCCTCTGTGGTCATATTAGTCCAAATCGGCCGAATGATATCTGAACCGATTTCAATAAAATTTACCACACTTGACTACACTACTAATTGTATTCCAAGTGCAACATTTCAAGCAAATTAGTGTAAAACTCTGGCTCCTGGGGCCATATAAGTCCATATCGGGGGAAATATATATATATATATATATATATATATATATATATATATATATATATATATATATATATATATATATATATATATATATATATATATATATATATATATATATATATATATATATACATATATATATATATATATATATATATATATATATATATTATATATATATATATTATATATATATATATATATATATATATATATAAATATATATATATATAAATATATATATATATATATATATATATATATATATATATATATATATATATATATATATATATATATATATATATATATATATATATATATATATATATATATATATATATATATATATATATATATATATTTCCCCCGATATGGACTTATATGGCCCCAGGAGCCAGAGTTTTACACTAATTTGCTTGAAATGTTGCACTTGGAATTGTTTCAAATTTTGAATAAGGAGTACGTTTAATAGTATAGTTAATTGTGCAAATTTAGTTGAAATCAGTTCAGATTTAGATATAGCTCCCATATATATATATATATATATATATATATATATATATATATATATATATATATATATATATATATATATATATATATATATATATAAGTGCAAATCGGACGAAAGATAAATATGGGAGCTATATCTAAATCGGAACCGATTTGGCTTATATTTTGCATATTTTACGAGAGTCGCAAACCATTTGGCTGTAAGAAATGTTAAAAGACACTTTCATAAATACGTCAATTATGACCAGATCGGTGATAAATATATATGGCTATGTCTAAATCTGAACCGATTTTTTCAAAATCAATAGCGATTGTCTTTGAGCCAAAGTACAACTCTGTGCCAAATTTGAGGACGATCGGACTTAAACTGCGACCTGTACTTTGCACACAAAATTACATATACAGACAGACGGACATACAGACAGATGAACATCGCTAAATCGACTCAGAATTTAATTCTACTAAACGATGGGTCTCAGACTTTTCCTTCTTGGCGTTACATACAAATTCACAAATTTATTATACCCTGTACCACAGTAGTAGTGAAGGGTATAAATACTGATAAAAATAAAAAGTGAAATTGGAAACCATTTTTGTGTTTTTTGAAGAAATTTCAAACAAATGAACTTCCAAGGCATAACTTCTAAAGCAATGCAAAAGATCCAAAAATGGAGTGCTTCCGTCCTATGACAAGCCCATGCAAAATTCATTGGAGATGATCCAAGTTTGCACTACTTCCAGATCACAAATTCGGGATCCTTACAATGTTTTTGGAAGCTCTTTTTTTGCTGGGATTGGATAAATATTGCGATAATTTCCAATTTTTGATTATCTTGTTATTTGCTCATTTATTTACGTTTCTCTTATTAGATTAGACATTGCATGTCTGTTAAAAATAACTCTGTTGACCAACTCACCTCCAAATCAAAGCTATTTTGAAATATTCACACGCCAACAAAATGCCAAAGCACTTTTTTGTGCCGATTTTAAAATATTAAACTAGTTTAAGTATGTTAGCAAAAAAAAAAAAAAACGATAACGATTAATAATTTCGAAAAAAAACTATGTTAGAGATGTTTGCATTATTACCGAACTGACAAAAAATGAAGAAACAAAACCACAAGTGAATGTAATCTTGGAAGGTGTGGTACTCATTTTAGGAAATCTGCACATGCAAATTTAAGGTATTCTAATTCTATTAATTTATTTTATTAAAATTTTAATTTTTTTACGTAACCACAACAAGAAGGCATAGTTTTGTCTTTCGGTTTGTATGCAAATATTGGTCTAAGATCCAAATGAAATTTTAAGTTACTGTGCCTTGATCTGTCCGTCCAATTCTCCTTTGTCCGTAATATAATAGCTATTTACAATACATTTCAATTGAAACATGTTTTGTATAGTAGGTCCAATGGAAAATGGGTCGCTAGAAGCTGTAATATTTGTCTGAAATATCAAGTTTATAGATTGAGAGAATAGTTAAATTTTCTTCGAAAATAATAGACAAACGATTTTTTTCTTAATTCTACATTAAAAAGTGAAGTGAAAAAAATTATACACAAATGGTTTACTAAATTCGTACTTCTTACAAACTAGTTTATTATTTCTTTAAATTTGTAAATTTTATTAAAAATGCTCCCATGTTGAACTTCGTATGGCACTAAAGACATTCTTGCAATTTTGAAGTACAATTTTTTTCCTTCAAGCTACAAGTGAAAAAACTTCATTATGTGTAATAAATTTCTTAGAATTTGTCGAAAAATATTTACTTATTTTGTGATAAATTTAATTATTTTTTGGTAAAGTTTTCGAAAAGTTATCTCAATTTTCTAAAATTAAGCAAAATTTTTCTTGCTGGGTTCACTGTTTTTTTAGAGTAAAATCCAAAAAAAAATTTATCCAGTTTTAGTTTAAAGATTCTAATTCTTCCTAATGTTGGAAAGATGAAGTCCGATTTTTGTATTCTTAATCGACTGATCCAATTTTGATTTGCTAGAAACTGAATGATTCGTATTAACATAGAACCCCAAACAAATTGTATTCACGGACACTACAAAAAAAAAATCGCTTCTGTAACATATGCCCCAAATATATTTTGCTTCAAGCATATATATTTTCAGGATTGGTCAAAACAAAATATTGGTTGTATTGTTCAAACGTATTATGCTTCATCTTAGGGCATACACTGGAAGAAAAAAATTTTAATGAAATTTTCTTTCGATATATTTTTAAGGCGCCAATTGGTTACTTCCATTATTTTACTTGCAGGATATTGTCTAGGTCTCTCTTTCCAAACACATATACGTTTATAGGCTATTTCTAAATTAATATATGTTTGCATTTAAGCATATTATATTTACAAACAGTGTATGTCCCAACCATAATATGTTCTTACATATTAACATATATGTCCCAAACATGTTATGCTACTTTATGAACATTATACACGGATGAAAAAGACTGTTTTTCATATGTTTGGCTATAAACATTATATGTTTGGAACACAAATTTTTAAACACAATATTTTTGAGTGCAAGCATATAATGTTCATAAACTAGCATAACATGTTTGGGACATATATGTTAATATGTTAGAACATATTATGTTTGGGACATAAAATGTTTGTAAATATAATATGCTTGGATGCAAACATATATTAATTTAGAAATAGCCTATAAACATACATGTGTTTAGTAGCTTGGAGCGCTATTTAACAGGGAGCGATATTGAATTAAGTTGGTGGTTGTTGCTTGTTATTACAAAATTAACATTTTATTTTTCCTTGGGCAATTGATCAGCTACTTCTATGATCCTTAAAAACTGTGTAGTCCGCTGTTCGAATCCCCGTCCGGCAAAAGGTAAAATTAAAATAAAAAAAATCATACAATTGAATAATTTCTTCTACAATGTTTGTATTACAGAAAAAGGTGCTAAGAACTAAAAAATCTCGTGGAAGTGAGAAAGATGTGGGGGAATATACAATTGGGCAGAAACAAAATTTTGAGCATTCAGGTCGAAAACCTATGTTTTTAGCACCTATATTACCTGTTTATTTTCATAATTCATTATGATTGTAAATATATAAATAAATAAATAAAATTTTGAGAACAATATTGTTTGGGAGAATTTGTTTTAAGCATATAATATTTTTGGGTGCAAAATGCTTCCAAACATATTATATGTTCACATAATAACATATTGTTTTTTGGAAAACAACATTATTGAATTTGGATGCAAAAATACAAAATGTTTGGAACTTAGACTACCCAAACATATATTGTTTAGACCAATATGCTTTCAAACATATTATATATTGGAAGAGATCAAACATATAAATGTTTGGGCAATACCCAAAAATATATATGCTTCAAGCAAAATATGCTTGGGAGTATATGTTACAGAAGCGATTTTTTGTGAGCGTGTATACGTGCACTTAAAAATGTTGTGTTAAAAAATTTGAGTTCCATAATTTTTACATCCAAACATATGAAAAATAGTATTTTTCGTCCGTGTAGGTTAGGTTAGGTGGTAGCCCGATGTATCAGGCTCAATTGGACTATTCAGTCCATTGTGATACAACATTGGTGAACTTCTCTGAGTGCTGCCCGATTCCATGTTAAGCTCAATGATAAGGGACCTGCTCTTTATAACCGAGTCCGAACGGCGTTCTACATTGCAGTAAAACCACTTAGAGAAGCTTTGAAACCCTCAGAAATGTCACGAGCATTACTGAGGTGGGTTGGTGTTTGTTCGAAGCAGGAATCGAACCCACGACCTTGTGCATTCAAGACGGGCATGCTAACCATTGCACTACGGTGGCTACCACGGACACTAACGAACCGCGAAAGTCATACATAAAGGACTTGTGAAATTCGTATTCATTTAAACGCTTTCGTAAACGTAAGGCTATAAGAGTTCGTCAACAGGAGATTCTGATTGAATAAAATTCTGGCCCAAGGGAAAAATTAAAACACAAAATCCCGGTGGCCAATTGGGAACATTTCTTAGAGAGATCATACGGTGAGGAAATGTGTATAATCCGATTTTCCTATTATTGAAAATTTTCGACACAGAGTCCAGTGATTAAAATCTATAATCAATGGTAAACTCATACGTTCTTCATAATTCATTAGGGTGGTTCAGGTCATTATGGGCTCTTTTGTTATTTTGTGAGCCTTTTACTTATTTTTCCTATGATTCTATTAGCTTCTAGCCAACAAATAAATATTGGAATATGATATTAAAAGCTCTTTTTTTTTGCTGTCCCTATTCAATCACATTCTCACACGTTGGATGTTTAGTTGGGATTTTTAGTGTTGCAGTTGTTTGCGAAGTGTAAACACTCTTTTAACGCACAACTGCTAAACAAAACTCATTTATGTTGGTTTCATGGATGGACGGTTAGTGTTTGCCAGATGAAGATGCCAACACACAGCAATTGAAACAAAGTAAAAAAGCTCCACAAAAGCCGCATAAAGACACAGACCCCCCTCAAAACAGAAATGGAACCAAACAAAGAAATTGAGGTTGGGAATAAGCAATCACCCAAGATTTAGATCAATATTTACACAAAAAATATTGAAAAACAATTTAAGAATTCACACCACGTCACAAAACAGACGAGGAGTTGTATAGACATTGTCTGCACGTGCTTTTTAGTAATGCCTCATCAATGGAAACAATGTTTCCTGAGATTCCTTTTTTTTTGGTTGGGCCATTTATGGCCATCATAAGTTTCCCCTATGTAAATACACATTGCAATACATTTGAAGAACTAATGAAGCATCTGATTGGATAATTTGTAAATGAGAATTTTTTTTAGCTATAAAATATGTCTTATATTATAGTGTCGTGATGTAATCTGTCCCTTTACAAGCCCATATCGAGAAGGAATGTTTCAAAACCGCAAATGTAGGTATGTGAAATTCGTTCGTAAGTTTGTTAGATTTAGCTAAAAATCTAAAACAACTTCAACCGAGTTTATATTGGAAGAAAGATATATATTTTGGGGCTACATGTTAATCTCAGACGATCATCCATGATATACAAAAACTAACTATGCTAAAATTTCAAGTCTTATGACAATTGACCTAAAAGTTGATAATGAAAAATACAGAATTAGATCGAGTCAAGAAAGCCCAAAGTTTTTTTTATTTTAAGCACAAATTTCATCCGATCCGGCTGAAAT
This sequence comes from Haematobia irritans, assembly GCF_050003625.1. Lineage (NCBI taxonomy): Eukaryota > Metazoa > Arthropoda > Insecta > Diptera > Muscidae > Haematobia > Haematobia irritans. The sequence goes on from NC_134397.1 coordinate 259,636,061, forward strand.
TTGTTACATGGTGTCAGCATATGATCTCTAACAACAATGCAAAAATTGGCCCACAACGGTCCATAATTATATATAGTCCCCATATAAATCCATCCCCCTATTTGGCGTGCAGAGCCTCTAAGAGAAGCAAATTTCATCCGATCCGGCTGAAATTTGGTACATGGTGTTAGTATATGGTCTCTAATGACAATGCAAAAATCAACATCAGTCCATAATTATATATAGCACCCACACGGATGAAAAAGACTGTTTTTCATATGTTTGGCTATAAACATTATATGTTTGGAACACAAATTTTTAAACACAATATTTTTGAGTGCAAGCATATAATGTTCATAAACTAGCATAACATGTTTGGGACATATATGTTAATATGTTAGAACATATTATGTTTGGGACATAAAATGTTTGTAAATATAATATGCTTGGATGCAAACATATATTAATTTAGAAATAGCCTATAAACATATATGTGTTTAGTAGCTTGGAGCGCTATTTAACAGGGAGCGATATTGAATTAAGTTGGTGGTTGTTTCTTGTTATTACAAAATTAACATTTTATTTTTCCTTGGGCAATTGATCAGCTACTTCTTTGATCCTTACAAACTGTGTGGTCCGCTTTTCGAATCCCCGTCCGGCAAAAGGTAAAATTAAAATAAATAAAAAAATCATACAATTGAATAATTTCTTCTACAATGTTTGTATTACAGAAAAAGGTGCTAAGAACTAAAAAATCTCGTGGAAGTGAGAAAGATGTGGGGGAATATACAATTGGGCAGAAACAAAATTTTGAGCATTCAGGTCGAAAACCTATGTTGTTAGCACCTATATTACCTGTTTATTTTCATAATTCATTATGATTGTAAATATATAAATAAATAAATAAAATTTTGAGCACAATATTGTTTGGGAGAATTTTTTCTAAGCATATAATATTTTTGGGTGCAAAATGCTTCCAAACATATTATATGTTCACATAATAACATATTGTTTTTTGGAAGACAACATTATTGAATTTGGATGCAAAAATACAAAATGTTTGGAACTTCGACTACCCAAACATATATTGTTTAGACCAATATGCTTTCAAACATATTATATATTGGAAGAGATCAAACATATAAATGTTTGGGCAATACCCAAAAATGTATATGCTTGAAGCAAAATATGTTTGGGAGTATATGTTACAGAAGCGATTTTTTGTGAGCGTGCATACAAACCGATCACCAGATTTGACCTCCGGAGCCTCTTGGAAGACCAAAATTCATCTGATTCAGTTGAAATTTGGAACGTGGTGTTAATATATGGCCTCAAACACCCATGCAAAAATAGGTCGAAATCGGTCCATAGCCCTTGGAAGAGCAAAATTAATCCTATTCGCTTGAAATTTGGTACGTGATGTTAGTTTATGGTATCCAACAACCATGCAGGAATTGGTTCATATCAGTCCATAATTATGTATAGCCCCATATAAACCGATCCCCAGATTTGACCTCCGGTGCCTTTTGGAGAAGCAACATTCATCCGATCTGGTTGAAATTTTGTACGTGGTGGTAGTATATAATATTTAAGAACCATGCCAATAGTGGTCCATATCAGTCCATAATCATATGGCCTAACTCACAATTTAGAAAACGATGTTAAGAAGTTTTAAAATACCACAACCCAAGTAATTCGATTGTGGATGACATTCTTTCGTAGAAGTTTCTACGCAATCCATGGTGGAGGGTACATAAGATTCGGTCTGGCCGAACTTACGGCCGTATATACTTGTTTAACTATCTCTAACAACACGAATCCAACTAAACAAACAACCCATGCGCAAACATATCGATTACATCGATGACAGGTATCAATTACAGGTATTTAACAGAAATATAGGAAAATTTCCTATATTCTAACAAGTGTGTTTCCTTAAGTTTTGAAAGGATTGAATACTTCTGAGTACGAATGAACTAAAGTATTTCTCTATGCCAAGTGTTATTCGTATGTATGATAAGCTTCCTACAATAAAGGAATTCAGTGTTAACGTTTTATAAGAAATTTTACTAAATTTGAGGAATATGGGTTTTAGTTCGGTTTTTGTTTATTTTTACGAATGCTTTGTTATCAGTGAATAAAATTTTCTTGTTCAGTAGTAAATTCTTATACCGAGCGAAGAAAACAGTATTAGTAAAATTCTAGTTAATGAACTATTCCTAACTGCTTTCAGTTTAGGATTTTTTTTTACTGAAACAAGTAATTTTTATTATTTCACACAAACATTTAATTTAATGGAAATAAAATTGCTAAACTAAATTGATAAACATTTTTTCCTTTAGTTTCGAAGGCACTTTTTTCTGGGTGTAGCATCACAAATCGTTATAATGATACTGGTAGTGTTGCCAAAGGTCATGGCGATTTTAAAAAGCAACACTTGAAAGAATACGGCTAGTGACTGATCAAATTCAACAAATTCTGAGCAGTGGTGTCAATTTAGATTAAAAACCCAGCTCACGCTAAAACAATTTTCCATAGCAATCATATCAAACATATAGTATTTCTTTGGGTCTATGTACTTCCAAACATATTATATGTTCACATAAAACAAACATCACAATATTTCGGCAATATCCAAAAATATATATGCTTCCTGGAAAATATGATTGGGACATATGTTAGAGAATCGTTTGTACTCTAAATCCAGTATTTGATATGGAATTATTTCTTAATTTAAACCCGATCGTCAGATTTGATTCTCTTGGTTCTTGAAAGCATCTTATATTTTTAAAATTTAAACTGACGTGTAAGAACTTGTATGTTATTTATATCTATTTTCACATTAGTCGTTCACTCTACTCTGACAGTTGCATCAAGAAAACCATCTGTGAAAATCCTAATGAAAACCACACCAAATACTGTAGACAAAAAAAGGAAAATTTATAAAATATTCTTAGTCAAGCAAAAAGTGGCCCAAAAACTAATACAAATACTGAGTGATTAATGTATAAAACAAGAAGAGAAATAAGTAAAATGGAAAAGAACACAAGTCACATAAGAGGGAAAACTATAAAACAATTAACTCATGGTTGACTTGTATGGAATGCTGATTGAAACCCTTAGGCTTTTTTATATATATTATATAAATATTAACTTTGCCATTCCGTTTGTAACATCGAAATATTGCTCTCAGACCCCATAAAGTATATATATTCTGTGTCATGGTGAAATTCTGAGTCGATCTAAGCATGTCCGTCCGTCCGTCTGTTGAAATCACGATAACTTCCGAAGGAAACAAGCTATCGACTTGAAACTTGGCACAAGTAGTTGTTATTGATGTAGGTCGGATGGCATTGCAAATGGGCCATAGCGGATCACTTTTATGTATAGCCCCCATATAAACGGACCCCCAGGTTTGCCTTGCGGACCCTCTAAGAGAAGCATATTTCATCCGATCTGCCTGAAATTTGGTACATAGTGTTGGCATTTGGTCTCTGACAACCATGCAAAAATTGGTCCACATCGGTTCATAATTATATATAGCCCCCATATAAACCGATCCCCAGATTTGGCTTGCGGAGTCTCAAAGAGAAGCAAATTTCATCCGATCCAATTGAAATTTGGTACATGTGTTGATATATGGTCTCTACCAACGGTGCCAAACGTGATCGACATCGGTCCATAATTATATATAGCCCTCATATAAACGGATCCCAGATTTGGCTTGCGGAGCCTCTAAGAGAAGAAAATTTCAACCGATTCGGTTGAAATTTGGTACGTGTTGTTAGTATATAGTCTCTAACAACCATGCAAAAATTGGTCGATAATTATATAAAGCCCACATATACATCGATCCCCAGATTTGACCTTCGGAACCTCTTGGAGGAGCAAATTTCATCCGATTCAGTTGATATTTGGTACGTGCTATTAGTATATGGTATCTAACAATCATGCATAATTGGTCCATATCGGTCTATAGTTATATATAGCCGATCCCCAATCACACAAAAATTGGTCCAAATCGGTTCATATTCATGTTTGCCACTCGAGCCAAAAATAATCTACCAAAATTTTATTTCTATAGAAAATTTTGTCACAATTTTATTTCTATAGAAAATTTTGTCAAAATTTTATTTCTATAGAAAATTTTGTCAATATTTTATTCTATAGAAAATTTTGTCAAAATTTTATTTCTATAGAAAATTTTGTCAAAATTTTATTGCTATAGAAAATTTTGTCCCGATTTTATTGTTATAGAAAATTTTGTCAAAATTTTATTTCTATAGAAAATTTTGTCAAAATTTTAATTCTATAGAAAATTTAGTCAAAATTTTATTTCTATAGAAAATTTTGTCAAACTTAATCACATACGTATTTAATCGGCCATTTTTTAAATTTGAATATATACCACGTATGAACTAACTTACAATTTAGTAGACGGTGTTATGATGTTTCAAGATACTTTGCCATCGGCAAATGTTACCGTAACCCAAGTAATTCGATTGTTGATGGCAGTCTTTAGTAGAAGTTTCTACGCAATCCATGGTGAAGGGTACATAAGCTGCGGCCTGGCCGAACTTACGGCCGTATATACTTATTTGTAGATTGTAATTTTGACTATTTTATTGACTACTTCGATCCCAATAAAAAGTGTAACATTTCCGAAATTATTTGAAAACAAGTAAGGAAAGTCTAAAGTCGGGCGGGGCCGACTATGTTATAACCTGCACCACTTTGTAGATCTAAATTTTCGATACAATAGCACATCCAATGTGTTGGGGGCTATATATAAAGGTTTGTCCCAATTACATACATTTAAATAGCACTCGATCTGGACAAAAGATTTGATAGACTTCTACAAAATCTATAGACTCAAAATTTAAGTCGTCTAATGCACTAGGGTGGAACACAATGTTAGTAAAAAACCAGTAAGGAAAGTCTAAAGTCGGGCGGGGCCGACTATATTATACCCTGCACCACTTTGTAGATCTAAATTTTCGATACCATATCACATCCGTCAAATGTGTTTGGGGCTATATATAAAGGTTTGTCCCAAATACATACATTTAAATATCACTCGATCTGGAAGAATTTGATAGACTTCTATAGAATTTGATAGAAATCTATAGACTCAAAATTTAAGTCGGCTAATGCACTAGGGTGGAACAAAATATTAGTAAAAAAATATGGGAAACATTTAAATCTGAAGCAATTTTAAGGATACTTTGCAAAAGTTTATTTATGATTTATCGCTCGATATATGTATTAGAAGTTTAGGAAAATTAGAGTCATTTTTACAACTTTGCGACTAAGCAGTGGCGATTTTACAAGGAAATTGTTGGTATTTTGACCATTTTTGTCGAAATCAGAAAAACATATATATGGGAGCTATATCTAAATTTGAACCGATTTCAACCAAATTTGGCACGCATAACAACAATGCTAATTCTACTCTCTGTGCAAAATTTCAACTAAATCGGAGTTAAAAATTGGCCTCTGTGGTCATATGAGTGTAAATCGGGTGAAAGCTATATATGGGAGATATATCTTAATCTGAACCGATTTCAACCAAATTTGGCACGCATAGCTACAATGCCAATTCTACTCCCTGTGCAAAATTTCAATTAAATCGGAGTAAACAATTGGCCTCTGTGGTCATTTGAGTGTAAATCGGGCGAAAGCTATATATGGAAGCTATATCTAAATCTGAACCGATTTCAACCAAATTTGGCACATTTACCGATACTATTAAACGTACTCCTTGTTCAAAATTTGAAGCAATTCAGGGCAAAACTATGGCTTTTGAGGCCATATATGTCCATATCGGACGAAAGATATATATGGGAGCTATATCTAAATATGAACCGATTTCAACCAAATTTGGCACATTTACCGATACTATTAAACGTACTCCTTGTGCAAAATTTTAAGCAATTCAGGGCAAAACTCTGGCTTTTGTGGCCATATAAGTCCAAATCGGACGAAAGATATATATGGGAACTATATCTAAATCTGAACCGATTTGGATAATATTTTGCACGTTTTTCGAGACTCATAAAATATTCGGATGCACGGAATTTGAAGAACATCGGGTGATAAACACGCCAATTATAACCAGATCGGGGATAAATATATATGACAGCTATATCTAAATCTGAACCGTTTTTTTCCAAAATCAATAGCGATCGTCTTTGTTCCCCAAAACGACCCTGTGCCCGCTTTGAGGACGATCGGACTTAAACTGCGACCTGTACTTTGCGCACAAAAATACATGAACAGACAGACGGACGGACAGACAGACAGACAGACGGAAATCGCTAATTCGACTCAGAATTTAATTCTAAGACGATCGGTATACTAAACGATGGGTCTCAGACTTTTCCTTCTTTGCGTTACATACAAATGCACAAACTTATTATACCCTGTACCACAGTAGTGGTGAAGGGTATAAATATAAAAGCTTTTTGAATTTAGTATCCATTACAATATCGTGAATTAGCAATAGCTTTAGAACGACACTATCATTTGGGCGAAAGGTCCATGAGAGAAAAACTAGTGCAACAGCAAGGCAAGAATTTTTCACGGAAACGAAATCTTAGATGTAACATAAATAAAAATGTCGATAAATATGTACCCAATCTTATAATTTTTATTCTATATACTTAGTCCATTTCGCTTTTTATGTCCTCACACAAGCCTATTCTCTTAACGTCATTTGAGCTCTATTGAAATGTCCGTTGACGTTTTTCTGATAGAACCCATCGGGATAGATGGCATAGCAAGACATCAGTCTTCAGGAGTATTATTTTAGCTTCACATTTTAAGTATGATGCTCTCATGCTGTTGTGGCTGATAGTGCACATTGACATTGAGTGCCAAATCCATGTTGTCCGCCGCTTGTTCAGTTGCACGTCCAATGAGGAGTGTAACAAAAAAAAAACTGTAGCTATTATAATAGCGAATCCATCCAAGATTTTCCTGCGTTGGCTTTTTTGTTTTGCTTCTTTATTTCATCCAAAATACACCTTCATCTTCTTCAGCTGTTGTTAGTTTTGTTGAATCTATGACCAGTTAGCCAGCCAGAGTGTTCAATGATGTTTGAAAGTAGTACGTCTTTGATGCGGTACATCTCATCCCGGCGGAGAAAAAAAATATAACCATGGATAGAAAAAAAAGAGCAGAATGAGGATAGTTAAACCGCCAGAGTATAATTTATGATTTCATTAAAACCGAAAATGTTTATCGGCAGACAAAATCAGTGGCATGCCATGTTGTTAAATCTATGAAATTGCAGTAGTACAGTGCGTATAAACGAGGGTAGAGTGGAGTCAGGTATAAGAACCCATTTGATTCCAGATTAGGAGCATTTAACATATTGCGTGTTGTTAGAATTCAAAATTTTTTAGACTATAATGAAATAACCAATTCTAGGCAGTATTATGATCTTCCAGAAAAAGAGTTTGGGTCTCCATCTTGAGATCTGTAAGTAGTGCAAATGTTAGTCATCTCTAATGGTCGCATATAAAATATATGCAGGGCATCAGGAGAAGTAATGATCCCAGTACTGAATATTTTTTAAATAAATCGGAACTGTTTTGGTAATCCTTCATCATTGAGTTATCTAGAAATGAAGTGTCACATTTTGAAATCAAATACTTTTACCAAGGACCACCATCACAGAAAATATAAATCAATTGTTGATTGAAGAAACAACAGCATTTGAAATTGCTTAAAAAGGGACGTACGCTCTCCTCACAAATGTGGTCACTCGAATACATTTAATCAGATTTCTGTATTTCTCAAGTACAGTGAAACCTCCCAGACGTGGACACATATGGTAGCCTAAATTTTTTCCACATTTGAGAGGTCTCCAATTATGGGAAGTTAATTTTGATGTGTCAATATAACAAAGGTCTTAGGTAAATTGTTCACTTTTGGGAGCTCTTCAGTTTTCAGAGTGTCAAAAAATTTTTTGTCTTCAATCACAAAAATGATAATGTCAATTAAAAAATTACTTGAAAGTCAATTAAAAAATTAATGCATACTATTAATTTTTGTGATTGATTTTTGTTTCAATTAAAAAATTTCTTGATTCAATTTTTAATTGAATATTTTTTGAAACTCAATCAAGACTTTAATTGGAAAATTTTTTGTGAAATTTTTTTTCTGTGAGGTTTGAGATGTATCACTGTAAATCGATTCCATTAAATTTCAGCACACAGAAAAAAGTCAACGGAATTTTTTATAACCGATTTAACTTTATTTTGGTTCATGAAAATTGGTTTATTTTGATTAAATTTTACCAAATGTGAGAACAGATTTCTTATTTTAATTATTTTTTCATATGCAGAAAAAAACTTCACGAAAATTTATCCGATTAAAGTCTTAATTAAATCTAATTGATTCACAAGTATCAATTAATTTTTTAATTGACTTAATTTTTTCTGTGATTGAAGAAATTTCAATTAAAAAGCAAGTACACGCAAAGAAAAAAAACGTTTGGAAAACGTGTACCGAAAACGTTTTTCTTTTGTTACAGTTTTTTGAATTGCTTCGAAAATTTTAAACTTTTATCACCAAAAAGATTCGTTTGTTACAAAATTTTTATTTTTTCAATAAAAAAAGTTATTTTTGAAACAACAACACAGTCCATTTCGTTTATATCAAACGCTGTTCTTTTCTGACTTTAGGTCTTAATAAGACACATTTTACAGTTCAAAATTTAATATAGTAAAGGGTGATACGGTCAAAACTTGGTCAAGGGAAAACGCGTGTAAATCGGTGAAATCGTTTATTTAAAAAATCAAATTAAATTTCTTTTTTAAGTTCAATTAGTATAAAATTCAGGAAAAATATTCAGTTAGGCTTTCGCTTTTCCAAATCCGAATTGCCGGGCCTCACGCTTGACACCTGCCATCAGATTTTGTACAGCCACCTTGTCCACCTTCTTCGCCGCAAAAAGCCAGTTTGCCTTGAACTGCAGCTCGTCCTTAGCAGTTTGTTTGGTCTTCTTTAGGTTCCGCTTGACAATAGCCCAGTATTTCTCAATTGGGCGGAGCTCTGGCGTGTTGGGAGGGTTCTTGTCCTTCGGAACCACCTGCACGTTGTTGGCGGCGTACCACTCCATGGCCTTTTTACCGTAATGGCAAGATGCCAAATCCGGCCAAAACAGTACGGAACAACCGTGTTTCTTCAGGAGAGGCAGCAGACGTTTATTCAAACATTCTTTCACGTAAATTTCTTGGTTTACAGTCCCGGAAGCTATGAAAATGCTGCTTTTCAAGCCACAGGTACATATGGCTTGCCAAACCAGATATTTCTTTGCGAACTTTGACAGTTTTATGTGCTTGAAAATATCTGCCACTTTCCCCTTCCTTTTGCCGTATAAAACTCCTGTCCCGGAAGCTACTTGTAGTCGGCTTTGACGTAGGTTTCGGCGTCCATTACCACGCAGTCAAACTTCGTCGTGTACAGCCTCCGGGATCGCGCTTTGGCCGTCGTATTTTGTTTATCATCGCGATTTGGAGTCACTACCTTCTTGTAATTCGATAGTCCGGCTTGTTTTTTTGGCTCGATGCACGGTTGTAGACGATACACCAAGCTTATTTGCGGCATCTCGGAGAGAGAAGTTAGGGGTTCGCTTGAAACTACCGGCAACTCTCTTTGTCGTCTCAGCGGCTTCCGGTTTTCGATTTCCCCCTGATCCAGACTTCCTGGCTGTCGACAACCGTTCCCCAAACACTTTAATTACATTTGTAACGGTTGATTTTGCAACTTTTAGCGATTTTGCCAGCTTTGCGTGCAAGTAGCTCGGATTTTCACGATGCGCGAGCAAAATTATGATACGCTGCTCTTCTTGCTTGGACGGCATTTTGACAACTGAAGAGTGAATTCCAAACTCAAAATAGGAGCAACATTCTACACACACACACCTTCAAAATTAAGGGTGTTTTTTAAATGCAAAATTGAAAGAAATACTTCAAGTTTATATTGACTAAATTTTGACCGTATCACACTTTACAATGTAATGTTGAACATTTATTCGGAATCAGAACATATCTGGAATATATGTAAAATAAAAAAAAACTTTGGATGAACAGGGATCGAACCCACGACCCTTGGTATGCAAGTCGGACGTAGCAACCACTGCTCCACGGTGACAAACTACATGTTTGTTTCTGTTAAATAAACTTTGTTTATTCCGTTCGTGGGCGCCGCAAGCTATGCTATATAAATATAACTTATATGGTTATTTATCTATTAATGACCATAACAGGTACATAGCTCAGTGGTTAGTGTGTTGGCTTACAAAGTGCATGGTCCGCGGTTCGATTCTCCGTCCAGGCGAAAGGTAAAAAAAATTTCAAAAATTTATAAAATTGTATAATTTCTTCTACATTGTTGGTGTTACAGGAAAAGGTGTTAAGAACTAAAAAACCTCGTGGATGTGAGAAAGATGTGAGGGAAAAAGCAAGAAAACAATGTTTTTTTTTTTTTGAATTAGTCTTTATGAAATTGTTTTTACATCCTGGAAAAGAATAAACGTTTATCACAAAAAGTATATACTGTTCTTCCAAATACACTTCCTTACAGCGAAAAGCAAATGAGAAACGAACTTTGTTTGTCTAAAATTTCGTTTGGGAGGAAAGAATTATTTTTTTGCGTGTATATACGGCCGTACGTTCGGCCAGGTCGAATCTTATGTACCCTCCACCATGGATTGCGTAGAAACTTCTACGAAAGACTGTCATCCACAATCGAATTACTTGGGTTGTGGTATCTTAAAACTTCTTAACATCGTTTTCTAAATTGTGAGTTAGTCCATACGTGGTATATATTAGACAAAAAAGTTATGTATAGGTAAGTCTACAAATAATTACGAATCGATATGGAAATTGAAATACGGGGTCGCTTATATGGGGGCTATATAGAATTATGAACTTGATATGGACAAATTTTTGTGTGATTGGGGATCGATTTATCTGAGGGCTATAACATATATAACTATAGACCGATATGGACCTAGTTAGGCATGGTTGTTAACGGCCATATACTAGCACAATGTACCAAATTTCAACTCGGATGAAATTTGCTCCTCCAAGATGCTGCAAAACCAAATCTCGGGATGGGTTTACATGGGGGCCATATATGATTATGGACTGATATGGACCACTTTGGGCATGGTTGTTAAATATCATATACTACCACCACGTACCAAATTTCAAACAGATCGGATAAATTTTGGTTCTCCAAAAGGCACAGGAGGTCAAACATGGGGATCGGTTTATATGGGGGCTGTATATAATTATGGACTGATATGAACCAATTCCTGCATGGTTGGAGGATACCATGATACCATATATTAACATCACGTACCAAATTTCAACCGTATCGGATGAATTTTGTGCTTCCAAGGGGCTTCGGAGGTCAAATCTGGGGATCGGTTTATATGAGGCCTATATATAATTATTGACCGATTTAGACCAATTTTTGCATGGGTGTTTGAGGCCATATATTAACACAACGTACCAAATATTAACTGAATCAGATGAATTTTGGTCTTCCAAGAAGCTCCGGAGGCCAAATCTGCTGATCGGAATATATGGGGGCTATATATAATTTTGGACCGATAAGGACCAATTTTTACATGGTCAGTGGAGACCCTATGCTAACACCATATACCAAATTTCAGCCGGATCGGATGAAATTTGCTTTTCTTAGAGGCTCCGCAAGCAAAATCGGGGGATCGGTTTATATAGGGGCTATATATAATTATGGACCGATGTGGACCAATTTTTGCACGGTTGTTAGAGACCATATACTAAATTTCAGCCGGATCGAATGAAATTTGCTTCTCTTAGAGGATCCGCAAGCAAAATCGGGGGATCGGTTTATATGGGGGCTATATGTAATTATGAACCGATGTGGACTAATTTTTGCATGGTTGTTAAAGACCATATACTAACACCATGTACCAAATTTCAGCCGGATCGGATAAAATTTGCTTCTCTTAGAGCAATCGCAAGCCAAATTTTGGGGTCCGTGTCTATGGGGGCTATACGTAAAAGTGGACCGATATGGCCCATTTGCAATACCATCCGACCTGCATCAATAGCAACTATTTGTGCCAAGTTTCAAGTCGATAGCTTGTTTCTTTCGGAAGTTAGCGTGATTTTAACAGACGGACGGACGGACATCGACTCAGAATTTCACCACGACCCAGAATATATATATACTTTATGGGGTCTTAGAGCAATATTTCGATGTGTTACAAACAGAATGGCAAAGTTAATATACTCAATTCTTTTGGTGGAGGGCATAAAAATGATTTTTTGAAATACATTTGTACACAGAAAAAAATTTTATATGGGAGCTATATCTATCTAAACCGATTTCGATGAAATTTTGCACATACAGTTAGAGCTATAAAAGATTGCATTTAGCCAAATTTGAGTACGATCGGTTGATAAATAAGGGTTTTACGGCCAAATTTTACCAAATCGGGCGATACATATATATGGGAGCTATATTTAAATCTGAACCGATTTCGATGAAATTTCGCACATACAGTTAGAGGTATAGAAGATTATATTTAGTCAACTTTGAGCACTATCGGCTGATAAATAAGGGGTTTACGGCCAAATTTGGAAAATCTGGCGATACATATATATGGGAGCTATATCTAAATCTGAACCGATTTCGATTATTTTTTACACATATTGTCAGTACCATAAAAGGTTAGAGTAAGCCAAGTTTGAGTAAGATCGCTTAATAAATAAGATTTTTATGGCCAAATTTGGGAAAATCGGACGATACATATATATGGGAGCTATATCTAAATCTGAACCGATTTCGATGAAATTTTGCAGACTTAAAGAGTGATAAAAAAGTTTACGATGTGCAAAATTTGATGACGATCGGTTTGTAAAAAAGCGCAACGTGACTCCATTTGTCGAAATCGGGCGATACATATATATGGGAGCTATATCTAAATTTGATCCGATTTCTTCCAAATTCAATAGCGTTCGTCCTTGTGCCCAAAAAAAAACACCCTGTACCAAATTTCATCCAAATCGGTTAATAATTGCGACCGGAATCCTGTGAACAACAAATACATGGACAGACGGACGGACGGACACCAAGCGCTAGATCGACTCAGGAGGTGATTCTGAGTCGATCGGTATATATTTTATGGGGTCTAAAATCAATATTTCTGGTAGGCACATTTTTGGGCAGATCAAACTTATTATACCCTGACCACTATGTGGTTTAGGGTATAACTAATAGTATCAATTAATTTTTTAATTGGATCAATTAATTTTTTAATTTATACTATCATTTCTGTGATTGAAAACATTTCAATTAAAAATTGATTGATTGGATCAATTAATTTGGTGATTGAACACAATTTTTTAATTGACTTTGTCTTCCGAGTTTGATTAAAAAGTTAACTGTATCAATTAATTTCTTAGTGAAATATTTTAAAATTTTCAATCATTGGCTTAATTACGTTAATGTTTCTATCTTGATTAAAAAATAATTGTTTCAATTAATTTATGAATTGCAAAATTTCAAATTCTTTTGGTGGAGGGCATAAAAATGATTTTTTGAAATACATTTGTACACAGAAAAAAATTTTATATGGGAGCTATATCTATCTAAACCGATTTCGATGAAATTTTGCACATACAGTTAGAGCTATAAAAGATTGCATTTAGCCAAATTTGAGTACGATCGGTTGATAAATAAGGGTTTTACGGCCAAATTTTACCAAATCGGGCGATACATATATATGGGAGCTATATTTAAATCTGAACCGATTTCGATGAAATTTCGCACATACAGTTAGAGGTATAGAAGATTATATTTAGTCAACTTTGAGCACTATCGGCTGATAAATAAGGGGTTTACGGCCAAATTTGGAAAATCTGGCGATACATATATATGGGAGCTATATCTAAATCTGAACCGATTTCGATTATTTTTTACACATATTGTCAGTACCATAAAAGGTTAGAGTAAGCCAAGTTTGAGTAAGATCGCTTAATAAATAAGATTTTTATGGCCAAATTTGGGAAAATCGGACGATACATATATATGGGAGCTATATCTAAATCTGAACCGATTTCGATGAAATTTTGCAGACTTAAAGAGTGATAAAAAAGTTTACGATGTGCAAAATTTGATGACGATCGGTTTGTAAAAAAGCGCAACGTGACTCCATTTGTCGAAATCGGGCGATACATATATATGGGAGCTATATCTAAATTTGATCCGATTTCTTCCAAATTCAATAGCGTTCGTCCTTGTGCCCAAAAAAAAACACCCTGTACCAAATTTCATCCAAATCGGTTAATAATTGCGACCGGAATCCTGTGAACAACAAATACATGGACAGACGGACGGACGGACACCAAGCGCTAGATCGACTCAGGAGGTGATTCTGAGTCGATCGGTATATATTTTATGGGGTCTAAAATCAATATTTCTGGTAGGCACATTTTTGGGCAGATCAAACTTATTATACCCTGACCACTATGTGGTTTAGGGTATAACTAATAGTATCAATTAATTTTTTAATTGGATCAATTAATTTTTTAATTTATACTATCATTTCTGTGATTGAAAACATTTCAATTAAAAATTGATTGATTGGATCAATTAATTTGGTGATTGAACACAATTTTTTAATTGACTTTGTCTTCCGAGTTTGATTAAAAAGTTAACTGTATCAATTAATTTCTTAGTGAAATATTTTAAAATTTTCAATCATTGGCTTAATTACGTTAATGTTTCTATCTTGATTAAAAAATAATTGTTTCAATTAATTTATGAATTGCAAAATTTCAACTTCAATCAACTTTTTAATTGAGAATATGTTGGTGATATTTTTTTCTGTGTAGAGTCAATGCTACCAATTTCCCAAATTCATAAACCTACCCCCATAAAATGGAGCATCATCTAAATGAATGCTGCGTGTTTTCTTATGACGCAGAGAGCAAAGCATATTGAGGCAGGCAGTCGAATTGAGCAAAAACTAGGAGATCACGAAAAATGGGTTTTTATTTAATCTGAATGAAAGAAAAGCATGGTGATGTGAATGTACACCAGCCATGTAATTCCATCAAAAACTTTTACAAATATTAAAAACAACAGCAAAAATAAAATGCGCTACATACCTACCATTCATGTGGGTTATAGAGAAGGCTATAATAATTAATCTATAGAGAAGAAAAAAAAAACAAATTTTCAAAACCAATAATCATATAAAGAAATTACACAAAAAATGTAGTTAAAAGGTCTGCGAATTTTTACAGAGTACTCCTCAGATATAGAGTATCAGAAAGTCGACTATTTCTATAAAAAACAAAACCTTTTATTTGTATCAATTACTTAGATACACTTCATCCTCTACGGGGAGTAAAAGAGAGAGAGAGAAAGAAAGAGTGAGAGTCAAATTAACTTGGAAAACTTGTAGCTTTTCACATATAACTCTTCTTTCGATGGATATTTCCGTGGATTACAAACTGCAACAAAAAAAGTCATCTTCTCATTTTTTCCTGCTTGATTGCCTCTTTAAATCACCACTAATCATTTCATCAATGACGGCCACACGCATATGTATGCCCGATTTGCTTGTTTTCTCAACGATCGAAAATAATGACGTCTTTAATAGATTTACTGGTAAAAAATGCTTTGGACAAATGCCACTTAACGATACGGAGGATATATTCGAAATATTTATCATTAAAAAATGTTAGTTTTTCTTAATTGCTTGCGGAAAACCAATCTTAAATTCAATAGTTTTTAATTGATGAAATACTGGCAGCTATGGCAAGGAACCTCATTCGATTAATATGCAGTAGAAACTGGAGTGAAAAATATATGCGAAATTGAATGGAAAGGAAAATGATTAATGTTGGTACTACACTAAAAGAAAAAATTATTGTCGTGACATCAAAGATTTCATGTCTTTAAAATACGAATGCCAAGTTTGCTTAGCATTCTTATAGTTACACTCAAAAAAAAGTTTACTTGGATCCAAAGATTTAAGGCAACTTTCCCTTAAAGTAAAGAAACACATTTTCGATTTAAAGAAATTATCCTTAAATTAACTGAAATATTGAATCATTAGATTTAGGATAAAAGAGCTTAAAATATTGGCTAAGACTTATGCCTGTATACATAATAATTTATTGAAAATTTATGGAAGGAATTTGTATGGTAATAGTAGGTTTAAAGTTTACGTTAAATTTTATGAATATGGGGGATTGCATCTTTGGTTTAAAGCTTTTTTTTTGGAATCAGGAAAACATGTTTTAATTTGAAATATCCGTAATAATTTGGAGTTTTAAACTGACATTTGTTTGTACGAGAATATATTTATTAATATACCGCGAAAAAAGAATGATAATTTGATCAATTAGATCTATATACGAATTTTAATTTTATTGATCCTAGATTTTGAAGAAGCAGCATTTTTGCCTCGGAATGAATACCAAAATCCTTAATGGAAAGTCAAAATCTTTGGATCCTTTTTTTGAGTGTAGATTTAGAGCTACACTGAACAAAATATTTACGTGATATGCGAAGTTTACAAAATATTAAGGAGAAATTTCTTTAACATAATGAAATTTTAATTAAAATAAAGTTTATAATCTTTGCATCAAAAATTGTTTCCATTAAATTTAAGACACAAATTATGTAAATTTGCATCCCTCGGTTTAAGTCGCATGTCTTTTGAACTAAGGCTAATTTTCCTTAAAGTAAAGAAACACATTTTTGATTTAAAGAAATTGTCCTTAAATTAACTGAAATATTGAAACTTTAGATTTAAGATAAAAACGCTTCAAATATAGGCTAAAACTTATTTTGAGGATTTAGCGTCTTTGGTTTAAAGTATTTTTGGATTTAAGAAAACATTTTTTACTTTGAAGTATCCGTTATAATTTGGATTTTTAAACTGGCATTTCCTTATACGTGAGTACCTTTATTAATAAACCGCGAAAAGCGAATGAATATTTAATAAATTTTAATTTTATTGGTCCTAAATTTAAAGCCAGATAGGTCGCTAAAAAATTTCTTTATTTTAAAGAACGCGCATCTTTGACTCGGAATCAATACCACAATCCTTAAGGGAAGGTCAAAATCTTTGGATCCAAATAAACTTTTTTTTTGAGTGTAGATAGCTGCCTAGAAAATGTCTTTATTTTAAGGAAGTCAAATCTTTGGCCAAAATCCTTCCTGAAAGGTCGAAACCAAAATCCTTCCTGAAAGGTCGAAATCTTTGGATCCGAGTAAATTTTCTTTTAAGTATAGGGAATGATCTTATCTCCTTCTTGCCTATATTTCCGACCAGATTGTTAAATTTGACCATAGGAAGTAGACCATAAAAAAAGACTACACATATTTTTAATACAATTTTTCGAAGAACTCACTTCTACTAAAAAAACATTTCTTACTTACTTCAGAATTACAAAATCTATTCAATGAAATTTTTGTCAGTTTTAATTCATTGTAAGCCAGGAAGTTTGGTAGTGACCTTTGACTTTGTTCCCATTTGGAACATGACGTCCACTTCGTTGTACTTTTTAACTGGTTTCCTAAAACAGAACCCTGATCGCTCGCTGCCTAGGCTTTTTGGTTTTTTGATGTTTCTTCAATTAACCTCTTCCATTGGCTTTGACTACATTAGATTTCCAAAGGACTATGATGTGTGGCCAAACCATGATGGGATGGATTTGGTAGTTGGTTTTGTATAAATTTTCCTATTAAAAAAAAAAGAGTTTTTCTTCAGCACAACACAAAATGGGAGGTGTAGTTTTTGTCATCAGCATCATTGGCATTGTGTTTTGTTTTTGTGTTTTTTTTGTAAGAAAATGGAAGCTATTTTAACTACCAAATTTCATTCTCTGTTTGGTTTGTTTCCTCATTCGAATTTGATGTTTAAGTTTTTTTTTCTTTGGGTCTTCAATGTAATCCCCCAGACCTATTGGAAAAACACAACCATCATTGATGGTTACATCCAAATGAAGAGTATGGGCGTTTTTTGTTTTGTTTTCTTTTGTATAAAATAGATTTTTAGTTGGCTTTCGAAACGATCATGGTGGCAAATGTATACAGAAATGTAGATTTGTTCAAATTACAAAAACATTGCAACGGTTAGCTACAAGATCGAAAACAAGAAATTCGTTGTTTTTCTAAATTGAAAACAAAGTTTGTGTTCAACCTTCTATGGGTCATAACGGAAAATTTAAATGTGAAAGAAATTCGGTTCGAAATAAGATCTGGAGAAATAAGTAAATCAATATTAAGTGGTGAATATCAAGATTTCTCGAACGATTATAGTTTTCTGTTAGAACAGCTGCATTGAAAAAAAATCTTTACGAGATATTAAATATTACGCAACCAAAATTTTAGGATACGCAATTTACACAATATTAAAAACATTTTTATACCCTCCATCATAGGATGGGGGTATATTAACTTTGTCATTCCGTTTGTAACACATCGAAATAAGACCCAATAAAGTATATATATTCTGGGTCGTGGTGAAATTCTGAGTCGATCTAAGCATGTCCGTCCGTCCGTCCGTCTGTTGAAATCACGCTTCTTCCGAATGAAACAAGCTATCGCGTTGAAACTTGGCACAAGTAGTTTTTATTGATGTAGGTCGGATGGTATTGCAAATGGGCCATATCGGTCCACGTTTACGTATAGCCCCCATATAAACGGACCCCCCAAATTTGGCTTGCAGACCCTCTAACAGAAGCATATTTCATCCGATCCGGCTAAAATTTGGTATATAGTGTTGGTATATGGTCTCTAAAAACCATGCAAAAATTGGTCCACATCGGTCCATAATTATATATAGCCCCCATATAAACCGATCCCCAGATTTGGCTTGTGGAGCCTCTAATAGAAGCATATTTCATCCGATCCGGCTGAAATTTGGTATATGGTGTTGGTATATGGTCTCTAACAACAATGCAAAAAATGGTCCACATCGGTCCATAATTATATATAGCCCCCATATAAACCGATCCCCAGATTTGGCTTGCGGAGCCTCAAAGAGAAAAAAATTTCATCCGATCCGGCTGAAATTTGGTACATGATGTTGGTATATGGTCTCTAACAACCATGCAAAAATTGGTTAACATCGGTCCATAATTATATATAGACCCCATATAAACCGATCCCCAGATTTGGCTTGTGGAGCCTCTAATAGAAGCATATTTCATCCGATCCGCCTGAAATTCGGTACATGATATTGGTATATGGTCTCTAAAAACCATGCAAAAATTGGTCCACATCGTGCCAACCGTGCCAGAATTGGTCCATATCGGTCCATAATTATATATAGCCCCCATATAAAACATTCTCCAGATTTGACCTCCTGAGCCTCTTGGAGGAGCAAAATTTATCCGATCCGGTTCAAATTAGGCGCGTGGTGTTAGTATATGGTCGCTAACAACCATACCAAAATTGGTCCAATCACACAAAAATGGGTCCATATCAGTTCATAATCATGGTTGCCACTAGAGCCAAAAATAATCTACCAAAATTTTATTTCTATAGAAAATTTTGTCAAAATTTTATTTCTATAGAAAATTTTGTCAAAATTTTATTTCTATAGAAAATTTTGTTAAGATTTTCTTCGGTTCATAATAAAATTTTCATCATTGTCAAAATTTTATTTCTATAGAAAATTTTGTCAAAATTTTATTTCTATAGAAAATTTTGTCAAAATTTTATTTCTATAGAAAATTTTGTTCAAATTTTATTCGGTTCATAATCATGGTTGCCACTCGAGCCAAAAATAATCTACCAAGATTTTATTTCTATAGAAAATTTTGTCAAAAGTTTATTTCTATAGAAAATTTTGTTAAAATTTTATTTCTGTAGAAATTTTTGTCAAAATTGCTTTCTATAGAAAATGTTGTCAAAATTTTTATTTCTATAGAAAATTTTGTGAAAACATTATTTCTATAGAAAATTTTATTTCTGTAGAAAATTTTGTCAAAATTGTATGTCTACTTTGTCAAACTGAATTATATACGTATTGGATCGATCTTTTTTGATTTAATATATACCACGTATGGACTTACATACAATGTAGAAGATAGTGTTAGGAGGTTTTAAGATACCTTGCCATCGGCAAGCGTTACCGCAACTTAAGTAATTCGATTGTGAATGGCAGTGTTTACATGAAGTTTCTACGCAATCTATGATGGAGGGTACATAAGCTTCGGCCTGGCCGAACTTACGGCCGTATATACTTGTTTTTAATAATGAAATTTTAATTAATATAAAGTTGATTTAATTTAAGAAATAAATTTGGGAAATTTGTGTCCCCCGTAAAAGTCGTATGTCTTTGAACTAAGGGAAATTTTTCTTAAAGTAAAGACACCCATTTATGATTTAGAGAAATCTTCCTTAAGTTAACTGAAATATTGACACTTTACATTTAAGATATAAAACATTTCAAATATATGCTAAGACTTATTTTGAGGATTTAGAATTTTTTGTTTAAAGTTTTTATACCCTCCACCATAGGATGGGGGGTATATTAACTTTGTCATTCCGTTTGTAACACATCGAAATATTGCTCTAAGACCCCACAAAGTATATATAATCTGGGTCGTGGTGAAATTCTTAGTAGATCTAAGCATCCCAGCAAAAAAAAAATTGGAAGTTGTTCCACAAATATTTCTTTTAAAGCCCATCCCAGAATCCCCCATCGAGTTTTTTCAACTTCCGATGCAGTCCTTTTGGACAACTTCACAAACATTTCTTCTAAAGCGCATCGTGGGATCCCCCAATAATTTTTTTACACTTCCGACGCAGTCCTTTTGGACAACTTTACAAACATTTCTTCTAAAGCACATCTTGGGATCCCCCAATGATTTTTTTCTACTTCCGATGCAGTCCTTGTGGAAAAGTTTTAGAAAGATAGCAATCAGGTTATTTTAAGTGCAGATTTTGTACAATTAAATTTTACAAAAAAAAAAAAATAGAAAACTAATGAAAAAACTTAAAAAAAATAGAAATAAATAAAACAATAATAAAAAAAAATAAATTTCATCCCCGCTGGGATTTGAACCTGTGCCGTTTGACTTTTTCGCTTCCATGGAAGTTCTTTTGAGAAGGTTTTGCAAATTACGAGAATTTTTAATTTTTTTTGTTGATTTTTAATGGAAAAAATATATTTATACGAAAATATATGTCGAAAATCTATATATATAAAATTCAAATTATGTTTGTTTATTTGTTTGTTTGTTTATTTGTATGTTCCAGGTTGGCGCGAAAACGGCTGAACCGATTTACTTGAAACTTTCAGAGATCGTGGGGGGCACTCATGTGCTGAAAATAGGGTACCTAATTTTTTGACATATGGTCGCGGAGAGGAACCTCCCCTATGTCCGACTTTTTGAAAATTAGACCAAAGTTGGCCGATTTGCTTGAAATTTTCATTGAAGATTGGGGTTGGCATCTAGACAAAGATCCGCTACTTTTTATTTCGATATTTGTTGGCGGAGGGGGGCCTCCCCTTTGTTCGACTTTTTTTTTAAGTACAGTGAAAAAACTAAAATTCTCTAAATTATCAGACATTTACAGAGAACATGTGGTGAGGTTATGGAATTAATATGGGGTACCCGATGATTTCATATGAGGATGGGGAGGGGGACCTCCCCGTTGCCCTACTTTTTGAAACTTGGAACAAAATTATGCGATTTGCTTTAAATTTTCATTGAATGTTGGGGTTGGCATCTAGACAAAAATCCGCTACATTATTTTTCGATATTTGGTCGGGGAGGGGGACCACCCCTTTGCCCGATTTTTTTTGTTTGAAAGTACAAACAAAACTAAACTCCCCCGACTGAAATTTTACGGAAAAAATGGGTTAATAAAAATAAAAGGGCATAGGGAGACATCCGCTTCTCTTAAGTACATACAGAGAAACAATTAAACTTTTACCGAGTTACTTGAAATTTACAGAGGACTGGGGAGAGGTTACGATATTAATAGTTGATACCAGATTTTGTGATATTTGGACGGAAGAGAGGCCGCCCCTTTAGGCTTATAATTTGCTTGACATTTTCTGGGACGTTTACAAAATATACGCTACATCACTTTTCGATATTTAGTCGGGGAGGAGGTCCTCCTCTATAACTGCAAAAAAAACAACAATTCTTAAGTTTCCTTGAAATTTACATAGGCAGTGGGGGAAGGTTATGAACGAAGAGGCAACCTTCCTTGCCCCACACTTGAAGGAAAGTTTCAAGAATTTTCAGGGAAGGTTAGGGGTGCTCTTCACTACGGTGTTTGTCGATATTGTATCGGGGAAAGTGACGTCCCATTAAAACAATAGAGCAAAATTTAAACATCGCCGATCTACTTGAAATTTACAGGGAACGTGGGAGGAGGTGATTAAATTTATACATGATTTTTAAATTAGTATATGATTTTTCGATATCTGGTTGGGGAAGGGGAAAATTGAAATAAACTTTGTCGATTTACTTCGATAGAATTTATAGGGACCATTGAGTAGTTGCGAAATTAATATAGGGTACGTGGTAGTCCGATATCAGGTCGGAGTGGAGCGAATGTGGGGGGAGGGTTCCCTTTTGTCCGTTTTTTTTTCTTAAATTGAAAGTAGAGGGTTGTCCGTAAATGGGAACTCGGTACATAATTTTATGATTTTTGCACAGGCTTCTGCCAGACTTCTTTTTAGTAAAGAACTTAAATTTACATGAAATTGGCAGCCAACGTAGAGGGTGCAAAAAATTTTCCAATATTTTAGCAAATGTTAATGTGGTAAATTTTTTTACTATTTTTGCTTTTTCCGATTTATTGGATGGGAAACAGTAATTCTTTGTATGTTATTATAATATAGAGCATAATTTTCAGATATGTTGAGGAGAAGGATACCTTTCCTTGACAAACCACACTTAAAATTCACAAAAATATAGAAGAAGGTACACCCTCTCCCGCCGTATGTGCACCTATAAACGAAAAATCAAGTAGTCCGATTTGTTTAAAAGAATTCAAATCTTTTCGAATTTGTTTTCAGCACGAAGGATATAGTTGACTAAGTTAACGCAAAATATTCCTCCAAATATGCTTCGGAAGGCGCAGCGAAGCGGGCCGGGTTACGCTAGTAAAAAATAAAAACGATGCATGACATAAAAAAATATTTTTGTAGAAAAATATTTTATAAAAAAAATTGCCGCTGGTGAGATTTGAACCTGCGTTTCTTATTTTTTCGTTCATACTAATAAAGAACATCTCGAGAAGCAATTATAATGTTATTCCTTGGTGTCGTATTACGATCATATCACAAACATTTGAATTGATCTTTCGACGCTTTATGTTCAATGGCGTTGGTGGCTGAGTGTGCTAAGGAGTTCTGTTATGGTGCCAGCAAACCCAGGTTCAACCCCTGGTCGGAGCGACCAAATTTTTCAAACTGTAAAAATTAGATAATAGAAAAATAATTGTGTAATAAAACATATGGATGAAAAAAAAAAATGAAATTGGTTGAAAAAAATTTTTTTCGCTTTTTAAATTTCTTCATTCAAATTAACTTCCAGGGCATAACTTCTAAAGCAATGCAAAGGATCCAAAAAGGGAGTACTTCCGTCCTATGACAAGCCCATGTAAAATTCATTGGAGATGATCCAAGTTTGCACTACTTCCGGATCACAGATTGGGGATCCAAACTACTTTTTTGGAAGCTCTTTTTTTGCTGGGATGTCCGTCCGTCCGTCTGTTGAAATCACGCGAACTTCCGAACGAAATAAGCTATCGAATTGAAACTTGGCACAAGTAGTTGTTATTGATGTAGGTCGAATGGTATTGCAAATGGGCCATATCGGTCCACTTTTATGTATAGCCCCCATATAAACCGTTCTCCAGATTTGACCTGCGGAACCTCTTGGAGGAGCAAAAGTCATCCGATCCGGTTCAAATTGGGAACGTGGTGTTAGTATATGGCCGCTAACAACCATACCAAAATTGGTCCACATCGGTATATAGTTAGGTTATGTTAGGTTAAAGTGGCAGCATTATTAAGTTTCAATGTCACTTAGACTATTCAGTCCATTGTTATATATAGCCGATCCCCAATCACACAAAAATTGGTCCATATCGGTTCATAATCATGGTTGTCACTCAAGCCAAAAATAATCTACCAAAATTTTATTTCTATAGAAAATTCTGTCAAATTTTTATTTCTACAGAAAATTTGGTAAAAATTTTATTACTATAGAAAATTTTGTTAAAATTTTATTTCTATAGAAAATTTTGTTAAAATTTTATTTCTATAGAAAATTTTGTTAAAATTTAATTTCTATAGAAAATTTTGTCAAAATTTTATTTCATTGTTGTTGTTTTTTATTGCAGCTTAAAACCATACATTGACTAAACTACAAGTGTAGCTTAACCAACAGAGGAAAAGAATGTTTGTCAAATTTATTTGGGCAAAGCCCTATAGACTGCAAGATGGTTGGATGGACGCACGTTTCGGAATTACCACATTCCTCATCAACATCCTCTACTTGCAGCAAAACTATCAACCAATTATCAGAATAAATTCAGGCAGTTTATTAAACCCAACAAAAAACACATTTGAACCCTCCGAAAAAAGGTTTTACATTGATAGCCGGCTTATGCCGAAATAAATTCGAAACAAACATATCTCTTTTCCTATATCACTGTCAAATCATCGATTTGAATTCAGTTGGCTGGGTTTATTTGGAGATATGTTTGTTTCGAATTTATTTCTTTTCATACCCTGCACCACACTGTGGAACAGAGCTAGTGCATATGTTTGCCATACACAGAAGAAGACGAGATAGACGTAGGATGTCTTTGGCAACTTTGCCCAGAGCCGGCCCGTCTGTCTCTGAACACATTTTTGTGATCAAAGTCTAGGTCGCAATTTTAGTCCAATTTGGGTCAGATTAGAGCCCTATTGATTTTGGAAGAAATCGGTTCAGTTTTAGATATAGCTCCTATATATATCTTTCGTCCGATTTACACTCATATGAATTACAACCAGAAGTCAAATTTGTAATTCTATTTAAGTGAAATTTTGCAAAGGGAGTAGAATTAATATTATAGCTACACTCAAAAAAGTCAAAATTAACTTTATTTTAGTACATGGAATTATTATGTTTGGAGAAAGTTTCCTTTACTCTAATAATTTTTTGTGTAAGTTAGTTAAATTAACCAAAACCGAGGACAAAATATACTTAAATGAAGCATAAAGATTAACTAAATTCGTGCCTTCCACAAAATAGTTCAGAATTTATTTAAATTTGTAAATTTTACCAAAAATGCGTCCATCATGAACTTCGTATGTCACTAATGACATTCTTGCAATTTTGAACTCCAAGTTTTTCCTTCAAACTACAACATTTTCTTTAACAAGTGAAAAAAACTTAGTTATGTCTAATAAATTTTCTTGAATTTGTTGAAAAATATTTACTTATTTTTATGACATCGGCGTGATGCCAACGTTTGCAATACTGTTTAGTTAAAATTTTCTACAGTTATTCAAAATTTTCTAAAATTAACAAAAAGTTTTCTTCCTGGTGGGTTCACTGTTTTTTCAGTGTATCCATGCAAAATTTGGTTGAAATCGGTTCAGATTAAAAATTGCTTCATATTTAAATCTTTTCTATATTTTTTAGTAACATAGTGTTTCACCCCTGGACATTAGCCGACTTAAATTTTACATCTATAGATTTGGTAGAAGTCTAACAAAATTTTCAGATCGAGTCAGTTTTGAATGTATGTATTTGGAAAAAAACTTTATATATAGCATCCAACATATTGGACGGATATGATATGGTATCGAAAATGTGGATCTACAAAGTGGGTATAATATAGTCCACCCGCCCGACTTTAGGCTTTCCTTACTTGTTTTTTATTTGCTTTATGTCATGGTGACATCAAACCCAGGGTCAACCCCTGGTCGGAGCGAAAAAGTTTTTCAAATTGTAAAAAATTAGATAATAGGAAAATAATAGTGTAATAAAAAATATGGTTGAAAAAAAATGAAATTGGTTGAAAAATTTTTTTTCGCTTTTTAAATTTCTTCATTCAAATTAACTTCCAGAAGATAAGAGGGAGTACTTCCGTCCTATGACAATCCCATGTAAAATTCATTGGAGATGATGCACTACTTCCGGATCACAGATTGGGAATCCAAACTACTTTTTTGGAAGCTATTTTTTGGTGGGCGTGGTAATATTACTTTTATGGCATGATTTGATCTATTGGCATAACCTTTCGATAAATCGACAAGAAGACAAAATACCTAACTCATTATGTTACACTACTCCTGCCCTGACCCATATATTCTCACTAAAATTGAGAACAAAATATATTTATAGTTCCATTCTCATGAATGAAAAATTAAAAAAAAAATCCACAATGAAAATTCTACGACATTCCACAAAATGCAATAAACTGAACCTAAAAACTAATTAGCTTTGACCGCATCTAAATTGGAGTACCCCATCCATCGTAGACATTGTTGCTGTAGTGACCCACAAGCATAAAAAAATAGGTTACACGTGAGCAAAATGACTAAAATTCACTAAAGTCCACTGAACAGCATGTCATCCAGGTTATGGGAATGCAATCACTTCCAAGACTATCACATCGCATCCAACAAAGCCCGAGAGAGAAAGACTAAATTTTGAAGACATTTTCATAGATACCATAGCCCTAGTTCGGGGGATCAGCAGATGGTGGGGACATGACAATTTACTTAAATAAGTTTAGAGCAAAAGATAGACAGCTGGATGGATAATTTGGACAAGTGCTTGATTTATTACGCTTTCAAAAAAATAAAATTCTTCTACTCTAAGTAGAAGAGAAGACAACAGAGTCGGACTACATAAAGATAAATTTATGTGATACTATTTTTTGAAAGAGAATCACTTTTGCAAAACAACAACGAAATTGTTGTAAAACAAAAACGATCTTGAGAACCACGAAAGTCATAACTGCTCAAACTGCTAAAAATGTGACATGACATGATCGTAGTCATCGTAACTAATTTAATTGCTTCAAGCATCTTTACTGGACTTGTCCAAAGTGTATGGATGACGGATGGACCTGTCACAGAGGTGGCTATTCGATGTCATACGAATGTCACTATTCTTTGAGAGAGGATGGATATTTGTGTTCTATTTGCAAATTTTATTTAATTAGGGTACTTCAAGATCAACAAGATTTTGTTGTTCACTTGAATTTGCTTTCACTATAGGTGGTCTAGAAAATATTCGAATGTAAATGGGGGTTATACTAAAATTAATCATTTCACTAGATTTCTAAGACATTGGAAATAATAGTCTCATAGCACATAAAATATATTTGTGCTGGATTGATCGTTTGGTACAAACCGGAGACCAACCCAGCAAAATAAGCGTCGCCAAAAAAGTAGTGAAAATGTTCTTTTTGGATCCGGAAGTGATGCAAAATTGACGCAGAAGCGATGAATTTTACATGGACTTGTCATAGGACGGATATCCACCATTTAAACAGCCGTGGCACTGAATATGCATCACTTCGTAAGGTGTGATGCGAATGCAGTGTTTTAAGTGTGAATTAAGAAATTTTGTGATACTTTTACAAATAAATAGCTTAAACAAAAATTATGAGTTTTAATGAATTCTTGCGCTTGTATGGAACGTTCGACATCAAATATTTTCAAAAAGTTGCAATTTTTCTAGAATGGATTTAGCATTTTTTTCGACAAAATTTAAATAATTTTTACATTTTATTAATTCTTAATCTATTTTTAACCTATTTGAAACAAAAAATTTTAAATTTTCCATTAAAAATATGGAAAATGCATGTTATAAAAAAAATTACTGAAATTAACTTTCTGTGCAGCTAAAATAAAGAACTTCTTTGGGAGGACATTTTTGGAAGTGCTTTTAAAGTTGTGCCTTTAGAAGAACTTCCAAATTTTTTTGCTGGGAAGGAACTGTCTGAACTATGGACTTCTCGTGGTTCTGCGAATGAAGCCAGGACTGTCTCATCCACCGAATGGCTAATGGGCACCGTTTTCTTGCTTATACAAAGTGTGATCTATATCGAATATATGGATGAGACTATAACGACCACTGGGCTTAGTTTTGGGAAAATTCGATGTTGAATGCCAGAACAAAGAATACACTGTGCGAAGAAAAAAAGGGGTAGCGTCAGTTGGTGCAACATTCGTGGTCTGAAGAATGCAAAGACTAGCCGATGGAACGGCTGGATGGTGGTCAATATTTTCGGGGACGCACACACCCAGAGAAGGAATATGATCACCTCAAACATGTTTCAAGAGCAAAATGTTATTTTTGGGTGGTGACCATGTAACATGGTTTTCGCAACCATGTTATTTTCTCGGAAATCATGTATCTGATTTCGGCAAGCAGGTTATATTTGACGAGAAAATAACATTTTAGTGACAAACATGTTACATGGTCACTATACAAAAATAACATTTTGCTCTTGAAACATATTTGAGGTGATCATATTCCTTCTCTGCGTACATGCTGTGAGCCACATCGACTAAGTGGAAAGGGTAAACCAATCGCTGGGTTTTAATATGATAAATTGCTCTGACCCACTCTGTGAATAAAAAAGATGTCTTTCTATGATAACACACGGTCTCACACCTCATTTCTCCCCACGATCAGATTGAAACACGAAATGTTGGTCCATCTAATGTATCTTAATAATGTATCCCCACTTCTCTTTGCTTGAGAACTTACTTTACTCGTTGAACATTAAAATCGGGGGAAGTCGCTACCCCTATTTTGCAGATGGCGAATTTTTGAAATGGAATTCCAAAAAATTTAGAGCACTACTAGGTCACATGTTACGAGACTATATGAAGAAATAAATCGTCGTTTTTTACTTTACTTTAGAAAAATTACTTATCGGACAACTTACGTATATTACTCAGAAATCTTTATAAAACCCTATGTTAGGTTAGGTTAGGTTAGGTGGCAGCCCGATGTATCAGGCTCACTTAGACTATTCAGTCCATTGTGATACCATATTGGTGAACTTCTCTCTTATCACTGAGTGCTGCCCGATTCCAAGTTAAGCTCAATGACAAGGGACCTGCTTTTTATAGCCGAGTCCGAACGGCGTTCCACATTGCAGTGAAACCACTTAGAGAGGCTTTGAAACCCTCAGAAATGTCGCCAGCATTACTGAGGTGGGATAAACCACCGCAGAAAAACTTTTTGGTGTTCGGTCGAAGCAGGAATCGAACCCACGACCTTGTGTATGCAAGGCGAGCATGCTAACCATTGCACCACGGTGGCTCCCTTATAAAACCCTAATGGGAAGTGGATCAATCCCAGGACCAGGACGGGACTAGTCCCTGGTGCGTATAGACCGTTCTCTTTAACACAGGTTTGCCATTTACGGGGTAATTGTTCACTTTAGGACATGGATTGTACTCAATTCAAAGGACAATTTAGTAGGACCACCCATAGGAGGGTACTTGTCTGAGATCTAAAGCGAGTCTGAGACAAACTATTAGGAATCTGTTTCATTTTGAGCACTCGAATCTGGTGCTATCTGGGGCACCGGTACAAGCCCTGAGATTGGTCCATCAGTGGTAATTCGTACCACTTTCCCGAGGACACTCTAATATTAAATTAACAAGTAAGGAAAGTCTTAAGTTGGGCGGGACCGACTATATTATACCCTGCACCATTTTGTAGATCTTCATTGTTTTTTTGTTAGACTTCTAGAAAATATCTAGACTTACAATTTAAATCTTATGTTTATTTCTTATGTCTTGGGGTGGAGCACAAAAAAAAATTGCAAAAGTACATTTATGTTTTATCGGTCAATACACTGAAAGAAGAGTTTTCTTTTCTGAGGAATGAAATTTTAGACAAATAAAGTTTTCTAAAAAATTTCTTTCAAACTAAATTAAAAATTTTAGAGACAATTGTTGAATCGCTTAT
The DNA here is from genome assembly GCF_050003625.1 of Haematobia irritans. NCBI lineage: Eukaryota > Metazoa > Arthropoda > Insecta > Diptera > Muscidae > Haematobia > Haematobia irritans. Next base: position 259,666,039 of record NC_134397.1, read on the forward strand.
AATAAATTAATTAATTTGCTCTAGACGAAAATACTTTATACGAAAAGGGAATTTCGTTTGTGTAAAATTTCGTTCCGGAGGAAAGTATTTTTTCTTTGGGTGTAGATATATATATATATATATATATATATATATATATATATATATATATATATATATATATATATATATATATATATATATATATATATATATATATATATATATATATATATATATATATATATATATATATATATATATATATATATATATATATATATATATATATATATTGGAGTTTTTGAACAATTTGAGTCATTTTTATAAGTTTTCGATTTAGCAGTGGCGATTTTACGAGGAAAATCTATGTATTTTGGCCATTTTGAACCAAATCGAAAAATTATAAATATGGCTAAATTTGAGCCGATTTTGACAAAATTTGCACACATTGCTAAAATTCCAATTGTATTCTCTGTGCAAATTTTCCAGTAAATGGTAGTGAAATTTTAAACTACGGTGGCTTTCGCCCGACCTACACTCACGGCAGCTACGGAAGCTATATCTAAATCTGAACTCATTTCAACCACATTTGGCATCCTGTGGATAATTTCACGTATGTACATCGAAGTAAAACACTGGCTTCTTGGACCATATAAGTGCATATCGGGCGAAAGATATATATTGGAGCTATATCTAAACCTGAACCGATTTCAACGTAGTAAGAATGTTAATTTTACTCTCTGTGAAAAAAATTCAGATAAATCGGAGTGAAACTATTGACCATGTGGTCATATGACTGTAAATCGGGCAAAAGATATATACGGTAGCTATATCTAAATCTGAACCGATTTTTTTATAAGGATTCTACTCTGACCTAAAATACGTACTTGTACAAAATTTTAAGTTGATTGGACTAAAACTGCGACCTAGACTGTGATCACAAAAATGAGCTCACAAACAGACGGACATGGCTAGATCGACTCAGGGGCCCATCCTGCGCATTATTGTCAAAAACACCCTGTGTCTATATCGACTCTTTCTGGGTGTGGCAAATGCACTAAATTATAATACCCTGTTCCACAGTGTGGCGCATGATATTATTTTGAATTTGCTTAAATTTTGGTATCAAAAGGTTCAAAAATTTCGTCCTTTGGCGGCAATATCTCCAAGCAGGTGTAATATCTTAATTCCACTTACTTCAAGTATCGCAACACAGTCTAGACTCAATCTCTATCGCCAAATCCGTTTGATTTAAACATTTTATAATGCGCACTATTTTTATAAGCATACACAAGCAGTATAGATTGCCAATGAAAGTTTCCTGGCCCCCAACTGGGTTACATCGTTCAAAATTTAATTGCTTTTGCCGCAATGATTACAAATGATGATTGCCAGCAAAACAAAGACCGTAAACAATCTTGAATAAAAACGATATTCCCAACATAAAGAAACCATTCAATTGTCCAGTTTGAAATCATGCAACCGAATTTGCCATAAAACTATTTTGCACCACATGCAGTGTTATAGAGAAACTGCGTCATTTGTAATGTCAAGGACCGATTTACAAAGCAAGAAATATGTAACTGAAAATATATATGCTTCATTTCTATATCTTAGAACATCATGTCAAGGTTTTTTGGTACTAAACCCAAAGAAAACATACAATGAAAAAATATTTACGTGATATTAAAGATTACTCAAACTAAATTTTAGGATGCGAAATTTACATGTCCGTCCGTCCATCTGATGAAATCACTCTAACTTCCGAACAAAACAAGCTATCGACTTGAAACTTGGCACAAGTAGTTGTTATTGATGTAGATGGGATGGTATTGCAAATGGGCCATATCGGTCCACTTTTACGTATAGCCCCCATATAAACGGACCCTCAGATTTGGCTTGCGGAGCCTCAAAGAGAAGCAAATTTTATACGATCCTGCTGAAATTTGGTACATGTTGTTGGTATATGGTATTTAACAACCATGCAAAAATTGGTACCCATCCGTCCATAATTATATAGGGAGCCACCGTGGTGCAATGGTTAGTATGCCCGCCGTGCATACACAAGGTCGTGGGTTCGATTCCTGCTTCGACCGAACACCAAAAAGTTTTTCAGCGGTGGATTATCCCACCTCAGTAATGCTGGTGACATTTCTGAGTGTTTCAAAGCTTCTCTAAGTGGTTTCACTGCAATGTGGAACGCCGTTCGGACTCGGCTCTAAAAAGGAGGTTCCTTGTCATTGAGCTTAACATGGAATCGGGCAGCACTCAGTGATAAGAGAGAAGTTCACCAATGTGGTATCACAATGGACTGAATAGTCAATGTGAGCATGATACATTGTGCTGCAACCTAACCCAACCTATAAATATATATAGCCCCCATATAAACCGATCCCCCGAGTTGGCTTGCGAAGCTTCTAAGAGAAGCAACTTTCATTCGATCCGGCTGAAATTTAGTACATGGTGTTGGTATATGGTCCCTAACAACCATGCAAAAATTGGTCCACATCGGTCCATTCCTGCTTCGACCGTACAACAAAAAATTTTTCAGCCGTGGATTATCCCACCTCAGTAATGCTGGTGACATTTCTGAGGGTTTAAAAGCTTCTCTAAGTGTTTTCACAGCAATGTGGTACGTGGTGTTAATATATGGCCTCAAACACCAATGCAAAAATTGGTCGAAATCGGTCCATAATTATTTATAGCCACCATATAAACCGATCCCCAGATTTGACCCGGGTGCCTTTCGGAGAAGCAAAATGCATCCGATCTGGTTTAAATTTGGTACGTGGTGGTAGTATATGATATTTAATAACCATGCCAGAACTGGTCCATATCAGGCCATAATCATATGTAGCCCCCATATAAACCGATCCCGAGAGTTGGTTTTGGAGCCACTTGGAGGAGTAAATTTCATCCGAGTCAGTTGAAATTTGGTACATTGTGCTAGTATATGGCCGCTAACAATCAGGCCTAACTAGGTCCATATCGGTCTATAGTTATATATAGCCCTCAGATAAATCGATCCCCAATCACACAAAAATTGGTCCATATCAATTTCATAATTGTATATAGCCCACATATAAGCGACCCCCATATTTCAATTCTGGCTTTCTACGTACCGTGCAAAAGTCCATATCGATTCGTAATTATTTGTAGACTTACCTATACATACCTTTTTTGTCTAATATATACCGCGAATGGGCTAACTAACAATTTAGAAAACTATGTTAAGAAGTGTTAAGATACCACAACCCAATTAATTCGATTGTGGATGACAGTCTTTCGTAGAAATTTCTACGCAATCCATGGTGGAGGGTACATAAGATTCGTTTACTTTGAAGTATCTGTTATAATTTGGATTTTTAAACTGGCATTTGTTTGTACGTGAGTACCTTTATTAATAAACCGCGAAAAGAGAATGAAAATTTTATAAATGAGATCTGTATCTGTATCTTAATTTTAATTTTATTGTTTATAATTAAATTAAAGCCAGATAGGTCGCTAAAAAATTCCTTTATTTTAAAGATGCTGCATCTTGGCTCGAATCAATACCAAAATCCGTAAGTGAAGGTCAAAATCTTTGGACCCAATAAACTACTTACCTCCGGAAGGAAATTTCCCTACGAGAAATTGGTGCAAATTGCCACCATCACGGACCTATCACAAGATTGGTACCGGTGATCCAGTTTGTCACCGTTTGTAAATAGTCATAATTTATTGATTTCCATTCTTGATATAAAAATCTTATTTGATCTACAAAATTAACGAAATAGAATTACCAGAATAACCTATTGTTCAACATACTTCAAAAAATTTTCATTCCTGGTGCGATTCGGATAAACAAAATAAGACCGATTCCTAAGAGTTTGTCCGAGCCTGGTTAATGAGGACCTGTCTATGGGGTCTACTATTAAATTGTCTTTGGAATAAGTCCAAGACGCGTCTTAAAGTGTAAATTTACCCTATCAATGAGAAACCCATGTTAAATGTGACCGGTCCCTTCCATACGTCTTGACCAAAACTAGGACTGGTCCATAAACACCAGGGACTAGTTCCTGTGGTTGATCCATATCCCGTTAGGTTAGGTTAGGTTATGTGGCAGCCCGATGTATCAGGCTCACTTAGACTATTCAGTCCATTGTGATACCACAGTGGTGAACTTCTCTCTTATCACTGAGTGCTGCCCGATTCCATGTTAAGCTCAATAACAATATCCCGTTAGGTTCAGACAAACCGAATTCCTCTTTATTACAAAGTATTTTCCTTAAAAACAATGAACTGGATTTTTTGATAATAATGATACAACGATTGCTGCACTCAAAAAAAATTGAACCCTCTATTTCACTAAAGCCAACTTAACTTTATTTTAGTTCCTGGAATTATTATGTTTGGAGAACGTTTTCTTTATTCTAATAATTTTTTGCGTACGTTACTTAAATGAACTAAAAAACGGGGAAAAAAACATTGCACAAATGAAACATAAATATCTACTAAATTCGTAATTCTCACAAAATATTTCATTATTTATTTTTTTAAATTTGTAAATTTTACTACAAATGAGTCCTTCGTGAATTTCGTATAACACTAAAGACATTCTTGCAATTTTGAACTTCAAGTTTTTCCTTCAAAATACAAAATTTTCTTTAACAAATGCAAAAAAATTAATTATATCTAATAAATTTTCTTCAATTTGTCGAAAAAAATTTACGTATTTTTGTGACATTGGCGTGATGTCAGCGTTTGTAATACTGTAGTGTTAAAATTTTCTAAAATTAACCACAAGTTTTTTTCTTGGAGGGTTCACTGTTTATTCAGTGTGTAAACTTTTTGTTTCCTCTTAAAGAAAATTTGTTAGCGCCAAATGAAAATTTTGTCTATATTTCCATATATATTTTCATTCCTCACAAAAGAAAATACTTTTTACAGAAAAATATATTTTGTCTTCAATCACGAAATTAACTGATGCAATTAATTTTGAAGTTCTTCAATCACAAAAAAATATTTGATCCATTTAAAACCTTAATTTATAATTAAAAAAAATCAATTTTTAATTGGGTTTTTTTTTAGAATTCAATTAAAAATGTAATTGAAAAAATTTTGGTTATATGTTTTTGTGTTTAGGAGAAATGATATTAATTTTTAAAAAATCATAAAAAAATTAAACATTGCGCTCATTTTCAGAGGGAATGTTTTTGATAGAAGGGCAAATGATATATAGTTTGAAAAAAGATATCAGAAAGAATTTAAATATTGTTGTATCATTCAAACATGATCGAATTTAACCTTATGGATAACTCAATGACATCAATGTATTTTATACCTTACACCTGCGTACTGTTCAACTTTAATTTTAAAGCGAAAGTAAACTCCTACCTTAGTGCATTGTCAACATATCATTCTGACCGGAAATGGATTTGATTAAAAATTCATTATTTCTACTGAATTAAAAACTGTGATTAATTTCTCATTACAGATCCCACACTCTGTTCGCATAAACAAACACAAACACTTGACATAATTTCATGATACTTTGTTGCGAAAAGTAAGCAACGATTGTAATTTCGTATTCCAAACAGAATTTATTTCTTCGTTAAACATCACCTTTAAATTATTGGAAAAATAGCTTACAACATCTATAACCTTAACAACATTGAGGACAAGCAGAGAACATTCTTTGTCAACAAAACAAAACTGTCCTCTGGAAGGGACAAACAGATTTTCATTCACTTACAGATATTCATGGACGTAAGACTAAACTCTTACAAATCACATATTGGAAGGTGAAATGCAATATAACCTAACTAATAACAGATTCAGTAAAGCTGGTAAATAACTTAAATATAATAAAAATAATAACCAATCTCAACTACTATTTAACACTTGAAAATTATCAGGATCCAAAATAATGTAGTCCTAAAGTAGCTTTAAGAACCCTTGAATATTCTGATCTCGAGGAGATAATCCGTTGGAAATGAAAGAAGTCAAGGATATAAATATTTTCCGAAAAAGTAAAATTATTCAGTTTCAAAGACTTTCAAAGGACCGCTAAGTTTATCCCCATTCCTACCTAAGAATCTGCACACAGAGAAGGAATACGATCATCCCAAACATGTTCTAAGAGCAACAACATATTCTATAGAAATAAAATTTTGACAAAATTTTCTAAAAAATACATCTTTGATAAAATTTTCTATAAAAATAAAATTTTGACAATATGTTCTATAAAAATAACATTTTGATAAAATTATCTTAGAAATAAAATTTTGATAAAATTTTCAATAGAAATAAAATTTTGATAAAATTTTCTATAGAAATAAAATTTTGACAAAATTTTCTATAGAAATAAAATGTTGATAACATTTTCAACAGAAATAAAATTTTGACAAAATTTTCTATAGAAATAAAATTTTGACAAAATTTTCTATAGAAATAAAATTTTCTATAAAAAATGAAATTTTGACAAAATTTTCCATAGAAAAAAATTGACAAAATTATCTATAGAAATAAAATTTTGACTAAATAGAGTAGTTAGGTATGTATATTCTCGCAGATTATTTGATCATGTAAGTTCAGATGTAAAACGTTTTCTCAACTGTAATTTTTCTGACTTTATAGATTTTCGGCTTATAATATTATTTTACAAGATATTCCGCAGTCGTATTCCGACTTTTATCGTTAATTCTTTTGTGTTTTGCCGCTCTGTGCGAGCTAACCAACTAGTAATCCCAAGGGTTCAGGCCTTCATGAATGGGTCTTTCGTTGTTAGAGTAGTGAGACTATTTAACGCTCTTCCCCCACCTCTAAGAACTTTCGAGGTTTCCTGCTATACATATCGGAAAAACCTTCTTCAACATTTTGCTAATAACCAATGATAAAAGTATGTTTTTTTTCCTGTTCCAATACTATCTTTTACCTGTTTCAATGCTGATACTGATTGTTATATAATAATGTAATTAGCTAAAAATTATTTATTATATAAAAAAAAAATAAATAAATACATAAATAAATATTATTGTAATTTTGATCAATATTTTTATTATTTAACTATTTAACTTTTAATTTTAAGTCAAAAAAATTTATTGTAATTTTATTCGTCAATATTTTTATTATTTACCTTAATTTATCATCATTATATTGTTTATGGAATGTTTGTATTGTATTAGTAGTTCTATTGTAATTTATCTTGCATCGGCCGTACGGCTTTAAATTACAAAATTGAGCAAATAAAAATGAAATGAAAATTTTCGATAGAAATAAAATTTTGACAAAATTTTCTATAGAAATAAAACTTTGACAAAAGTTTCTATAACAAAAAAAATTCTGTAGAAATAAAATTTTGACAAATTTTTCTATAGAAATAAAATTTTGACAAAATTTTGTATAGTAATAAAATTTTGCCAAAATTATCTATAGAAATAAAATGTTTACAAAATGTTCCAAAGGAATAAAATTTTGACAAAATTTTCAATAGAAATAAAATTTTGATAAAGTTTCCTATAGAAAAAAATTTTGACAAAATTTTCTTTGGAAAAAAAATTGACAAAATTTTCTATAGAAATAAAATTTTGACAAAATTTTCTATAGAAATAAAACTTTGACAAAAGTTTCTATAGGAACAAAATTTTGACAAAATTTTCTATAGAAACAAAATTTTATATAGAAATAAAATTTTGACAAATTTTCTATAGAAATAAAATTTTGACAAAATTTTTTACAGTAATAAAATTTGGACAAAATTTTGTATCGTAAACAAATTTTGACAAAATTTTCTATAGAAATAAAATTTTGACAAATTTTCTATAGAAATAAAATTTTGTTAAAATTTTCTATGGAAAAAATTGACAAGATTTTCTATGGAAATAAAATTTTGACAAAATTTTTTATAGAAATAAAATTTTGACAAAATTTTCTATGGAAATAAAATTTTGAAAAAAAATTCTATAGGAACAATATTTTGACAGATTTTTCTATAGAAATAAAATTTTGACAAAATTTTCTATAGAAATAAAATTTTGACAAAATTTTCTAAAAAATAAAACTTTGACAAAATTTTCTATAGAAATAAAATTTTGACATTATGTTCTATAAAAATAAAATTTTGATAAAAATATCTTATAAATAAAATTTTGATAAAATTGTCAATAGAAATAAAATTTTGACAAAATTTTCAATAGAAATAAAATTTTGACAAAATTTTCTATAGAAATAAAATTTTGACAAAATTTTCTATAGAAATAAAATGTTGATAACATTTTCAACAGAAATAAAATTTTGACAAAATTTGCTATAGAAATAAAATTTTGACAAAATTTTCTATAGAAATAAAATTTTGATAAAATTTTCTATAAAAATAAAATTTTGACAAAATTTTCCATCGAAAAAAAAAATTGACAAAATTATCTATAGAAATAAGATTTTGACTAAATTTTCCATAGAAATAAAATTTTGACAAAATTTTCTATAGAAATAAAACTTTGACAACAGTTTCTATAACAAAACAATTTTCTGTAGAAATAAAATTTTGACAAATTTTTCTATAGAAATAAAATGATGACAAAATTTTGTATAGTAATAAAATTTTGCCAAAATTATCTATAGAAATAAAATGTTTACAAAATGATCCAAAGGAATAAAATTTTGACAAAATTTTCAATAGAAATAAAATTTTGATAAAGTTTCCTATAGAAAAAAAATTTTGACAAAATTTTCTATGGAAAAAATATTTGACAAAATTTTCTATAGAAATAAAATTTTGACACAATTTTCTGTAGAAATAAAACTTTGACAAAAGTTTTTCTATAGAAATAAAATTTTGACAAAATTTTCTATGGAAATAAAATTTTGAAAAAAGGTTCTGTAGGAACAAAATTTTGACAGCATTTTCTATAGGAACAATATTTTGACAGATTCTTCTATAGACAAAAAAATGACAACATTTTCTATAGAAATAAAATTTTGACAAAATTTTCAATAGAAATAAAATTGTTAAACCATTTTCTATAGAAATAAAATTTTAACAACATTTTCAATAGAAATAAAATTGTTAAACAATTTTCTATAGAAATAAAATATTTGCAAAAATGTCTATAGAAATAACATTTTGACAACATTTTCTATAGAAATGCAATTTTGACAAAATGTTCTATAGGAATAAAATGTTGACAAAATTTTTTATGGAAATAAAATGTGTACAAAATGTTCCATAGAAATAAAATGTTGACAAAATTTTCTATAGAAATAAAAGTTTGACGAAATTTTCTATAGAAATAAAATTTTGACAAAATTTGATATAAAAATATTTTTTTTTTAATTTTCTATAGAAATAAAATTTTGACAAAATTTTCAATAAAAATAATTTTTGTTGTTGTGTTTTTTTTTATTTCAGCTTAAAACCATACATTGACTAAACTACAAGTGTAGCTTAACCAACAGAGGAAAAGAATGTTTGTCAAATTTATTTGGGCAAAGCCCTATAGACTGCAAGATGGGTGGATGGACGCACGTTTCAGAATTACCACATTCCTCATCAGCATCCTCTACTTGAAGCAAAACTATCAACCGATTATCAGAATAAATTCAGGCAGTTCAATAAACCCAAGGTGAACCACACTTGAACCTTCCGAAAACAGGTTTATGAGAGCCGGCTTATGCCGAGCTGAAATAAAACAAAAACAAAACAACAACAACAATGCTTAAAGAACAAAACCAACAATAATAAAACAAAAAAAAAATAATTTTTGTTAAAATTTTCTATAGAAATAAAATTTTGACAAATTTTTCTGTAGAGTAAAATAATAAATAAAACACTTACGTCTTTTACAGGATGTATGAATAGTTTTTTGTTTAAGTACCCAGCAAAAAATTTGGAAGTTCTTGCAAAGGCATAAAGCAGTTCCAGAAGATGCACTCCCAATGATGTTTTTTATTTTAACTACCGAGGAAGTTCTTTTAATTCAATTTTTATAACTTGGTTTTTTCATACTATCAATGGATAATTTTAACTTTTTTTGTTTCAAATAGATTAAAAACAGAGTAAGAATTCATAAAATGGTACCAATCATTTAAATTTTGTCGACAAAAATGCTAAATCCAGTATGAAAAAATTGTGAATTTGAGGTCAAACGTTTCGACAAGCGTTAGAATCCATTAAAAATTATAAAAAGTTTTTATTTGACAAAATATCACATAATTTATATCCAAAACATTGAATTAGGATCACACATAAAGAAGTGATGAAAATTCGTTGCGACGGTTGTTGAAATGAAGGACTTCTGTCCTATGACAAGCCCATTTTAAATTCATCACTTCTGCGTAAATTTTGCACCACTCCCGGATCCAAATAGAACATTTTCATTGTTTTTTGGCGACGCCTTTTTGCTGGGTAATATTATTATTAAATTATTGTTGTTATATCCTTTTGCAATCCATTTACTGATGTGTACATGATATCTTTGGGCTCAGATGTTGTTTTAACACTCGTGATCGGTGAAGTAGATTTTGATTCCTCGTCTTTGTTAAATAAATCCTTCTTTGGTTTGTGTCTCCATGTGTTCGACTCACTCCTTTTAATCACGATCGAGACAAAGTCGCTTACTTTCGCTTGATCATGAATATTAATATTGTTTAAATATGCCCTCTACATATTCATGGGCGAAGTTTTAATGTTTTAAGAGAAAAACTTGTATTTATTCTGAATCGTATCGATATATTTTTTCTTGTAAAAACAATGGGAATACAGAGCTTTGTGATCACCGGCGAAAAAAAACCCTAAGCTATTTAATAGAGAATAAAACATTTCCTATTGTAATATTGCAAGAACAAAACGTATTTACAGAAACGTGCCAATAATTTTTTTTCGATTTTCTTTATGAAACGACAAACGTTTGTTAACTGAAACTTATAGAAAATTTTCTTCATAAAAATGCAAAAAAAAACATACACAGAGAGAAATTATTTAATTTAGTGGGTAGACATCCTAAAACCGCTAGAAGGAGGAGGAGGAATAAATGAAAGGCAATGTCTAACAACTCATGGAATTTTTCATTTAAACATTTCGATTTTTTTCTAGAGAGACCAGTTGTCTTTTTGTCGCGAATTTCAAGAGGTCCTTCACAATGTTCCGCTTGCTTTTATCTACTCTTTTTTTAAGTTTGTCCTTAGCACCACTCCTATTTTGATCCATACTGAACATATTATATTCGTCGAAAATGTGCAAGTTGTGTTTACCTTTCAGTTTAGTTTCATGGATGGAAATTTTTACTCTTTCTCTCAAAGTTCTTTGCATTTAAATTTCATATGCAACTGTTGCTAAATTCTCATAGCTTACCCGTATATCTGAATTTTTTTTCAAATTCTGAAACCACACCAAATCGTCAAAATGTAGATGCAGATTTACGATAAAATTTTAAGCGCCACCTAAACTAATCCCCCGAATGTTTATCATGAAGAGAACAAAACGCAAATCGACTTTTGTATGGCTATCGTTGTATGGTTTTGCTTTGATGAAGGTAAAATTTATTATTTCACATGAATTTTTTGAGTTTACAAATAATTTAATACCTGTCAGCAGTAGTCAACTTGTACATCATATGTCCATTCATCAATAAACGATTGCCCATCACTCTGACAGTCAGTCAGCCAGCCGGCCATTCATGACTAACTTCCACATTTCACTGAGTCATAAGCCAAAGAGATGGCCTTATGATATGTATTCATCCATGGACATTTGCATTAATATGCAAAGAGATCTGTAACCAGACATGCATAAAAATCCAATCCTTTATGTCAGTATCTCATGCTTAGTGACAGTAGAAGAAGTTAAGTCAGTTGGTTAACGTATTTTGGCCATATTTTAAGTGGAATTCCTTTGCTTTTTACACAAATTTTAGGAAATATTGGGTGAAGCGAATTTATTTTAATTTGTAATAGTTGGCTCTTTAACTATTTTTTTTTGTTTGTTTTGTTTTCTTGTCTGGAAATATTTTTAGGCCTTAACGTTTATTAAGGTATTGAATATTGGCAATTCTTTGACAGGTGGAATGAATTTTGAGTTCCTATCTGCTGTTGTCATCGACTTGTACATGATCTACATTACGATTACCTCAGTCAAGTTTCTTCTTGGAATATATAGTATTAAAATTTTTTTATTGTAACTCATATGAGAATAAACAATTAAAAAGTGAAATGGAACTAAAGCATGGTTGCCACAGTTGGTAGCATTCTCTCAAAAACTGTAGATTTTCTACAGTAATGAAATTTTAGAAAACATTTGTATAGAAATAAAATTTTGACAAAATTTTCTATAGAAATCAAATTTTGACAAAATTATCTATAGAAATAAAATTTTGACAAAATTTTCTATAAAAATAAAATTTGGAAACCATTTCTACAGAAATAAAATTTTGACAAAATTTTCTATAGAAGTAAAATTTGGAAACCATTTCTACAGAAATAAAATTTTGACAAAATTTTCTATGGTAACATAATTTTGACAAAATTTTCTATAGAAATAAAATTTCGACAAAATTTTCTAAAGAAATAAAATTTTGAAAAAAAAAAATCTACAGAAATAAAATTTGGACAAAATTTTCTATTGAAATAAAATTTTTACAAAAATTTCTATAGAAATAAAATGTTGACAAAATTTTCTATAGAAATAAAATGTTGACAAAATTTTCTATATATATAAAATTTTGACAATATTTTCTATTGAAATAACATTTTGACAAAATTTTGTACAGACATCAAATTTTGACAAAATTTCCTATAGAAATCAAATTTTGACAAAATTTCCTATAGAAATCAAATTTTGACAAAATTTTCTATAAAAATAAAATTTTCACAAAATTTTCTATAAAAATAAAATTTTGACAAAATTTTCTATAAAAATAAAATTTTGACAAAATTTTCTATAGAAATAAAATTTTGAAGAAAATTTGTATAGAAATAAAACTTTGAAAAAAATTTAAATTTGTGACAAAATGTTCTATAGAAATCAAATTTTGACAAACTTTTCTATAGAAATACAATTTTGACAAAAATTTTCTATAGAAAAAACATTTTGACAAAACTTTCTATAGAAATAAAATTTTGACAAAATTTTCTATAAAAATAAAATTTTGAGAAAATTTTATATAGAAATAAAATTTTGAGAAAATTTTCTATTGAAATAAAATTTTGACAAAATTTTCTGCAGAAATCAAATTTGGACAAAATTTCCTGCAGAAAAAAAATTTGGACAAAATTTTTCTATAGAAATCAAATTTTGACAAAATTTTCTATAGGAATAAAATTTTGACAAAATTTTTTATAGAAATAAAATTTTGTTGTTTTGATCTCAGCTTTAAAACCATTGCGTTGACCAAACTACAAGAGTAGCTTAACCAAAAGAGAAAAAAGGATGTTAGTCAAATTTATTTGGGCAAAGCCCTATAGACTGCAAGATAAATTTGACAAACATTCTTTTCCTCGGTTGGTTAAGCTACTCTTGTAGTTTAGTCATCGCAATGGTTTTAAAACTGAGATCAACGCAACAATAAAAAACAAAAACGAAATAAAGTTTTGACAACATTTTATATAGAAATAAAATTTGGAAACCATTTCGATGGAAATAAAATTTTGACAAAATTTTCAATAGAAATAAAATTTTGACCAAATTTTCTATAGAAATAAAATTTTGGAAAAATTTTCTATAGAAATAAGGTTTTGAGGAAATTTTCGATAGAAATAAAATTTTGACAAAGTTTTCAATAGAAATAAAATTTTGACAAAATTTTCTATAGAAATAAAATTTGACAAAATTTTCTGTAGAAATAAAATTTTGGCAAACTTTTCTATATATATAAAATTTTGGCAAAATTTTGAGAAAATTTTGTAGAGAATTTATATATTTTGACAAACTTTTCAGTAGAAATTAAATTTTGAGATAATTTTTAATAAATTCAATATCTTTAACATTTTTAATTTTCGTACTAACCGCAGAAAATTAATCAAAAAATTGAAACTAAGAATTTTTTAAATTTGGTCGATTTTTTTGGTAAAATTTTATTATTTATTCACATTTTGGTAAATTATTTTTGGCACGACTAAGGGGTACTTCATTTGTCTATATAAAAATATAAAATGTTGACACGGTTTCCTATAGAAATGAAAAGTTGACAAAATTTTCTATAGGTTAGGTTAGGATTGGTGGCAGCCTGATATATCTGGCTCACTGAGACTACTCTGTCCATTGTGAATGCTACCCGATTCCATGTTAAGCTCAATGATAAGGGACCTCCTTTCTATAGCCGAGCGGCGTTCTACATTGCAGTGAAACCACTTAGAGAAGCTTTTAAACACTCAGAAATTTCATCAGCATTACTGAGGTGCGATAATAGACCGCTGAAAAACTTTTTTGGTGTTCGGTCGAAGCAGGAAGCGAGCCCACGGCCTTGTGTATGCGAGGCGAGCATTCTAACCTTTGCACCACGGTGGCTGCCTACTATATACAAATACAATTTTGACAAAATTTTCCATTGAAACAAAATTTTGACAAAATTTTCTATAGAAATAAAATTTTTAAAAAATTTTCTATAGAAATACAATTTTGAAAAATTTTTCTATAGAAATAAAATTTTGAAAAAAAATTCTATAGAAATAAAATTTTGAAAAAATTTTCTATAGAAATAAAGTTTTGAGAAAATTTTCTACAGAAATAATTTTTTTAAGAAAATTTTCTATTGAAATATTTTTTTTTTAAATTTTGACAAAATTTTCTATAGAAATAAAATTTCGAAAAATTTTCTATAGAAATAAAATTTTGAAAAAATTTTCCATAGAAATCAAATTTTAAAAAAATTTTCTACAGAAATAATTTTTTTTTAAGAAAATTTTCTATTGAAATAAAATTTTGAGAACATTTTGTATAGAATTAAAATTTCAATAGAAATTAAATTTTGAGATAATTTTTAATAAATTCAAGGAAAGGGTACACGCAGAGAAGGAATATGATCACCTCAAACATGTTTGAAGAGCAAAATGTTATTTTTGTATGGTGACCATGTAACATGTTTATAAGTAAAATGTTATTTTCTCGTCAAATATAACTTGCCTGCCGAAATCAGATACATACTTTCCGAGGAAATAATATGGTTGCGAAAACCATGTTACATGGTCACCACCTAAAAATAACATTATGCTCTTAAAACATGTTTGAGGTGATCATATTCCTTCTCTGGGTGTATTTTTTCTAGAGGAAACTCCAACTGATATATGGGTATCTTATATAAGGTATACTTGCCTCATTCCCAATACATTCTTGCAAATAAACATTTTCTTCAGAATACCCCACTTTTCCAATGAGATGTAAACAGAACTCATAACATAAATCTGGAGTTCAAAAATGATAAGGAATATTTACAACTCATAGATTGCTTACAAACAAAGCGGCAAAGCTACTATATCCCTATCCTATGAAGTGCAGAAATATTCTTCCATCTAAACTTACGGTTCATGATCGTGTATTTCAGCATTAAAAATTTTCACATAATTAAAAAACATATTTTGCCACTTTATATGCCGTTTAGAATCTAACACCCAAAGCATGAAGATGACTGGACAAGTGTAGAAAATGCGCATGCGCACCATCCCTACCAGTCACACTTAAAACAACTGGCAATTTTGTCTTCTGACAGTGGCATTGCCAGTGGCATTTCTATGGTTAAATATCACCTATCTACAACTGAGAGAAAAATGGTAATCACTAACTTTAAAATTGTCTGAGTTATAGTCCTTTAGGGAGGATACTTAGTCAAAATCCTAAATAATCCTCTTTCATAATTTGCCGCGTTCTCTGTCGTTTGGTGTGAGAAACCTGATAATATCATAATGCATCTAATGACTGTAAAATTATGGCACTTTATTTTTGTCATTAGGTGTCGCTTCCTTATGGATTTTTTATTTTTATTCTTGCAAGGGGCTCCTTGTTTGACGTTATTACCGAACGGTGGTTCATTTGGAAATCTTGTTTCTCGCTCCGTAATGAAGAAGGAAGCTCATGTTGCGCGTTTTTTTTTTGTGCTTCTCCCTTTCCACAATAAATGAGAGACTATTAAAAAGACAATGTTAATGTTGGTCATAAATATGGCTTCGATTGTGAAATGAGCAGGTAGGTTGGTTCAGGGAGTAGCAATGATAAAGTTTTTCGAATAAAATTCTTTTGATTGTCGTTACTTTAGTTTCATAGTAGTCAGGATTAGATGTCATTGAATCAAAGCAGGAACGAAATTTAAGTCGTAATAGTTTCTTTACTTTTTCAACTATCCTGAAGAGGTTAGTGCACGGGGCAGAATCAATCAAACACACACACCAAATAAAAATGTGGCAATATGAAAAATTAATCCTATCTATGTTTATATCTATTTATATAAAATTCAAAGCATGTTTGTTTAGTTGTTTGTATGTTCCGGGAAAGCTCTTTGAAGGGCTAATCCGATTTACTTTAAATTTTCGGAGAACGTAGAAGTGAAAATAGGGTATCTCATTTTTTGATATCTGGTGGGGGAGAGGACCTCCACTGCCCGACTTTTTCAAAATTGGATCAAGGTTCTTCGATTAGGGTGAAATTGTCAAGCAAAGCTAGATGTGATGTCTAGACAAAGATTCGCTACTCCATTTTTCAATATTTGGTCGAGGAGGGGGACCTTCCCCATGCCTGACTTTCTAAAAATTGGACCAAAATTGAAATTTTCAAGGAAGGTTGAAGGGGTCTCTAGACAAAGACCCGCTACTTTAGTTTTCGATATTTGGTCGGGGAGGAAGACTTACTAGAAATTTACGGCGAACATGGGGGATGTTATGAAATTTATATGGGATACCTGATTTTTGTTAATATTTGGTCGGCGAAAAATTAAAGGGCTCGGCAGATCATCTTTGAATACTTACAGTGAAACAATCAAAATTTTCCAATTTACTTGAAATTTACAAAGGACGTGGCGGGAAGTTATGAAATTAATATGGGTTACCTGATTTTGTGATATTTGGTCGGGAAGAGGAGCCTCCGCAGGCCCTGCTTTTTGAAAATGGGGCTTATGATATGCTTAAAAGTTTCAAGGAAGTTTGAGGTTGACGTCTACACAAAGATTCACTACATCATTTTCCAGTTTTTATACCCTCCACCATAGGATGTGGGATATATTAGCTTTGTCATTCCGTTTGTAACACATCGAAATATTGCTCTAAGACCCCATAAAGTATATATATGTTCTGGGTCGTGGTGAAATTCTGAGTCGATCTAAGCGTGTCCGTCTGTTGAAATCACGCTATCTTCCGAACGAAACATGCTATCGACTTGAAACTCGGCACAATTAGTTGTTGTCGATGTAGGTCGGACGGTATTGCAAATGGGCCATATCGGACCACTTTTACGTATGGCCCCCATATAAACCGTTCTCCAGATTTGAACTCCGGAGCCTCTTTGAGGAGCAAAATTCATCCGATCCGGTTGAAATTTGGTACATGATGTTTTTATATGGTATCTAACAACCATCCAAAAATTGGTCCACATCGGTCCATAATTGTATATAGCCCCCATATAAACCGATCTTCAGATTTGGCTTGCGGAGCCTCAAAGAGAGGCAAATTTCATCCGATTCGGCTGAAATTTGGTACTTGATGTTGGTATATGGTTTCTAACAAACATGGAAAAATTGGTTAACATTGGTCCATAATTATATATAGCCCCCATATAAACCGATCCCCAGAGTTGGCTTGCCGAGCCTCTAAGAGCCAAAAATAATCTATCAAAATTTTATTGCCATAGAAAATTTCGTCAAAATTTTATATTTCTATAAAAATTTTATTTCTATAGAAAAATTTGTCAACATTTTATTTCTTTAGAAAATTTTTTCAAAACATAATCTCTAAGGAAAATTTTGTTAAAAATTTATTTCTATAGAAAATTTGTCAAAATTTTATTTCTATAGAAATTTTTGTCAAAATTTTATTTCTAAAGAAATTTTATGAAGCACATCTTAGTTGGAGAGGATTATTTTGCAAAATCTTCTAAAACATCAAGAATTCTACCAATCTACCAAACACTAAAAAATATGTAATTTTTGGTAGAATCGTGTTCATAATTGTATATAGCCCCCATATAAAGCGACCCCCATATTTCAATTCTGGCTTTATAATTACCGCACAAGTGTTCATATCGGTTCGCAATTATTTTTTCCATATATATACCGGTCAAGAACTGAATATATACGTATTTATTCGTCCTTTGTTTTGCCTAATACATCCCGCATGGACTAACTCACAATTTAAAAGATGATGTTAAGAAGTTTTAAGATGCCTTGTCATCGGCCTTAACCCAAGTAATTCAATTGTGTATATCCGTCTTTAGTAGAAGTTTCTACGCAATGCATGGTAGTGGGTACATAAGATTCGGCCTGGCAGAACTTACGGCCGTATATACTTGTTGAAATTTACAAAGGCCTAATTTTTGGATATTTGCCCCACACTTTGAAACTTGAAGTAAAGTTCAGGGAAGGTTAAGGATGCTAACCACTTCTGTATTTGTCGATATTTGATCGTGGAATGTAACGTCCTTAAAAAAAAATAAAGCAAAATGTAACCTTCTCCGATTTACTTGAAATTTACAAGGAACGCGGGAGAAGGTGATGAAATTAATACAGAGTGCACTCAAAAAAAAAGTTTACTTGGATCCAAAGATTTTGACCTTCCTTAAAGGATTTTGGTAATGATTCCGAGCCAAAGATGCGGGTTCATTAAATAAGGAAATTTTGTAGCGACCTATCTGACTTTAAATCTGGGATCTATAAAATTTAAATTAGGATACAGATCTCATTTATCGAAGTTACATTCTACTTTTCCGGTATATTAATAAAGCTATTCACGTACAAGCAAATTCCAGTTTAAAAATCTAAACTATGACGGATACTTCGAAATAAAAAATATTTTCTTAATTCCAAAAAAACTTTAAACCAAAGACGCTAAATCCTCAAAATATGTCTTAGCCTATATTTGAATCGTTTTTATTTTAAATCTAAAGATTCAATATCTCAGTTAATTTTAAGACGATTTCTTTAAATCAAAAATGTGTTTCTTTACTTTACTGAAAATTTGCCTTAGTTTAAAGACATGGAACTTTAACGAAGGGACACAAATTTTCAAAATGTGTGTCTTAAATATAATGAAAACAAAAAAAAAATTAAGTAAAGATTATAAACTTTCTTTTAAGTAAAAATTCATTATTTTAAAGAAATTCCTCCTTAATAATAAATTGCGCATCCTAAAATTGAGTATCCTATCTATCTGGTTGAGGGAGGGGGAATAGTGAAAAATCTAAACTTCGTCGATTTACTTGGAATTTATAGGAACCGTTGGGCAGTCTGTGAAATGAATATAAGGTAGCCGGGTTACGCTAGTATTATATACACTGAAACAAATATTGCCGTGAGGCCAAAAATTTCATGTCCTTAAAATATGAATGCAAATTTTGCTTAGCGTAGAGGACGCATTTCTCTAATATAAAGTTGTTTTCCTTATTCAAAAGTCGATAAACCTTTCAATGAAGTCGTGTTGTTCTTATAATTAAGTGATTTCACTTAAAAAAGGGTATCAGTTGTCGTTACTTTGTTTTTAAAGGACGTTGATAGCATATAAAAAAAGCGAAAAATTAAAATTTGCTTCCTAGAGTGAAGTGCACAAAACCCACATTTAAAAGAGAGTTGTATCTTAAAAGTATCCTTACTTGAATTCTCCGCTTCTTTGGCTCGGAATGAATACCATAGTTGTTAAAGTAAAGACAAAATCTTTAGAACCAGACATGCTTTTTTCAGTGTAGAGATCGACTCATAGTTACTATATCTCTTAAGTCACAGTAACCTACACTACCGCCCTTCCTTCCATCCGTCCGTCTGTCTATCCAAATTCTGTTCGCACTATAAAATTGGTAAATTTTGTTCTCTTGACTCTTACGTATAGTGTTGCCAGTATTTTTTTGGTCTCTTGTCCACAAATTTTGATGTTTTCGTCCCCAAAAATCCCTGATTTAAATCTAAATTCCTCACAAAAATCCACAATACATTTTTGACAATTTTTTATACAACAAAATTAAAGCAAAAGGCTCTGCTGTAGAAAATCAGTAATAATAATCCAGCAAGTTGCATTAAGATCAAGATTTCGAACCACGTCTTCCAAATGCTGGAGACATGAAAATGCCAGTACGGAGTTCCTTGTATATATGAATGAATATAGGAAACAAAGTTTGACAAAATTTTCTACAAAAATAAAATTTTGAACAAATTTTCTATAGAAATAAAATTTGAGCAAATTTTCTTTAGAAATAAAATTTTGACAAAATTTTCTATAGAAATAAAATTTTGACAAAATTTTCTATAGAAATAAAATTTTGACAAAACCTTCTACAGAAATAAAATTTAGGCAAAATTGTCCATAGAACTAGAATTTTGACAAAATAATAAAGAAATAAAATTTTGACAAAATTTCCTATAGAAAAATCATTTTGTTAAAAAAGATTAAACCGATTTCTCGATAAAATCCCCACAAATATCCCCAAATTTATGGAAATTCGCCATCAAATCCCCAAGTCCCCAACTCAAAAATTTCTATAGAAATAAAATTTTGACAAAATTTTCTATAGAAATAAAATTTTGACAAAATTTTCTATAGAAATAAAATTGTGACAACATTTTCTATAGACATAAAATTTTGACAAAACCTTCTACAGAAATAAAATTTAGGCAAAATTGTCCATAGAACTAGAATTTTGACAAAATAATAAAGAAATAAAATTTTGACAAAATTTCCTATAGAAAAATAATTTTGTTAAAAAAGATTAAACCGATTTCTCGATAAAATCCCCACAAATATCCCCAAATTTATGGAAATTCGCCATCAAATCCCCAAGTCCCCAACTCAAAAATTTCTATAGAAATAAAATTTTGAGCAAATTTTCTATAGAAATAAAATTTTGACAAAATTTTCTATAGAAATAAAATTTTGACAAAATTTTCTATAGAAATAAACTTTTGACAAAATTTTCTATAGAAATAAAATGTTGACAAATTTTCTATAGACATAAAATTTTGACAAAACCTTCTATAGAAATAAAATTTTGACAAAATTTCCTATAGAAAAATCATTTTGTTAAAAAAGATTAAACCGATTTCTCGATAAAATCCCCACAAATATCCCTAAATTTATGGAAATTCGCCATCAAATCCCCAAGTCCCCAACTCAAAAATGTCGTCCCCATTCACGAAAAAATATCCCCAATTTGGGGGAAATCCCCAATACTGGTAACACTGCTTACGTATACTCACAATCCAGATTTCAATTCATGACTCCATAGTGATGGTTAAGAAGGAATTAGGAAGAACTCCGATTTTTTTGCTACATTTCTAATCACTTCGATTATCACAATGGACTAAATAGTCTAAGTGAGCCTGAAACTTAATCGGGCTGCCACTTTAACCTAATCACTTCGATCTATATGAAAATGCATCTACACATTGTTTATTTTTTTCCACTTAAAAAATTGCGAAAACGACGCAAAACGAATTATTTCCATATGCTACCTAAACAGAAACATCCAATCCAGAACACCTTGAACGAATTTTGTACAAATTATATTGGAATCCTTTATAGATATCCTACTTTTGATTCGTATCTAATGAAGTTTACTCTCCGAACAATCAAATTGCTATTAATAAATAACTCACACACAATAACATTCAACATCGAAGAGTCAAAAATAAATATGAATAGCATACTCGAACACGCTACGGTAGTCATAATACCAGTAGATTACCATCTCTATAATAATCATGATCGTTACGACTTCAAATGATCATCCCCATAGTTATCTTCATTGATTATCAATAAATGTTTACAACCACAAAGAGTGACCATGTGCATGCATGTAGACTTAGGGATTTTAATACGAATATACGTAAAAGAAAGGCATACAAATTTCGTATTCTTTGGAGATTATGGTAACGATGACTATTAACGGGGCTGTAAAATGTATAGGAGCATAATAATACAATGTTTTTTCTTAGTGCATTAATTCGTTTCAGATGTTATGTTGATCTTGAATGGTATACTTTTACAGATTCAAATATGTGAGAACACCCATGATGAGTTATGCAAATATTGATGATCCATAAGAGAGTTTAAGATTTGTTCTTTTGTATTTTTGGAAACTTTCATTTATATTATTTAAATAAACATTTCTAACGCTCTATTAAAATTTTTCGCTTGAGGTGTCCCAAGAATATGACAACAATATTGCCGGCATGAGCAGTGGTGCCAACCCTGACGATTTTTCGTCATTTTCAAGATCTTGATGGTAAATTTGGCCTGTGACGATTTGGCGACGATTTTAAGCATTGTGAAATTTTAGACAAACAAATTTCGTTTCTCATTTGCTTTTCGTTGAAAGGAAGTATATTTGGAAGAAAAGTATATACTTTTGTGATAAACGTTTATTCTTTTCCAGGATGTAAAAACAATATCATAAAGATTACCTCAAAAAAAATTTTTTCTAGCTAATTGCATTTTCCCTCACATCTTTTTCACTTCTACGAAGTTTTTTAGTTATTAGTACCTGTAATACAAAAAATGTAGCAGAAATTATACGATTTTATAAATTTTAAAATTTGTTATTTACCTTTCGCCTGGACGGAGAATCGAACCGCGGGCCATGTAATTTGTAAGCCAACATACTATCCACTGAACTATGTAGCCGTTATTGTCATCAATAGACAATTACCCATATAAGTTATATTTATATAGCATAGCTTGCGGCGCCCACGAGCCGATTAAACAAAGTTTATTTAACAGAAAAATACATCTAGTTGGGCACCGTGGAGCAGTGGTTGCTACGTCCGACTTGC
Organism: Haematobia irritans; assembly: GCF_050003625.1. Taxonomy (NCBI): domain Eukaryota; kingdom Metazoa; phylum Arthropoda; class Insecta; order Diptera; family Muscidae; genus Haematobia; species Haematobia irritans. The sequence goes on from NC_134397.1 coordinate 259,688,946, forward strand.
ATGCCAAGGGTCTCGAGTTCGATCACTGCTTCGACCAAAGTTTTTTTGTTTTTTTTTTTTTGTTTACATATATTCCAGATATGGTCGGAAGATTCCGAAAAAAATGTTCAACATTACATTCTACTATATTAAATGTTTACTATGAACTTTAAAATGTGTCTTATTAAAGACCTATAGTCAGAAAAGAACAGTGTTTGATATAAACGAAATGGACTGTGTTGTTGGTTCAAAAATAACTTTTTTTATTGAAAAAATAAAAATTTTGTAACAAACGATTTATTTTTGGTGATAAAAGTGTATAACATACTTTTCGAAGCAATTCAAAAAACTCTAACAAAAGAAAAAAATTTTCGGTACAAGTTTTCCAAACGTTTTTTTCTTTGCGTGTATGAGTTGACTATCATTGAAAATGTTCGAAATGTTCGAACTATTTCTTTCCATGTTTTTTATGATGATTTGACGATTTGTCAAAGTAAGTTATATGTTGACGATTTCTCCTAAGTTGTACTGAATTTTTTTAATCTCAATACTGTGATCATACTATATCTAGCTTGGTCTCCAATGTAGAAAGAAATTTTAAACCAGTTAATACATAAATCTTAAATTCTATTTTTTTGAAACTTCAATATTACAAGGTATTATTTTATCCAAAAACTATTTAAAGCTAAATATTTCTAAATGTCATGAAGTTACTTTAGTTAAATTCCCTTTATGCATTACCGATAATGATACATGATCAACCCAGCAAAAATATTTGGAAGTTCTTCTAAAGGCACAACTTTAAAAGCATTTTCAAAAATGTCCTCCCAAAGAAGTTCTATATTTTAGCTGCACAGGAAGTTATTTTAATTCAATTTTTTATAACTCGCTTTTTTCATATTTTTAACGGAAAATTTAAAATTTTTTTCAAAAAGGTTAAAAATAGATTAAGAATTAATAAAATGGTAAAAATTATTTAATTTTTTTTGAAAAATATTACAAATCCATTCTGGAACAAGTAAGGAAAGTCTAAAGTCGGGCGGGGCCGACTATATTATACCCTGCATCACTTTGTAGATCTAAATTTTCGATACCATATCACATCCGTCATATAAAGGTTTGTGCCAAATACATACTTTTAAATATCACTCGATCTGGACATAATTTGATAGACTTCTACAAAATCTATAGACTCAAAATTTAATTCGGCTAATGCACTAGGGTGGAATACAATGTTAGTAAAAAATATGAGAAACATTTAAATCTGAAGCAATTTTAAGGAAACTTCACAAAAGTTTATTTCTGATTAATCGCTCGATATATATGTTTTAGAAGTTTAGGAAAATTAGAGTCATTTTTACCACTTTTCGACTAAGCAGTGGTGATTTTACAAGGAAAATGTTGGTATTTTGACCATTTTTGTCGAAATCAGAAAAACATATACATGGGAGCTATATCGAAATCTGAACCGATTTCAACCAAATTTAGCACGCATAGCTACAATGCTAATTCTACTCCTTGTGCAAAATTGCAACTAAATCGGAGCAAAAAATTGGCCTCTGTGGTCATAGGAGTGTAAATCGGGCGAAAGCTATATATGGGAGCTATATCTGAAACTGAACCGATTTCAAAAAAATTTGGCACACTTGACTACAGTACTAATTGTATTCCTAGTGCAAAATTTCAACCAAATTGGGGTAAAACTCTGGCTTCTGGAGCCATATTAGTCCATATCGGGCGAAAGATATATATGGGAGCTATATCTAAATTTGAACCGATTTTCCAAAATCAATAGGGTTCTATTCTGACCCAAAACAGGAACTGCCAAATATGAAGGCGATTGGACTGAAACTGCGACCTAGACTTTGATCACAAAAATGTGTTCACAGACAGACGGACATGGCTATATCGACTCAGGATTAGAGGTGTGCACGTGAGTAATAAAGGGTGGTTAAATTGTAAGGGCCGATGTTGAATGTGAACCACACCTAAACTCTGAGTTTTTTTCCGAATTTTATATGACATTTCTCTATTTCAGACTTACTCAATTTGAACCGTGGAGAGATACACAATCCAACAACGTGTTAAATGGTTCCAAGAAATGGCAACAGTGGATGATCAATATTCGAAGAAAATCATCTTCAGTGATGAGGCACATTTTCACCTCAGTGGATTCGTCAATAAACAGAATTGCCGCATTTGGGCGAATGAGAATCCAAGAGTAATTGTCGAAAAACCAATGCACCCACAAAGAGTGACTGTTTGGTGCGGTTTATGGGCTGGCGGCATCATCGGACCGTATTTTTTCC